>NC_092752.1:6780764-7114514 GCF_047496795.1 Chiloscyllium punctatum
TGGCTGGGGCTCAGAGCGGCTGTCAAAGAGATGCTTCACTTTTGCTACACAGTCAGAGGAGCTTCGACAATCTATTTCAAACCAGGTGTAGTCCTGGCTTCTGCAAACTGCTCACATTCTCAGACGGTTCAAATAACAGCAGCAAATCCGACACTGAAGCCCTCCATGAAAAGAAAACAAAAAGAAACACATTGCCTGTTGCAGTTTTGTACGTTATGAGTTGAGTTAAATGATGCCACTGTTTCACAGCATTGAAATAATGTTCTGTAAGAATGGCAGTAATGAACGTTTTAACCTAGTGCCAGTCTTTGCTATGCCCTAAATATTGGATTTTGACATTCCAAACAGGCTGCAATAATCTAGTTGACACCTAACCTGTGTTTCATAAAAGTTTCGTCGTAAATGGAATGCCCTGTTGGATGCAGCCTGAACTGCTGTGCTCTTCCAGCACCACTAATCCAGTATTTGCTTTTCAGCATCTGCAGTCATTGTTTTTACCACTTTGGAAGGTTACTCAATGGCCTGAATGACTTCAATCCTTGCAGTAAAGTTCTATCATTCCAAAAAGATTAGCATCTCTGCTAATTATAATTCTTGTGTTATGTGTCTATGATAGAAATACATCGAGGAAATGGTTCAATCAGATATCTTTATATATATTCTGCCAGTTCAAACCATTTGGATACTTAAAGTAAGGCAATTATTGGGTAAGACAGATAATGTTTTTGAACAGTGAAAGAATTAAGGGTTATGGTGAGAGGGCAGGTAAGGGGAGCTGAGGCAACGAGAAGATCAGCCATGATCTTATTGAATGTTAGGGCAGGCTCGAAGGATGAGCAGGCCTACTCCTGCTCCGACTTCTTATGTTCTTATCACAAGAAAGTAAACTGTTGGACACAGATAGCAGCACGTGTTATTCAGACAGAACTAAAACATGGAGCCTGGATTTTAAGTATCCTTTGAACCCAATGCAAGGGCAATTATTGACAAATCGGTGCGTCGGATTTGCAATCATGGGCTTAGGGAATCGAGTTGGGAATGGGTAAAGAAACTTAATCAGCTAGCTTTAAACAAAGCAAGACTGACAGCCTCTGCTGACAGCTCCCTAAAAACTGAATGCCTTTTTGCGAGGTTCGTTTTGTGAACTGTCCTTTGACATGACCCTGAAGTTGCACTGTCATCCTCAAAGACTTCATTATGAGCAGAGATTCCCTCCTGCGCAGTTTATTGTATTTTTCTTTTAAGTTAGCATCCCCCTCCTGCAAGTTATTTAGTCGGTTTTATTTTCCCTGACGGGTTGATAGATGGTTCAATTATTATCACAAACTTGGCCCTCAAAGTCTCCTATCGCTGTTAATAAAAGTGATTTCAATCCTAATTCTAACTGTTGGTAAGTCAAAATCGACCACCACATACTGTCCTCATTGTGTTCAGTTCTGCTGAGGAATCTCACTGCTACAGGCAATTACACACAGGCCAATTGCTTTATCTTTGAGCACAATGCTAAGGAACCATGTCAAAAGCCACAAGTCATTTTCTTCTTTGTTTTTCTAATGTCCCAGCCTATTTTCCCTGCATTGTGCAGTGCTATTGTTTTTGAAAATTGCCTCAGAAATGCTTCTTAAAGACTTGAGAGCTCTTTACTCATGACGGAAAATCTATCAGTTGAATCGCGTGATGGAGCAGAGCATGTGACCCCAAAAGGCGGGATTGTAGGCAATTTCTCTACCTGATGGATTTGGATTTCAATCAGAGTCAGATACATTCTTTGCAGAAGCTGGGTGCGTCACACATGACAACTACACTCCTGAGGCTTCGGTCTTCTGGCATTGTGACTTCCTCATGAACTTTACTTCCCCAAAGCCCTGAAAACAACATGAACAAATTGCACTCAGAGTTATGGAACGAAATGGTCCTATTTGCTCCGTAGGAACATTGTCAAACATGATTCTTCATACCAAAATATCTCAAGAGACATTTGAAGAGGATATCAAAGATTGTTCGAGTTAGTCAAAGATGTGCCATAAAGGAATACAGAAGCTTGACAGTGTGGAAACAGGCCCTTCAGCCCAACATGTCCACACTGACCTTCCAAAGAGTATCCTACCCGTTCCCCTATTCTATATTTACCCCTGACTAATACACTTAACGCACACATCCCTGAAAAGTATGGGCACAGACAATTTACCTAACCTGCAAATCTTTGGACAGAAATCAGAGCACCCGGAGGAAACCCCCACAGGCACAGGGAGAATGTGCAGACTCCACACAGACAGTCATCTGAGGCAGGAATTAAACCCAGGTCCTTGTCGTTGGGAAACAGTTGTGCTAACCACTGAGCCACCATGCTGCCTGTCTGGAAAGGAATTTCCAGAGCTTGAGGTCTTGGTGCTTGAAGGACAAGACGCACTGGAGAAATTCACTAAAGATCCTCAGACAGCACCTTCCAAACCCACAATCACTTCCTTCTAGAAGGACAAGGGCAGCAAATGTTTTTATTTGTTATGGGATGTGCATATTGCTGGCCTGTATTTATTGCCCGTCCCTGGTTGCCCTTGAGCAGGTGAGACTGTGTTGCCTTCTGGAACTGCTGTAGTCCACCTACTGTGAGTTGACTCACAATGCCTTCAGGGTGAGAATTCCAGGATTTTGACCCAGTGACAGTGAAAGGATGGAGATATATTTCCAAGTCAGGATGGTAAGGAGCTTGTAGGTGGTGGTGTTCCTGTGTGTCTGCTGCCCTTTTCCTTCTAGTGGTTGTCGGTTTGGAAGGTGCTGTCTAAGGATCTTTGGTGAATTCCTGCAGTGTATCTTGTAAATAGTACACACTGCTGCTACTCAGCGTTGGTGGTGGAGAGAGTGGATGTTTGTGGCTATGGTGTCAATCAAGCGAGAATCAGTTACTTTCTGCAATATTCCTAGCCTCTGACTTGTACTTGTGGCCACTTTGTTTATGTGGCATGGTTAATTGAATTTCTGGTCAATGGTAACCCCCAGTAAGGTGATAGTGGGAGAATCAGTGATGATAACATCATTGCATGTCAAGGGGCAGGGGTTAGGTTGTCTCTAATTGGTGATGATCATAGCCTGGCATTTGTGTGGCACGAATGATATGTGGGAACACCACCACATGCAAGACCCCATCCAAGCCGTTCACTATCCTGACTCAGGTGCTGTTCCTTCATTGTCGCTGAGTCAAATTGCTGTAATGCATTCCCTGAGGACATTGTGGGTCAACCCACAGTGGGGGAACTGCAGTGGTTCAAGAAGGCTGCACATCACCACCTTCTCAAGGGCAACTACGGATGGGCGATAATTTCCTGATGCTGCCTGACCTGCTGTGCTTTTCCAGCACCACTCTAATCTTGACTTTGATCTCCAGCATCTGCAGTACCCACTTTTGCCATGGGCCAGTGACACCCAATAAAAACAAGGTACAGCTGCCAATGGCAAAGTAATTAGATTGGGCACCTACAACAGACCAAAGTTGGAGGAACACAGATATCGTGGACAGTTATGGGGCTGGAAAAGATTATCGAGAAATGGAGGGGGTGAATGGAGGGGAGGCTATGTCAAGGAAACATGGGGACATGTTTTAAAACTGAGAGGTAGAATTAACCAAGAACTAATTGGTCAGTGAGAATGGATTGAGCTGGGACAAGGCAATGGAATTTTGGGTGATCTCACACCAATAGAGGGTAGACCATGAAAGATTAGGAGCAATAACCCACAACAGAAGGTAATTAAAGGCCTGTGGAAGGGATTCAGTAGCAGATGAACTGAAGTGGAATAGAGTCACATTGACATTACAGAAATACATGATCTTCCTGGTGATACTAAGACCTCTCAATAGTTTTTTTTTAACTCTTACAAAGGTTAATCCTAACCAGGTCTGGCAGAATCTTTGGAGAGACATAGTTATGCCTATCGGGCTGCTACCATCTATGAGTGAATGATTTTTATTGTCGTGTTTATTTTACAGTGAAATAGAATAAAGTACAGTGAAAAATATTTGTTTGTCACCATAATCCGGCATCATTTTAATAGTTTAAGAATAAGAGAAAATGTAAAGATATAGATGAAAGAGATGTCCGTCTATGTCCAAGTTCTGAGCCAGTTCAGAAACACCATGCCTTGCCCAATGACAAAATCGCCGATCCTCAGACTCCATCCTTCACCACTGGGTTTACCCTGCTGATATCACCTCAGGGCTCACTCCCCACCCCGCTCTGGGCTCACTCTAAACCTATGTCCTCTAGTTCTGGGCTCCCCCACCCCAGGGAAAAGACCTTGTCTATTTATTCCTTCCATGCCCCTCATGATTTTATGAACCTCTATAAAGGTCACTCTTCAGCTTTGACGCTCCAGGGAAAACAGCCCCAACTTTCTTAACTTGAGGAAAAGACCTCGGATATTCACCCTATCCATGACTCTCACGGTTTTATAAAGCTCTATGAGGTCACCCCTCAGCCTCCGATGCTCCAGGGAAAACAGCCCCAGCCTATTCAGCCTCTCCCTATAGCTTAAATCCTCCAACTCTGGCAACATCTTTGGAAATCTTTTCAGAACCCTTTCAAGTTTCCAAACATTGCTCCAATAGGAGGGAGAGCAGAATTGCACGCAATATTGTGTTGGTTCAATCTCCCAAATGGCCAATCACTTTTCCTTTGCTCTATTATCTGTAATAAGGCTAATGTGATGAACTAAAATAATTCATTTATTTAAACAGAGCATATTTAGAAAACCCCAATGGTTAACATCCAAGCTGTCATCTGGAATTAGCACTATGTACCATTTTCCCTAAAACACACTCACACAACACAACAGACAATAGACTCTGCAGCGATGATGCTATTTTTAAAAAGGGTAAGGCAACCCCCCCCAGCGCATTGTGGACCAAGGTACTTCAAACAAAGGATAGAATTTGATTTATCTTCAAAGTCCATCACACTGCTTATCAATGACATCACACTGCTTATCAATGACATCACAATGTATATCAATGACATCACACTGCTTGTCAATGACATCACACTGTTTATCAATGACATCACAATGTGTATCAATGACATCACATTGCTTGTCAATGACATCACACTGCTTGTCAATGACATCACAATGCATATCAATGACATCACACTGCTGATAGACCTAGACTAATGGGAGATCTTTAGTTTCTATTGAAATCAAGCTGGATTTGAGCCTTTGGAAAGTGTTCAAAGTAAGTTTCTTTCAGAATTTTTAAGATAGTCAGAAGTTCAGATTTTTGGAAGTTTATCATGTTTCCAAGACCTACTGAGAGAGCGAGACATGCCATGCTTGGGGTTTACTTCCTTACAATCATCTCGATTTATGCAAGTAAAATCAAGTGTATTATGAGCTGCTAGGAAACCCCTACACAGATGTCTCCATGGTCTTTTCAAAGCCAGAAATTAAAGATCACAAACACCTTCTGTTATCTCTCTAAAAGCTTTGCTTGTCTTTTTTCTCTCCAAGGGCATTGAATTTCTGTAAGTGGTGGATGGACCAGACCATTATTTAAATTATTGACCCAATTTTCTAAGAAGCCATGTTATAAGCCCTTTTTGATATGAAAAATAATAAAACTCACAACAAAGCGATATGTGACAGATTGTCCCACGTGTTGTTCTGATTTTACACACATACACACACGACCTATTGTACCTAACATGCCTGAGGCACAGTGATTTTCCTAGTTAAGACCTTGTTATGATCATTCATGGGAACTGATAAGTTATGAAATTGTGCCCTTCTCAAGAGCAATCATGTAAATACTAATCAAAATAAGAAAGAACTGCTGATGCTGGAAATCAGAAACAAAAACAGAAATTGCTGGAAAATCTCAGCAGGTTTGGCAGCATTTAGGGAGAGATAGCAGAGTTAATGTCTGCAGTCCAGTGTACAGAACACAGCTCTGAAGAACGGTCACTGGACCTGAAAAATTAACTCTGCTTTCTCTCCACAGGTGCTGTAGGACCTGCTCAGTTTTTAAAGCAATTACTGTTTTTGTTGCAATTGTAAATATAGGCCTAGTCAGTGCTACCCATATCCTGTGAAAAATATAAACAAAATATGACCATGTGGCATTGATTTGCAAAGTGATGTATTCAATTGCATGGTTTTTAATTATGTGCATTTGTCGAATGCTCACTGTATAGTGTGCTGCTCAGACATGGGGAAACTCTCCCATTAGAGAGAGAGAGAGAGAGCGAGAGGTCTGGCGGTGAGTTTGTCCTGAGGGTCTCCATGCCGATTTCTCTCCGATAGGAAAGATGTTGTGAAAGTGGAAAGAGTTTTGAAAATATTTACAAGAATGTTGCCAGGGTTGAAGGATTTGAGCTATAGGGAGAGGCTGAATAGGCTGGGGCTGTTTTCCCTGGAGCACCGGAGGCTGAGGGGTGACCTTATAGAGGTTTATAAAATTATGAGGGGCATGGATAGGATGAATAGCCAAGGTCTTTATCAGGGAAAGGGAGTCCAAAACTAGAGGGCATAGGTTTAAGGTGAGAGGTGAAAGATTTCAAAGGGAGGGTGGTGTGTGTATGGAATAAGCTGCCAGAGGAAGTGGTGGAGGCTGGTACAATTGCAGCATTTAAAAGGCAGCTGGATGGGTATATGAATACCAAGGATTTAGAGGGATATGGACCAAATGCTGGCAAACGGGACTAAATTAATTTAGGATATCTGATCAGCATGGGCGAGTTGGACCAAAGGGTCTGTTTCCGTGCAGTATAGTTCTATGATTATGATTCTGTGCTTCAGGTGAGGGGTGATGCTGAGAAGGAGAGTCTTTCATTGTCAAATGTGTTACTCCCTAAACACTTCCATGACACAAAATATAATACTCAGCAATCCAACACCATAGACTCAAGTTGAAAAGTGGAGCACATTACTCCACATCTAACACTAGAGTAGATTGCCTGAATAGTGGCTCAATGTAGGATTTCGTTTGAGCCTAAGACACTAACCTGACTTCATAAATTCAAATAGATAAAGAATAAGGCACTCCATAGATTTTGATGGCGTCAGTTCAAAGTCAAATATGATGATAAGGTGAGAAAGTGAAGCTGGTGTAGGAAAAGAGCCAAGAACCCTTCAAATGACAGAGCAGACGAGAAACTCTTATTTCATTAGCTCTTTGGTCGATTCACTGAAGTATTGTTACTGGGAGAACACAAGTGCAGGCTTTTGACATCTGATTAACTTGAAGATTTTAAAAACATGGGCTTTGCATCAACATGAGTAAGGGATATTCCAGATTAATTTATTTTTAAGAAGTCATTCAGTTTTGCCCAGGAAGATAAATTCAGTTTCCCATTAATTAATGAATGATTAAGTAGTTTTTGTATTAAACGTCATGTTTAATCACTCATTCTACTCTTCCTCTTTATGTTATCTGCTTTGTTTCCTCCACGTACCTTTAACAAGACATCCTCACTCTTGTTGAGGCGGTGATTACAGGATCTGGTACTAACAGCTTTAGAGTTTGCTAAAATCCATTAGACAGTTAAATGGCCTTTTAGCAGGGACAGATAACTTGTTAGCATAACACCATCCAGTTCAGTCTTTGATTGAACAACCAGCCAGATAGCTAATTACATTCTATTGATCTGATCCAAACGCTTTGCATTTAAATTCCAAAACTGATATCCTTGCTAGCAGTACAGCAACAAAGCCCAATTTTTCTCTCTATCTGATCATTGTGCACAGCGTTGTAAGCAACTAAAATAACCAAATGATCTACTTAGATTTCCCATCTTGGTGGAGGTCAAAAGCAGTGGGAAGTAACGTAAAATGTTCACAATTAAACCTAATAAGGGAAAGCTTCTTTATCAATGCAGAGAGTACTGAGAATGTAGAACTTATTGCCATATGGAGTAGCTGATGCATACAGGATGAATGAATTTAACTAGACAGCCAAATGATGGGAAAAGGAACAGAAAGGCACATTGATCGGAAGGGATGAAGCAGATTGGAGCTGGCCTGTTTGGATCACAAAGACCAGCAGAGATCTGTGCTGATGTCTGTGGTGTTTATTTTGATAAAATGACACACCTTCATCCGATGATAGTTTTAATTCGGTTTTCTCTCAGAGAAGGATTTACCCGACTAATACTTGGAACGATAAAAGCAAAATACTGCAGCAGCTGGAAAACTGAAATAAAATTAGAAAATGCTGGAGAAACTCAGCAGGTTTGGTAGCATCTGCAGAGAGAGAGAGAGTTCACTGCTGCAGAGTTCTTGGATTTGAAACAGAAACTGTGTCTGTCTGTCTGTCTGTCTCTCTCTCACTCTCTCCACAAATGCTGCCAGACCTATCGAGTTTCTCCAGCACTTTGTTTTTAGCACCAGGAATGGGGTGGGTTGTCGATTAAGGAAAGGTTGTTTAGACACAGCCTGTATCTGCTGAAGTGTAGGAAATTAAAAATAGATCATCCTTTTACTGTCACGCGTGTTCCATTGAAGAAGTACAGTGAAAAGCATTTACAACGTCTGCCTTCTTATGGCAACAAATAAATGTGGCTGCATGACTTTGCAATGTTGAAAAATAAATTAAAAATAGGACATCATTAAAGAGTTGACATTACAGATGCATAAATCCCTGAAAGTTGTTGTCCAGGTTGATAGGGTTGTTAAGAAGGCATATGGTGTGTTGGCGTTTATTTGGTAGCGGGATTGAGTTTCGGAGCCATGAGATGATGCTTCAGCTGTACAAAACACTGGTAAGGTCGCACCTGGAGTATTGTGTACAGTTCTGGTCACTGCCTTATAGGAAGGATGTGGAAGCTTTGGAAAGGGTTCAGAGGAGATTTACTAGGATGTTGCCTGGTATGGAAGGGCAGTCTTATGAGGAAAGGCTGTGGGAACTGAGGCTGTTTTCGTTGGAGAGAAGAAGGTTGAGAGATGACTTAATCAAGATGCATAAGACAATCAGAGGGTTAGATAGGGTGGACAGTGAGAGCCTTTTCCCTCGGATGGTGAAGGCTAACACGAGGGGACATACCTTTAAATTGAGGGGTGATAGATTTAGGACAGATATCAAGGGTAGTTTCTTTACTCAGAGAGTAGTTGGGGTGTGGAACAGCCTGCCTGCAACAGTAGTAGACTCGCCAATGTCAAGGGCATTTGAATGGGCATTGGACATACATATGGATAATAATAGAATGGTGTAGGTTAGATGGGCATCAGATTAATTTCGCAGGTCGGCACAACATTGAGGGCCGAAGGGCCTGTATTGCGCTGTAACATTCCATGTTCCATATTCTATGTTCTACAGTAAGGTAGGAAGCTTCAAATAGATAATGGTAATGTCCTGGGGATTGTTGCTGAACAAAGAGATGTTGGGAGTGTAGGTTGAAAGTAAAGTTGCAGGTAGATAGGATAGTGAAGAAGGCGTTTGGTATGCTTTCCTTAATTGGTCAGAGTATTGAGTACAGGAGTTGGGAGGTCATGTTGCGGCTGTACAGGACATTGGTTAGGCCACTGTTGGAATATTGCGTGCAATTCTGGTCTCCTTCCTATCGGAAAGATGTTGTGAAACTTGAAAGAGTTCATAAAAGATTTACAAGGATGTTGCTAGAGTTGGAGGGTTTGAGCGACAGGGAGAGGTTGAACAGGCTGGGGCTGTTTTCCCTGGAGTGTCAGAAGCTGAGGGGTGACCTTATAGAGGTTTATAAAATCATGAGGGGCATGGATAGGATAACTAGACAAGGTCTTTGCCCTGGGTTGGGGGAGTCAAGGACTAGAGGGCATAGGTTGAGGGTGACAGGGGAAAGCTATAAAAGGGACCTAAGGGGCAACCTTTTCACACAGAAGGTGGTGCGTGTATGGAATGAGCTGCCAGAAGAAGTGGTGGAGGCTGGTACAATTACAACATTTAAGAGGCATTTGGATGGGTATATGAATAGGAAGGGTTTGGAGGGATATGGGCCATGTGCTGGCAGGTGGGACTAGATTAGGTTAGACTATCTGATCAGCGTGGACAAGTTGGACTGAAGGATCTGTTTTCATGCTGTACTTCTCCAAGACTCTAATCACTTTTGTGTTATCTCCAGGTCACTAAGATTACGGGTCCATTCAACCCCTTGAAACTCTCCCTATGTTTAATTCGGTCACAGTTCAGCCAGTAAAGAAGAGACAAGCTAAAGGGGACATAGGCCCTTTCAAGAATGAGGAGAAAGTGAGGACTGCAGATGCTGGAGAGCAGAGTCGAGAGTGTGGTGCTGGTAAAGCACAGCAGGTCAGGCAGCATCCGAGGAGCAGGAGAATCAACGTTTAGGGCATAAGCCCTTCATCAGGAATGAGGGAGGAGGGTCCTAAGGGGGCTGAAAGCTAAATGGGAGGGGGCTGGGTCTGGGTGGAGGTAGCTGAGAACGCGATAGTTAGATGAAGGTAGGGGGGAGGGTGATAGGTCAGAGAGGAGGGTGGAACAGATAGGTGGTAAAGGTGATGGACAGATCAGGAGGGGCGGTGCCGAGTTGGCGGCTTGGGACTGGGATAATGTGGAAGGAGAGGAAATGAGGAAACTGTTGAAATCCACATTAATCCCATGTGGTTGCACCATCCTAAGGCAGAATATGAAGGCAGAATTCCTCCGGGCATCGAGTGGTAAGGGTTTGGCAATGGAGGAGGCCCAGGACCTGCATGTCCTTGTTGGAGTGCGTGGGGGAGTTGAAGTGTTCAGCCACGGGGCGATGGGGTTGGTTAGTGTAGGTGTCCCAGAGATGTTCTCTGAAACGATCTGCCTGACCTCATATTGCCATGCTATTCTGCTTGATCAGCGTTCCTAAATGCTCAATCTTTTGTAATAGACTATGACCTTTCCCCAGGAACGTTATGCTAAGTAGCCTTTAGTTGTTTGCTTTCTGCTTCCTATTTTAAGTAAGAGCATACATCAGCAGCCTTCCAATCCTCTGGATCTCTTTGAGAATCCAAGGATTCCTGGAAGATTACTTCCAGTGTATCCACAATCTCTGAAGTAAATTCCTTTAATGTCCTCAGCTATATTTCATCAAGTCCAAGGGACTTATAGGACTTTAGTCCATGAATTTACCCAGCACTTTTTCATGAGTAATTGTTATTTATTTCGCGTCCTTGTGCTCCCTGAATATTTAAATGCTATTAACGTCTTCTCCTCGTGAAGGCTGATGGGATTTATTCAACTCTTTTGCCATTTACTCATTCCCCAATTTTATCTCCCCAGCCTCATTCTCTAAGGGTAGAGAGTGTGGTGCTGGAAAAGCACAGCAGGTCAGGCAGCATCCGAGGAGCAGGAGAATCGATGTTTTGTGCATGAGCCTCACTTTCTACTAGCATGGCAACATGAAGGGGGAAGTTACGCTTGACAGATTTATGAGAAATCTTTGAGGAGGTTAAAGCAGGATAGATAAAGGAGAAACAGTTGATATAATATATTTGGACCTCAGAAGATACCACACATGAGGCTACTTAATAAACTAACAGCCCATGGTGTTAGAGGCAGGATTGGCTCAGCAATTGAACACAAAGTTGGTCTAAGGGGGACATTTTCACACTGACAATCTGGTGTATCCCAAGGATCAGTGCTGGGGGCCACAGTTATTTACAATATCCATCAACCACTTGGATATGGGCAGTGAACATGCTAAAGCCAAGTTTGTGGATGACACAAAAATTGGTAGAAAGACAATTAGTGAAGATGACACAAAGAGTCTGCAATGGGATATAGATAGCTTAACTAAATGGGCAAAAAGTGGCAGATGGAATAAAATATGGAAAAATGTGGGATTACGCATTTTGCAGGAAAAATAGAGGAGCTGAATATTATTTAAATGGAGAAAGACTGTGGAAAGCTGCATAACAGAGGGGTTTAGTGGTTGAGAGAATCTAAGTTCAGCAAGTAATAGGGAAACCACATGAAATGTTGCCCTTTAGGTTTTAACGTACGGAATATAAAAGTAGGGAAGTTTGGTTAAAATAAGCAAGGCACTAGTCAGACCACAGCTGGAATACTGTGAACGGTAACGAATGAAAAATGTTAGGGGCAGGCCAGAGAAGGTTCACAAGGCTGATACCAGTTATCAACACATTGTCTTTCGAGGAGAGGTTGAGTAGATTGGGTCTGTACTCATTGGAGTTCCGAAGAATATGAGGTGCATTTAATTAAACATACAAGATTCTGATGGGACTTGACAGGGAAGATGCAGAAAGGCTGTTTCCTCTTGTAGGAAATTCCAGCACCAGTGGGCATCATATCAGAACAAGGGGTCACCCACCTGAAATCAGGATGAGAAGGAATTTCTTCTCTGAGAGGGTAGTGAATCCGTGAAATTCTTTATTGCAGAGGGCTGTTCGAGGCTGTGTTGTTCAGTATATACAAGGCTGAGACTGACAGATTTTTAATCAGAAAGGGAATCAAGAGTTATGGGGAAAAGGCAGAAAAGTGATGTAGAGAATTATCAGATCAGCTTGATCTCATTGAATGGAGAAGCAGAATTGATGGGCTGAATGGCCTACACCTGCTCCTATGTCTTATGGTTTATGTGGTATGGTATCCCAACTCCACTTGGACACATTAGTCCCATTTCCCAAATATCTTTGCCTCAGAAAATATTCTCAATCTCTTATTGCTGGCCAGTCTTCTCTCTGTCTCTGCTACCTGACTGCCATCTGGGAAACTGGGTTGGTTTGATAGTATTCAGGAGATTTTAATGCAATGACCCGAAACCCACCCAAATAGTGGTAATTCTGATGGGGCAGTGACACAGCTCCTCGCGTGTGTGAGATTCACAATGCCTCTGTGCAACACTGCCATCTGTGACACTCAGCTCTTTCAGGGAGTGAAAATCATGTTCACGCCATTTGTCCGTCTGCTCTCGTAAGGACCACATCATCATCGCTCCCAATCCATAACCCTACCCCTTTTCAACGTGCCGTCATGGAGACTAACCAGAGTTTAACTTTAGCTTTGTCTGCAAAGGCGACACAAAATTCACGCCATTAAATAAAAGGTTATCTGTACACCAATTCATACAAATTTAATTAGCAGTTAACGCCAAATACAGCAGCGTTTGTTGACATCCTCAGTGCCTGGGAGGGACGGCAGTACAACACATTAGAGGAGCTGGCTGAAAGTGTCAAAGTGGACAGATAGCAGCCCGAAGACGAAGAAGGACAGAAATAAATGTCAACAGTACTTACATATTACACCTCTGGGCAAAGAGCAGCTTTCCATCACCAGCGTCATTTGTTATTGTGAAGTATCAACACTTTCCAATGTATTCCTTCTGCTGATTCCAGACTGCGGATTTATGAATTCTCCCACCCTCTGTCTATGAGGTTTTTCTCTCTTTCCCCGGCAGTCACTAATGAATTGTGAAGAAGAAATTCAGGAGAAGCTGGATTCCATTCCATTCTCCCAGTTTCTCCATCTCTATCACATCTATTCTGATGATGCCCCCATCACTGGCTGCCTCCTAGAGTGAGGATTCCTCCTCCATCTCCCCCCCCTCACTGTGGCTGACAGGGCCTTCAGCTGTGTACACTTACCTTCCTTATGTTCCCCACCCCTTCCCCTCTCTCCCAGAACAATGTTAGGGATCTTCTTGTCTTTACTTTCCTTCATGCTAGTCTCTACATTCAAAGGATCATCCACTTCCATCTCCACCACCACCAAACACATCTTCCCCTACTTTCCAGCTTCAGCCTTCTGCAAGAACCATTCCCTCTGTGTGGCCTTGGTCCCCTCCTCCATTGCCCCTAACTTCCTCACATCTCCATGACATCTTCCAATGTAATTGCAGAAGGTGTAACACTAGCCTGTCCACCTCCTGCCTCCTCACTATCCAAAACCCCAAACACACCTTCCAGGTGATGCAGCATTTCACTTGTAATTCTTTCAACCCTGTCTCCTATATTCTCTGCTTACATAATGGTCTCCTTTATATTCGCAAGAGCAAACATAGACTGAGTGGCCGCTTTGTGTAACACCTCCGTTCTGTCTGTAGAATGACCCCAACCTCCCAATTGTTTTAAGAAACGCCGTGCTCTCATGCTGTCATTTCTGTCCAGGGCCTGATGCAGTGTTCCAATGTAGCACAACACCACTCGAGGAACAATATCCCCATTCTCCACTTCAGAACTTTACAGCTTCCAGGACTCAACGTTGAGTTCCATAACTTCAGAAACTGATTGCATTATACCTGTTTGCCATTTTTCTTACATTCTCTCTTCCCTCCCAAGCTCTGTCTCTCTCTCCCTTTCTCTCGCACACCACACACGCATACGCACACATACACAGGCAAACAAGCACGCGCACACATACACAGGCAAATGCACACACACACATGCAGGCGCACACGCACGTGCACACACAAACAGAAAAACTTTGAAGTTTTTGTGTCACCTTTATTTTGCTCTCAGTGGAAAGGCCCAACTTTTCCTTATTTTACATCCATCTTATATCTTTTTCTTCCTCATTCTCCACCATTAACAAGTCTTTGACTTTTGCACTGCTGCCCCTTCACCATCTGATCCTATTGGTCTTCCACCACTTCTGTCAAAGATAGAAACAGGAAACATTTCCCAACGCCTTTTAGTTCTGAAGAAGAGTCATATCAGATTGAAGTTCTCTTCCTCTCTCTACTGATGCTGCCAGACCTGCTGAGTTTCTTGAACATTCCCGATGTTTGTTGCAGAAGGAAGCTGATGGTTTATCACGCAAAAGGAGTTGAGCTTTCTTCAGCAAATCACCCCAAAGTGCTCATCTGCAGCAAGACTTGTATTAGACCACTCCTCAATGCTCTGATACTGATGTTATCCCAGCCCCCATCTTGTTAGCAAGTCACTTGTGTCCAGTGTCTAACAGCATGTAGTTCTTGCCTCAAAGCTGCTGTCTAAGGAACATCCCAAAATAACTGCTCAAAGGCCAGTATCCTGTCATTATGTCACCATTTATTTACATGTGAACAGTCCTCTTCAGAGTGAGGTATCAGAATGTCAGAACCTCTGACACTCCTGCTTAGAGCTGTCAGCCCAGGCTCCCTGATTGAACCGCATTAACAGCCCAAATCAGGGAACTCATATTCTATGATGTCCAACTGGCTGACCTCATTAAAATCAGTACATCCCTCCCCCTCCATATCCGAGAATGAGGTCGGTCCTCTTTCTTGGAGACCCTCCTGGGGTGTTTCAGCATCGGGACAAGTCCCTCTGACTCGCTGTCTGACACGGGCAGAGTGTAACGTATAGGGGCTCGCCTCTTTCACCAGAAGTGGTTCAGTGGAATTTCACTCTCCTTTTCCGGTGACAAAGGCATTGAGGAGGCTCCGTCTGTCATGTCCATCTCTGATTCTGAGGACTCATCATTTCTTGATGGAGTGGGTGAACCGATGGCTTCTGTGAAGCCTTCCTGACTGTCCCGAGGGGCTGGGAACATTCGCAGTTTCCATATGGTTCAGTACCATCACAACTCCCTGAATTTAATACGTCAATGGTCCTGACCTCACGTCGACCATGCCTCTTACCCATGCAGGGCCATTCATGTGGTTCCTATACCAAACTCAATTCCCTGTTTGAAACTCGTATCTCTGGTTTAGTGGAGCCTTGTGTCAGCATTGACATTCCTGATGGTGTTTCACCCTCCCCCGCCCCTGAGAGGGTTGAGAAGATTAGAGTTAACCTGGTGTAAAGTCCTCTATCATTAGCATCTCAGCCAGTGCTATCCTTGTAGTTAAATGAGGGGTGATCCTATAACCAAATAGGAACTATGACAGTTTAGTCTCTAGCGAGGCTATGGGCTGTTCCTTTAAGCCTGCCTTCAAAGTTTGGACTACTCTTTCTGCCAGACCATTGGATGATAGATGGTATGGAGCTGTCCTTTTATGTCAAATCCCATTCAACCTTAGAAATACCCAATTCCCTGCTGGTAAACAATGACCTGTTCTCTGTGACCAACACTTCCAGGAGTCTTGAAAAAGATGCATGCAGCTTTTCTATCGTCTTTCCCATGTTTGATGAATGAACTCTGCGTATGTCCAGCCCCTTTGTGTGGGCGTCCACAATGACAAAGTACATTGAGACCGTGAAAAGACCTGCACTGTCGACATGTAACCAAATCCAAGGTTTACCTAGCCATGCCCACAGATGTTGGAGAGCTGCCGGTGGTAACCTTGTCCTTGTTGGCACTCTGGGCACTACCCCACCAACGTGACCATGTCTGCATCCAGGCTTGGCCACCAGAAATAATCTCTTGCCAACATCTTCAATTTGGAGACCCCTGGAAGACCCTGGTGGAGTTCAATCAGTATCTAGCAGCAACCTTTGCTCGGGACAAACACTCTTGCTCTTCATAACAATATTCCATCCTCTACTGTGATCTGTTCTCTCCAGGTCCAAAACAATTTCAATTCTAGTTGTGATGGCCCTTTGGTTTCCCCTATCGTCACCAGCTGTGACAGTTTTGAAAAGACCGGATCTTTCTGCGTCTAAAGTCTGATATTGTCAGCTGTGACTGGGAGCATATACAGAAAATTTAATATCATTGCAGACTGTTCCATTAGGGATACCAGTGTTGGCATATTAAATAATGGGAGGTGACTCAATGCATCTGCACTTGCTACTTAGACTCCTGGACAGTATTCTAACTTGTCATTATAACACTTAGTATTCGAGCTTACTGCTAAATGTGGCCTCAGGCTACAGGTAGCATAAGAGCACTGCCTTGTCCTCCTTAAGTAGACAAAATAGGGGTTTGTGGTCTGTGATTATCACAAATTTCCATCCATTACGGCATTGGTGGAATTTCTTGACTTCAAATATGACTGCCAAACCTTCCTTCTCTCTCTGGGTGTATTTATGCTCTGCATTAGCTGAAGTCATGGATGCATATGCTATTGGGTGTTCCTCTCCATTGGGCCACCTATGAGCTAATACAGGGAGGCATCGTATGTCAATACCAGATCTTTCTTGAGATCGTAGTGTGCCAACACCTTGGAGGATGATAGTTGTTTCTTCACTTCACTGAAAGCTCAGGTTTGTCTGTGCGACCATTTCCAAGGCTGACCCTTTTTTAGCAGTTAATGGAAAGGTGCAGAATGGAGACAAGGTTATGTATGAATGTTCCATAATAATTTATCAGCCAAAGAAAAGACCAAAGCTCCTGGACAGACGTGGGAGCTGGGACATATTTAATCAACCCGCTTTATCTTCCAACCAGTGTAATCCGGTCTTGTCGAATCTGTAGACCAAGCAGGTCGCCTGGGTGCCTGGAGTACACCTTTTCCTTCTTAGGTGTACTCCCATCTTGAAAAAATGCCTTAGGACTATATCCAAATTCTCTAAGTGCTCCTTATTAGTTTATTAGAATGGCGTAGACCTTGTAAGATATTCTCCATCGTCAGCTGAAAAATTGCATAAGCTAACGCTACCCTGAATGTTATTCTGCATATTGATACAAACCCTTATGGGTATTAATTGTAGAATACTGCTAGGAATCCTGGTCTAAACGCAATTGCAAATACGTGTGGCTCATGTCCAGCTTTGTGAATGACAGCCCCCTCTAGCAGCTTTCTGTATAAATCCTCGATGTGAGCGATTGGGTATGTATCAGCTGCCAGAAGTGGTTTATCGCTTGTTTCAAGCCCCCATAAACGCGATTGACTCCATTGGGCTTCAAGTCAGTACAACTGGTGTTGGCCATTCCACAAACTGGACTGGTTTGATGATTCCTTCTGATTTCAGCCTCTATTTTACTCTTAATGCAAATGGTCACTGGTGTGTAGTTACAGAACTTCTTGTGTCACTACACCTTGCTCATCAGGGCTGGGACTCCTGTCACTGTCCCCCATGGTCACGTGCTCTCAACACATTCGCTATGTTTATAGATGAGGAGCACAGCAGTTCAGACAGCATCCGGGGAGCAGGAAAGTCAATGTTTCAGGCCAAAACCCTTTGTCCGGCTTCACCCCGGAGCGCTGACTATCCTGTTCCCCAGATGCTGTCTGACTTGCTGTGCTGCTCCTGCTTCCCATCTATTGACTCTGCCTCCAGCATCTGCAGTCCTTACAGTCCCCCATTCACTAAGTTTATCTGGAGGACATCTTCACCCCATGAGAAAACATCACAACCCCTCCCCTCTCCAGTTACTCAGTACAATGTCAGAAAAACATTGGCACTCACCTGCTGACATTGCCGGATACTTCCCCAACTGAATTCACACCTTGAATAGAATCCAGCACCTATAACAGCAACACTTAAAAGACATAGGACCCTGTTAATGAGCATCCTAATGCTAAACTCTCAAGGTTTCACACTCCTTCTCAAGTGTGCAGTCACACCTAGCCCTGGCAATGTTTATAAATTAATTCGCAGAATGTGGGCATCGCTGGCTAGACCAGGGAATCATTGCCCATCCCTAATCTCTTGGAGGGCAGTTGAGAGTCAACCATGTTGCTTTGGAGTCTGGAGTCGCATGTAGGCCAGGCCCGAAGGACTTTAGTGAGTTAGTTGCACCTTTTATGGTAATCTAAAATAGCTTCATGGTCATCAGTATATTCTTTATTCTAAGTATATTTTATTGAATTCAAATTCTATAATCAGCTGTGGTGGGACTTGAACCCAAGTCCCCAGATCATTAGCTGAGTTTTCGTATTAATAATTTGGTGATAATGTCAGGAAGCCATTGCATCCCTTTATGCATGATGCTCTATGACTCAATGAGGGGATGGCACAAGTATCTGCCTTACTGTAGCTTTCAAGCGCCCAGGACATCCTAAAGCACTACGCAAATCTTGTTCGGGAACCTCATTCTCTCAACTCCTCTCACCACAGATGCTGCCAGTCCTGTTGAGTATCTCTAAATATTTTATATATATTTCAGATTTCCAGATTCTGTGAATTAGCCCATTAATTTTTACTCTGTTGTGCTCTTGCTTTCAGACAAAACAGTAAATATAATTACGGATCATTTTCACAGCTTAATACAAGAGATCTATCATTACTGGAAAGGTCTAATGAATTAACTGATAGATCCAGAGCTTCAGGGTTTACATTCAGAAACCGGTGGTCTATAACTGTGTGAAAGATTGTCAGCAAATGCAATTCATGAGGAAATATATTGTACATAAACAGTAAGCTGAGTTAATTATACAACAAATGAAAGAACTGTGTAAAGATTACTTTCAATAAGCACTTTTGTAATTAACTTCATATTTATGATGAAACAGACCATGTTTGTCATGCACTCCACACAAAGACATGAAGACAGAGAGAGAAAGATAAAGAGGGAGAATATCACATAAATTGGGACAGAGCAGGAAATAGAAAGAAAATTGAAAAATTATTCACACTGACGGGTTGCAAATTTCAATGTTGTTGCCATCTGGAAAAGGGATTGGCTAGCTGTCTGTTTTTCTAGCCAATTTACACCTACTGTACATCCTGCCTTACATCTGTCCACTTGATACCCCTCCCTTTACAGTTACCTGCTTCAGGCAGCCCCCACATCCACTGTCTCCATTAACACCCCTACACTCTTCCCCAATTTATCCCTTAACCATCAGCACGAAAACAGATTATTGGGTTACTGCAGACAGGATCTGGTGGTGCACAATTTGGCCGAGGTGTTTCCTAAATCAGAAACAGAGATTGCGCTACAAAAACTACTTCAGTGATTGTAAAACACTTTTTAATGTTCTGATGTTTGTGAAGGTCATTGTATATATGCAATGAAAACAAAAACTGCTGGAGATCACAGCAGGTCAGGCAGCATCCATGGAGAGAGAGCAGGTTAGCGTTTCCAAGTGGCCCTTCATCAAAGTGAAGTGTGGAGGGGGCAGCATTTATGTAATAGTGGGTGTGGGAGGTGGAGTGCTGGTGGAGAAAGGATGTTGATAGTTCAGATTAAATGATCAGAATTTGAGGAGCACAGAAACTAACTGCCAGACAGAAAGAACAGACAGCCCCACTGGAGTGGGGGAGGGGAGGGAAGAGAGGACGGACATGGTGACAGAGAATGCAACAAGTAAAGCTAAAAGAAATGGTAGGACTGGGGGTGAATTCACAATTTGAAGGTGTTGAACTCAATATTAAGTCCAGAATGTTGTAAAGTGTCTCTTCTGAAGGTGAGACGTTGTTCCTCCAGTTTGCACTATGATTCAGTGGAACACTGCAGCATGCCGAGGACAGACATGTGGGCATGTCAGCGGGACACTGTGTTAAAGTGACCAGCTATGGGAAGGTTGAAGCCACATTTGCACACAGACCAGAGATGTTCTGCAAAATAGTGACCCAGACTGGTTTTGGTATATATGCAAACCTGCAAGAAGCACAGAATTCACAGGCCAGGTATTAGAACTAGAGGTAGGTGAGCACTTTGGGGACAGTGACCACAATTCGGTGATTTTTAGTCTCGTGATGGAGAGGGATAAGTGTGTACTACAGGGCAAGAGTTATAGCTGGGGGCAGGGAAATTATGATGCGTTGAGGCATGACTTAGGATGTGTGGATTGGAAAAGTAGATTCCAAGGCAAGAGCGTAATTGATATGTGGAACTTGTTCAAGGAGCAACTATTGAGTGTCCTTGATAAGTACGTACCTATCAGGCAGGGAGGAAAGGGTCGTGTGAAGGAGCCGTGGTTTAATAAGGAGTTGGAATCCCTTGTTAAATGGAAGAGGGCGGCCTTTGTAAAGATGAGGCGTGAAGGTTCAATAGGGGCGATTGAGAGTTATAAGGTAGCCCGGAAGGACCTGAAGAGAGAGCTAAGAGCAGCAAGGAGGGGACATGAAAGGTCCTTAGTTGGTAGGATTAGGGAAAACCCTAAGGCTTTCTATAGGTATGTTAGGAATAAAAGAATGACTAGGGAAGGAATAGGTCCAATCAAGGATAGTAATGGGAAGTTGCGTGTGGAGGCTGAAGAGATTGGGGAGGCGCTGAATGAATACTTTTCGTCAGTATTCACTCAGGAACAGGACATTGTTGTCGATATGAATACTGAGGCACGAATAAGTAGAATGGATGGCTTTGAGATATGTAGAGAAGAGGTGTTGGAAATTCTGGCAAGGGTGAAAATAGATAAGTCCCCTGGGCCTGATTGCATTTATCCTAGGATTCTCTGGGAAGCAAGGGAGGAGATTGCAGAGCCATTGGCCTTGATTTTTGTGTCCTCTTTGTCTACAGGAGTAGTGCCAGAGGACTGGAGGCTAGCAAACGTGGTTCCCTTGTTCAAGAAGGGGAGTAGGGATAATCCTAGTAACTATAGGCCAGTGAGTCTCACTTCTGTTGTGGGCAAAGTCTTAGAGAGAATTATAAGGGATAGGATTTATGCACATCTGGATAAGAATGATGTGATCAAGGATAGTCAGCATGGTTTTGTGAAGGGCAGGTCGTGCCTCACAAACCTTATTGAATTCTTTGAGAAGGTGACGAAGGAGGTAGATGAGGGGAAAGCGGTAGATGTAGTATATATGGATTTTAGTAAGGCGTTTGATAAGGTCCCCCATGGTAGGCTACTGCAGAAAATACAGAGATATGGCATTGAGGGTGAGTTGGAGGTTTGGATTAGGAATTGGCTCTCTGGAAGAAGACAGAGGGTAGTAGTTGATGGCAAAGATTCATCTTGGAGTGCCGTCACTAGTGGTGTTCCGCAAGGATCTGTTTTGGGACCATTGCTGTTTGTCATTTTTATAAATGACCTGGAGGAAGGGTTAGAAGGTTGGGTGAGCAAGTTTGCGGATGATACGAAAGTCGGAGGAGTTGTAGATAGTGAGGAAGGATATGGCAGGTTACAGCGGGATATAGAGAAGCTGCAGAGCTGGGCAGAAAGGTGGCAAATGGAGTTCAATGTAGCTAAGTGTGAAGTGATTCACTTTGGTAAGAGTAATAAAAAGATGGATTACTGGGCTAATGGTAGACTACTTGGTAGTGTGGAAGAGCAGAGGGATCTTGGTGTCCATGTACACAGATCTCTGAAAGTTGCCACCCAGGTAAATAGTGCAGTGAAGAAGGCATATGGCGTACTGGCTTTTATTGGTAGAGGAATTGAGTTCCGGAGTCCTGAGGTCATGCTGCAGTTGTATAAGACTCTGGTGCGGCCGCTTCTGGAATATTGTGTGCAGTTTTGGTCGCCATACTATAGGAAGGACGTGGAGGCACTGGAACGGGTGCAGAGGAAGTTTACCAGGATGTTGCCTGGTATGGTAGGAAGATCCTATGAGGAAAGGCTGAGGCACTTGGGGTTGTTTTCTTTGGAGAAAAGAAGGTTTAGGGGTGATTTGATAGAGGTGTACAAGATGATTAGGGGGTTAGATAGGGTTGACAGTGAGAACCTTTTTCCGCGTATGGAGTCAGCTATTACAAGGGGGCATAGCTTTAAATTAAGGGGGGGTAGATATAGGACTGATGTTAGGGGTAGGTTCTTCACTCAGCGAGTCGTAAGATCATGGAATGCCCTGCCAGTAGCAGTAGTGGACTCTCCCTCTTTATGGGTATTTAAGCGGGCATTGGATAGGTATATGGAGGATAGTGGGTTAGTGTAGGTTAGGTGGGCTTTGATCGGCGCAACATCGAGGGCCGAAGGGCCTGTACTGCGCTGTATTGTTCTATGTTCTATGTTCTATTTCCTCAGTGCTGGTGCAATCTTTAATGTGCTGGCTGACTCAACCTTACCTGCTCCAAACTGGAATAGAAATAAAGCCCAGAGAGATAATGGAACAAGACTGGTACATGCTAAAACACTAGTACCACATGGTATTGGTGAGCTGGGGTTGGCTGGGGACTGTTTTCATTATCCAGGAGGGGGAGCGTGATGCTCCCGGTGGTATAGCAGTACTATCACTCAGTGAGCAAATCTGAACCTCAAGCTAATTTGCTGGAAAAATAAACACAAAGAACTGCGGATGCTGGAAATCTGCAATTAAAAAATCGCTGGAGGAACTCAGCTGGTCTGGCAGAATCTGTGGAGAGAGAAACAGAGTTAACTTTCCAACTCCAGTGACTCTTTATCAGAACAGCTCTGAAGAAGGGGCACTGGACTCAAAATGTTAAATACGTATTTCTCTAAACAGATGCTGCCAGACCTACTGAATTTCAACAGCATTTTCAGTTAAAGAGTTGGAAATCTGGGTTCGGATCCTGCCATGGGTAATGGTGAAACTTAACTCAGTAAAAATCATGAGTGAAAATGCTGCTCTAATGGCAACCATATTGCTATTGTTGATTGTTGCAAAACCCACCTTGTTCTCTAACATCCTTTGGGGAAGAAAATCATTCATCCTTACCCAGTCTGGACCACAAGTGACTCCAGACCCACAGCAATGTGGTTGACTCTTAACTACCCTCCCTTGGCAATTAGGGATGGACAATAAATGCTGCCCCAACCAGCAACACCCACATCCTATCAATCTGAAAAGAAAGCAGCATAAAGAAATTTATCTACTGTATTTTGATGAAACACTCCAGTATCTTCAGGAATTGCAGCTCAATGCTTAGGACACTGTTTTGGGTAACCCTGAAGTGAAACTACTGGGATATTCAAAATAATTTGAATAGGGTGGCACAGTGGCTCAGTGGTTAGCACTGCTGCCTCACAGGACCAGGGTCCCAGGTTTGATTCCAGCCTTGGGTGACTTTCTGTGTGGAGTTTGCACATTCTCCACATGGCTGAATCCGTTTCCTCCCAAAGTCCAAAGGTGTGCAGGCCAGGTGGATTGGCCATGCTAAATTGCCCATAGTGTTAGGTGCATGAGTCAGTGGGAAATGGGTCTGGGTGGGTTACTCTTCGGAGGGTTGGTGTGGCCTTGTTGGGCCGAAGGGCCTGTTTCCACACTGTAGGGAGTCTAATATTAAACCAAAGTCTTGCCTGTTTATTAACCAGTGGCTCAGTGGTTAGCACTATTGACTTGCAGCGCCAGGGGCCCAAATTTGATTCCCGCCTCAGGCAACTGTCTGTGTGGAATTTGCACATTCTCCCTGTGTCTGTGTGTGTTTTCTCTGGGTGCTCGGGTTTCCTCCTACAATCCAAAGACGTCCAGGTTAGGGTGGATTGGCCATGCTAAATTGCCCTTAATGTCCAGCGATATGCAGGCTAGGTGGATTAGCCATGGGAAATGCTGGGTTACAGGGATAGGTTGGGGGTCTGGATGGGATGCTCTTCAGAGGGTCGATGTGGACTCAATGGACTGAATGGCCTGCTTCCACACAGTAGGGATTCTATGATGATTCCATGAAGAAGAGCTGAAGACCATGAAGCCCTCTGCATCTTGTTCCCCAAAGAGATGGAAAGGCAACTGCATGGCTAGCTGAATCTATGCTCTTCTTATGCACCTCCTAGTGTCCAGTTTCAGAGGAGCTCAGTGAAAGATCATTTTCCTCTTAGCCCCTCTCTCAGGTGGCTCAGTGGTTAGCCCTGCTGCCTCACAGTGCCAGGGGCCCAGGTTTGATTCCAGCTCGGGTAGCTGTCTGTGTAGAGTTTGCATATTCTCCTCCATCACTGTGTGGGTTGCCTCCAGGTGCTCCGGTTTCCTCCCACAGTCCCAAGACATGCAGGTTCGGTCGATCGGCTAAGTTAAATTGCCCCTAGCATGCAGTTTAGATTAATTAGCTATCGTAATTACTGGGTTAGGGTTGTGAACTGGGATGCTCTTTGGAGGGTCGATGCAGAGTCAATGGGCCAAATGGCCTCTTTCCCATGTAGGGATGCTATGAATGGTAAAGAGCTGATTAAACTGACCGAAAACCATTTGCTGAACTGAGGCCCTGTCGACTCACCCAGGTGTGGATCCCATGGCACTATTCAAAAGAATTGCAGGGAATTCTCCTAACTGCCCTTGGCAAAATTTATTCCTCAGACAATAAGACTAAAAAATAAATCATCCAGTCATTTTCACCTTGCGGTTCGTGTTTGCTTGCTGGACACCATTTCGGGCATTTACCTTCCAACATTGGCGACATTTCAAAAGTGCCTCATCGGTTCTAAAGCATTTTGGGAGATGTTTTGGGGTTGTGAAAGGTGCCGAAGAAATTGTTTCTTTTTCCCATTTAATCTTTTTACATATTTGAATTACCCCGAAGGACATCATGACAAACACATCTCATAAAAATGAGCCCTTGAGGAAAGAGTGGGAGAGAATAACAGTAATTAAGAAACAATTAAGAACAATATGCTGCTGATAAAAATGATTAATGAAAGGGCATACAGATGCTGTGTTTTTTATGTGTACATGAATTATTTTACCTTCTCTGCATTTATATTGTCTCCCCAGCACATTCTCGCTGCTCCCAAGTCTTCCCAGAGACCTCCCTATATTTTGTTGCCTAGAAATGTCTCCCCCTTAAGGGCATACTTAGCATCTGCACAGCACCACCGCTGCAGCAAGTCCCACTGAGCCTGGGATCCATAACCTGTACTTCCTTCTCCCTGCCTTGTCCATGTAACATTGCCCATCGCGAGGTACACCCACCATGCCACCAAAACAGTGCACGTTCGATTATCACCATGAATACAACTCACAAGCCGTAACTCATGTACCACAGGAAATGAGAAACTGGTAGTGGAGACAGGTCTATAGTGGGCAGCTAAAAGTAAAAGGCAAAGTTGCCCTAGTTCTCATGGAAAATATCGTCGTCTGCATGACCGACACGAGACTCCCCGAGCAGGTGCTCTACTCTCAGCTCTGAAACGACAGGCGAGCCCCAGGTGGGACAGCGGAAGTGCTTCAGGGGTACCCACAAGGCCTCAGTGGGGAAGTGCGGCATTTCCAATGATACCTGGGAACCACCAGCCCATACCATCCAAAGTGAGGGAGGAGCATCCGGGAAGGCGTCGAGCACCTCGAGACTTGGGAAAAACTGGAAGCCCAGGGGGTGTGGGGGGGCAGGGAAAGGAGCGCGCTGCCACACCCACGCCCTACCCACCCCCTTCCCATGATCACCACCTGCCCCAAGTGTAACAGAGCCTGCGTTAGCTGCATCGGTCTGTACAGCCACCTACAGACTCACCCTGACAGTGGAAGAGAGTCATCCTCATCTGAGGAGCCACCGATGATAGTCACTGGAAATATGGTTGCTTGCCGATTAGAGAGAGATGACTGGTGATGACTTAACCCAAGGGTCACCTTGCCTTGGGCAAGGAGAGTGCCTCATTATAATCTCAACCAAAGCAGAATTGAACCCTCACCGTAAGCATTATAGTGCTACTACAAACCAGCCATCTTGTCAACCGAGTTAATGCCCAGTCAAATCCCTTTTCAATCCCTAACTCTGTGACCATCTCCAGCCCTACACCACTCCAAGATCTCTGGGGACTCCTCCAATTTTGGGGCCTGTTGTATCTGGGATTTGAATTCCTCTACCATTGGTGACCATTCTTTGAGTTGCCTGGGTCCCAATCACTGGGATTACTTCTCCACCTCTCTACCTCTGTCTGCTTTTCCTTTTAAGACTTTGTTCATTTGTCTGAATATCACTTTGTAGAGCTTGGCTTTCAACTTTTTTTTTTGCTTATGAGGTGTTTTTTATTGGGGAAAAAAACAGAATTTCTTTTATTTGCTGTATACTAATCCAGTCGCCTTCTAATCCCCTGAACTTCAGGTAATTAATCCGACACTTCGTCTGCAGCAGGGGACCCTCCCAGGAAAAGCGCAGCGTTGTTTGTTTCTTTCCCCAAGCACATGACGGGTTTGGGCTGAGGTGCTATGTAAATCCAGGTTGTTGTTGTGACAGGCCATGGTGTGTTCCTGTCATCACAAGCACACATCTCGGTCAGAAAGCGGGCCGGATGTTTTGGAGTGGTAGTCGCCAAAAACAAGCTGTTGTTGGGAAAGCTGTTGTGGTGATTCTATTTTGCTTCTTGTCTCTTTCTCTCTCTCTCTCTCTCTCTCTGTTGAACTGCTGGTGGCAGTTCTTCTTGCTGTGCATCCACAAGGGGATTACAACTAGCTGGAAGGAGTTTTGTTATTCTTTCCCTCTCGCGTCTGTGAGAAACTTCATCAGGAAGCCCAGTTGGGATGAGTAATGTGACAGTGGTGAGCCCTGACAGCATGCCATACAGTGGGAACAGGTGTTTGGCAATGTTACTGAGCCTGGTCAGTGTAACGTGAGGGGACAAAGCAGAGACACACTGGGACCTTTTCACTTTCAATCCTGCCGTTCATGTTGATGCTGCAGTAGCCAGAATACAGGGTCAGCATGGAAACGTTTCAGGCTGAGGGGGTTGACGGTGGAGGTTGAGAGAGAGAGGGAGACAGAGATCTTTGGATTTCACTCCAGTCTCTTGGATCATGGCCAGTGGGGGAAGTCAGTTACTATACTCTCTGCCACAGCTCCATTGCTCCCTTTGCTCTACCCCACCCTCCTCCCCATCTCCTGGGGGGGTCCTTGGCCCCAGGATCTGCTCACTAACCTGCTCTCCTGAGAAGGTGCTCTCTTGAAGCAGGTGAGGATATCATAGAGCCATAGAACATAGAACAGTACAGCACAGGAACAGGCCCTTCGGCCGACAATGTTGTACCAAACATGACGTCAAATGAAACACATCCCTTCTGCCTGCCTTTGGTCCATATCCCCTCCATTCCTTGCATATTAATGCGTTTATCTAAAAGTCCCTTAAACACCCCGATAGTATCTCCCTGTCCTCCTCCTGATGCGGCCTGGCCTGCTATGTTCTGCCAGCCTCCTGCCTGTCTACTTTGGATTCCAGTATCTGCAGCTTTTTTTTGTCTCCACCCCCATCCTAGGCAGCGTGTTCCAGACTCCTACCACACTCTCTGCGTAAAAAAACTTACTCCTCATATCTCCTTTGAACTTTCCCCCTCCAACAAAGAACAAAGAAAATTTCCAGCCCAGAATCAGGCCCTTCGGCCCTCCAAACCATATCTGATCTAAATCCACTGTTTAAACCTATCGCCCAATTCCTAAGCATCTGTATCCCTCTGCTCCCCACCTATTCATGCATCTGTCCAGACACACCTTAAATGAATCTACCGTGCCTGCCTCTACCACCTCTACTGGCAACACATTCCAGGCACCTACCACCCTCTGTGTAAAGCATTTTCCACGTATATCCCCCTTTAACCTTTCTCCTCTCACCTTGAACGCGTGACCTCTCGTTATTGAACCCCTCACCCTGGGAGAAAGCATATCTCTATCCACCCCATCTATACCCTTCCTGATTTTGTAGACCTCAATCAGGTTCCCCCTCAATCTCCTTTTTTCTAATGAAAACAATCCTAACCTACTCAACCTCTCTTCATAGCTAGCACCTTCCATACCAGGCAACATCCTCATAAAATTTCTCTGCACCCTCTCCAAAGCATCCACATCTTTTTGGTAATGTGGTGACCAGAACTATACACAGTATTCTAAATGCAGCAGAACCAAAGTCTTGTACAATTTTAACATGACCTGCCAGCTCTTATATTCAATACCCCATCCAATGATGGCAAGCATACTATGTGCCTTTTTGACCACTCTATCCACCTGTGCAGCCACCTTCAGAGTACAATGGACCTGTACTCCCAGATCTCTCTGCTAATCAACTTTTCCCAACGCTCTTCTGTCTAGAATTAGACCTTTCAAAATGCATTACCTCACACTTTCCCGGATTGAACTCGGATTGAATTAACCTTAAATGTATGCCCCCTGGTATTGGACATTTTCACTCTGGGAAAAAGGTTCTGACTGTCAATCCTATTTATGCATCTCATAATTTTGTAGATTTCTGTCAAGTCTCCCCTCAGCCTCTGCTGCTCAAGAGAAAACAACCCAAGTTTTTCTAGCCTCTCCTTGTAGCTCATACCCTCTAATCCAGGCTGCATCCTGGTAAACTTCTTCTGCACCCTCTCCAAAGCCTCCACATCCTTCCTATAATGTGGTGACCAGAATTGAACACAATAAATCCCTACAAATGTGGGAGCAAGCCATTCAGCCCACTGAGTCAACACCAACCTCTGAAGAGGATCCCACCCATACCCACCCTCCACCTTATAACCCTACATTTCCCACTTAGCTTGTACTTCTGTGGACTGTGGGAGGAAACCCATGCAGACACGGGGAGAATAAGAAGCTCCATACAATAACCCGAGGCTGGAATCGAACCCAGGTCCCTGGTGTTGTGAGGCAGCAGTGTTAACTGCTAAGCCACCATGCAGTCATAGAGTTTTTAACAGCAGGGATGAGGTCATTCAGCCCATCATGTCTGTGCCAGTCATCAAACATCCATCTATTCTAAACCATTCTCCAACACTTAGCCCATAACTATGGCATTTCAAGTGCTCGTCTAAATAGTTATTAAACATCTCGACCTCCAAATACCCAACACCCCCCAAAGTGAACATTTTATTTTTCTCAAATCCTCTCTATGCCTCCTGCTCCTTACCTTAAAGCTGTGCCCCCTAGTTATTGATCCCTGTCTACTCAGTCTATACTCAATCAGATCGTGCCTCAGCCTTCTCTGAGCTAATGAAAACAACCTATCTAGTATCTCTTCATGTTTGAAATGCTCCATCCCAGGCAACATCCTGGTGAAACAAAAACAGAAATTGCTGGCAAAACTCAGCAAGTCTGACAACATCTCGAAGCAGAAAGCAGAGTTTCAAGTTTCAAGTCTTCATCAGAACTGATAGCAGCTGGGAAAACTGGTATTTATGTTGAAGATGAGGTTGAAGGGAAGGGAGGGGTGAGTGGACAGGTGGAGATGGAGCCCATATCTTGGCAAATCTCTTCTGTACTCTCTCAAGTGCAAAAACATCCTTCCTACAGTGTGACGACCAGCTGTGGCCTAACCAATATTCCCTACAACATTCATAACCTCCCTATAATTATATTCAACAGAGGCTATGTGGTGTTATCCAGAGCGCACAGGCTGAGTGGAGGAAGAATATAAATCTGATTTATTTATTGATGGGGAATGTGCGGCCTGAAAAGGTGATGGAAGCAGATTCAGTCGCCACTTTCAATTGGGTGGGATGCTCCTCGGAGGGTAGGTGTGGACTTGTTGGGCTGAATGGCTTGTTTCCACACTCAAAACGTGTAGTGCTGGAAAAGCACAGCCAGTCAGGCAGCATCCGAGGAGCAGGAGAGTCAATGTTTCAAGCATAAGCTCTTCATCATTCCAGCTTCTGCAGTCCTCACTTTCTCCCTGTTTTCACACTGTAAGGGATTCTATGAATTGGACAGATACTGGAAAAGCAAACAAGTTGAAGGGCTGTGAAGAACATCTGAGGAATTTTCGCTGGGATATTCCTGCGAAGCTTTTGTTAGATCCCCCAGCTTGCTCTGCATCAATAACGTACCTCTTGTGGCACAGGGCCAGGAACAGTCCCAGGTTTAATCCCAGTGGCAGCCTGTTTTCATCTCTGCAACATTGCACTGTGGGGCGGCACAGTGGCTCAGTCATTAGCACTGCTGCCTTTGAAGCACCAGAGACCCGGGTTCGATTCCAGCCTCAGGCAACTGTCTGTGTGGAGTTTGAGCGTTCTCCCCAACTCCATGTGGGTTTCCTCCCACAATCCAAAGATGTGCAGGTTAGGTGAATTGGCCCTGCTAAATTGTCCATGGTTTTTAGGAATGTGTAAGTTAGGTGCATTAGTCAGGGGTAAATGTAGAGTAATAGGGAATGGGTTTGGGTGGGATATTCTTCGGAGGGTTGGGTTGTGGACTTGTTGGGCCGAAGGTCTTGTTTCCATACTGTAGGGATTCTATGATACCCTTCACCATCCCTGAGTCCCCCCCATGGTGTAGAAAAATCCCCTTTCATGTCTACATTACCTCTAGACTAGTCTAAAGCAACAGTCTCCTGACCAATCTCTCATCTGCCTTTCTATGGCCTGTGCCCTAACCTGCACCAAGTCCTGTTCACATATCACCCCTGGTGTCCAATGAAATACATTGTCTCCCAATGCAGCAAAACCTCACCATTTAAATTCTCATCTTTGTTTTCAAGTCCCTTCCTGGCCTCTTGAGCACAGTAATCCAAACCCTACAACTCACTGAGAGTTTCTGAAAATGTTGATCCCTTGCTCCTTCCATTATCCCATCATTGCCAGACAGACTTTCAGCTCCCTAAGCTCTGGAATGGACTCCCTGAACCTCTCGGCCTCACTTGCTCCTCCTTAAAGATGCATCTTAAAACAATCTCATTGATTGAGCTTTTGGTCACCCAACTTAAAATGTTCCTTGGTGGCAAATATTGGTTTTCAGTGCTGCAGTGAAGTACCCGAGGTGGATTTACAATGTTAAAGGCAATCACTAAGTGTAAGTTGCTGTTGGCAGTGAGTTATCTGAGATCAATTCCAGATAGGGTGAGAATATGAAGGTTTTTAACAAATCACCTTGATCAGAATTGACAAAGCAGAGCCAAGACTCTGCTGAGAAGTCTGTGAGTAGGCGTTGAGCAAGAACAGTGTGATGTTACTTCAGTGTTATACAGCTTGCCAACACTCAAGTACCAGGGTTCAGATGCAAAGAGCTGCAGCTTTCACAGGGCAAGGAGGACTACATGTGGGAAGCAAACCCTGCCAACATCCACAACTTTCTACAAAAGGCACCAGAGAAGGACCAGATATTAGATCAAGGAGAGAACAGGAATGATAATATCAGAGAAACAGCTTCCAGAACATGCCTCGTGATCTGGTTGGGAATTTGGCACACCAATCTTCTGCCCCCAGGCAAGTTGACGATTTTTCACTCCACTGAGATGTGACAATCTAATTTATCACCAACAAGATATTAAGGGGAACTGATAGGGCAAATAGATGCAAGGCTATTTTCATGGTTTGGGATATTTAGCTTAAAAGTTGGAGGCAGGCTTATCAGGAGTGAAACCAAGAATTTCTTCTATCTCCAAAATAATTTGAAAATCTCTTCAATAAACAGCAGTTAATCAATTGTTATTGTTAATTCTGAAACTGATACTCATTGATTTCCCCTACACTGTTGCTGAGTCAAATCCTGGAATTCCTGTCCTCACAACACAGTGGCTAGACTCACAGCCCAATGACTGCAGCAGTTCAAGAAGGCAGCTCAGCTCCACCATCTCAAGGGCAACTTAGGGGTGGGCATTACGTGTTGTCACAGCCAGCAACGCCTGAATCCAGTGAACAAACAAAACAAAAGGTGCATCCTTACCATCTATCGGCATTAAGGGAAAAGGGGTACAAATTTGGGGGCTTATATGGAGGAAAGTTACAGATCAACCATGATTGCATTAGATAGCAGAATAGACTTGTGGGGCTGAATGGCCTCTTCCTTTTTCCTCGTGTTTTTATCCAACATAGAATGACCTACAGAGTTCAGTAAGAAGGAGGTCAATCAGCTGATTTATAGCCATGTCAGCGAGAGCAACCCAGAATTGATTCCTTTGCCTCCTCACAGCCTCGTACGTTCCTCGGCTTCAATATTGGAACCTTTGAACCACACCTTTGCACCAATGAGGGCTTTGTTTTTAAACTTATTGACTCTCCAGGATTGTCTCAAAGTTTCCAGAAATTTAAAATTAATCTCCTGTACATTACAATGACCAAAACCCAGGAGAACATTCACAGCGACAAAAAGAAATTCAACTTCTTTGACACTTTTTATTTCATTAGATAAGGAGTTTGAGGTGAAACATCTATTGTTTTAGAAGGCTCAGTCAAGATCAACAACAACCTTGCATTTGTTTCTGTAGCATCTTTAACATTGACAGTGGTCCAAAATGCTTCAGAGGAGTGTTACCAAACAAAACTTAACACAGAACAGGTTTGTGAAAGTACCTCCATCATGTAAGGGCTACCGGACGTGAAACATTAACTCTGATTTCGCTTCATAGATTCTGCCAGACCTGCTGACCTTTTCCAGCGACTTCTGATTTACGGCATCCGCAGTTTTTTTTGGTTTTGTTTTAATCTGAGAAAAACGTTCACCAATAACAATTCCTTTAGAGCAATCGTAGATGGATAATTAATGCTGGTCTTGTCAGTAATGACCACAACCTAATTCAAATTTTAAGCTGTGGAAGGCTCTGGTGAAACTGAAAGAACAAATGTTTATGCCGTTTTATCTGGAATCTCTGGCAGCTTGGTGTACCGAATTAAAAGAGATTTGCCACATAATTAATGTAGAATTTACACCGCAGAAGCAGACCAATTAGTCTAACTGGTCGAACAGCACAAGCTTCAATATGTCCACTTCTAGCTTTCACCCTCATGCACTTATCTCACTTCCCCTCAATAGTAAAAAGGTAAGATCACCATAGTTTTCCCAGACCATGGGGCTACTGTCTCATTACAGTGAAATGACTGGTGGTGGGCTAACCTCAGGTGCGGGGAGAGATTGAGAAGGAGAATTGTTTCATGGCAACTTCAGCCAGAGTACGAACTGAGCCCACACTCACGGCATTATGCTGTGTTACAAACCAGCTGTCCATCAAAATCCCATCCCCCTCAAACCACCCTGTGTGGTAGTGAATTCTTGTCTAAGTAAAGAAGTTTCCTTCGATTAGATTTGTACCTAATATTATGTTGTTCACTCCTCCTCTCAATTCTACAACAAAAGAAAACATTATTTACAAATACATATTTACTACTCCCATCGGTTATCCATATTTGCCTAGATCAAGAAACAAGTGCATTAACTCTTATATCCTATTGTCTGATGCTGCAATCATATTATAGCAAGTTATGTTGAAATATTTTCTTTATTTGTTCATTTATAAGCACCTAGTATTGTTAAACTGTATTCTTTAAGGCTTTGCTGTGTTTGTGCTGATGCCCTTGCAATTGATGTTTCAAGTAACACCTAATAAGTACTAATAGCAACATTAACATAGACATACCACTTGAAGCCTTGTGGGCATTAGATTACTATAATGTCTGGGACCTTCTGACAGCTACTTCAGAGTTTCCAAAAGTCTGCTGAGAGAAGACCCGCAAACAAATAGATGTTAAAATTGGCTCAGTAATCATTCACTAATGGACACAGGCAAGTTTCATGGAAAAATGCATTGTGGAATGCCTTTCCTCCCAAATGCCCTGAATCCCATATAATAAACAAGGAATTTCAATCAGTTCAGTAACTGCAAAGCACTGACACTGTCTACAATCTCTGCTCTGTAACTGGGAACTGTAAGCTGATCAAAGCACTCAGTTATCAGCTTCTGTTTTATGTCTTCTGTTTCGCTGTAGACTGCTCCATTATTACTCAGTAGGCTCATTAGTAACCTCCTCAAAATTATCAATATTATGAATAGCATCTTGAGGATGCATTGAACTATGTAGGGAGCTCCTTTAAACAAGGCCAGCGTATTAAGTGACAGAGCTTTCCATTACTTGTGTTTAAAACTAAATATTTAACTTTGTTCTGTATACACAATGAGTATTAGTCACGGAGGAATGAACATGTTTAACTGCGCTGTTATAGAATACCTTTACTGGATGTTTCTCTGTCATCTTTTCTCATCATGGTACTTTACAAATTCACACACAGTAAAAGACCTGACATTGCATTTTTTTCACAAACATCTATTACCCTGATTATAACAGTAAGCTCATACCAGAGGGAATCTGCTATTGAACACAGTCTCAAGTAATATTCCCTTTAAAACCTAGTTGATGAGCACAGTCAATTTTATCAATGTACAATATCTTAGAAGGTTTTTTTCTTTGTGTGGCCATGCATATTTGATACAGGAAGCACACACACAGGAGATAATGTCTTGTCGTGTATGAGTATGGAATAGCTGCACAGGCATGGAACTGGGCGAAATTGCTCTGGCGTTACCATAGCCATTAACCCACCCCCCCACTCCCAATCCCCATCACTGTTGTCCAACCCGTACAGAAAGCCTTGAATTTATGTTGCACCTCTCACAACCTCAGACCATCCTAAAACATTTTACAGCCAATCAAGAACTTCGGATCAGTCAATACGGTAGCACACAGCAAACTTTGCCGAGAAAATAACATGAAAATGGCCAAATACTCAGTCTTTTAATTACATTGGTTGAGGGGTTAATATTATCCCTGGACATGGGAGAGACTTCCCCTGTTCTTCCTGGAATTAGTGTCATGGGTTCCTTTACAGCCCTCCAAGAGGGCAATTGCTAGGACTTTGACTGACATTTCACCTGAAAAACCAGATCTCTGACAGCGTGGCACTCCCTTGATACTGGCCCTGGAAGAATCAGTCAAGACTTTGTGCTCAGGTCTCTTGACCTCAGAGTCTAGTGACTCAGAGACATGGATGGGATCCACTGAGCTATCGGTGACACTAAGCACTGTACAGGTGGATGGGTCAGACTTTCCGAATATTCTAAACATGGCTAGGAATTTGGGGACTCCAGTGCACGATTAAGGTATAGGAATATGATTATAGGTGCAATGAAAAAGTTTGCTTTCTTCACAGAAATACTTTTGTCACGAACTTTCCCTATCAATAAACATTGATTATGAGAATAGAAGAGATGGAGAGAAATATATGGATTATGATAGAGCGTCCAAGAAAAAGAACTATTTCCAATAATAGTAGCCAGAATACCCAGAGTTAATTATGGGAGAGGATGCCGTTGTGGTAATGTCAGTACAGTTAGTGATCCAAAGGCTCAGGTTAATGCGCTAGGGACAGACAATAAATCCTACCACAGCAACTGGTGGGTTTTAAATTCAATTAATTAATAATTGAATGTTGAACTGAAAGCTAATTGCAGTGATGGTGCCATGAAGCTTATCATTGCCTGTCCTAAAAACTATCTGGTTCACTTATGCCTTTTCGGGAAGGAAATCTGCTGTCCTTATCTGGTCAGGCTAAATGTGACTCCAGGCTCATGGCAATGTGGTTGTCTCTTAACTGCCCTCTGAAACAGCCAAGGAAGTCAATCAGTTCATGAGGGCAATTAGGGATGGGCAATAAATGTTGGCTTTGCCCAGTGATGCTCACACCTCATGAAAGAACAAAATAACACGGTTTGGAATAATCAGCAGCCACGAGCCGAGGAAAGTTTTTTTTAATTATGCAGCTGGAATGCACTGCCTGGATGAAAGTGTGAACGCAGATTCGTTACCAACGTGTAAAGGGCAATTGGATCTCTCCTTAAAAAGAAAACGTTTGTAAGATATTGGGTAAAACAGACATGAGATTAGCTGCTTAGCCATTTCAAAGGGCCAGAACATGATTGATCTCCGTCTTTGCTACGCGACTCTATGAATCTCTGAATCTGTTCTACGCTGGAGACGTTCCCTCTTCCACTCTGGAGTCCACAAGTTTCTCAGTGCCAATGCGAACATAAAAGTTGAAAAATCTTGTGAAGTTCAATTGGTCATCAAAAAACAGAGACCTTTGTCTTCTCCAACTAAACACAGTAGACATCTGGAGGACCTAAATTCATTGCACCAGATATTCTGCTGATTACACCTTCAATGACTGACAAGCTCACCTTGTCAGTAAAAGAAAAATGTTTTAAAGAAGACTCATATCAGACTTTAAATATTAACTCTGCTCCTCTCACCACAGAAGCTGCCAAACCTGCTGAGTTTCTCCAGCACTTTTTGTGTTTGTTTCAGTTTTACAGTTCCACAGTATTTTGGGTTTTTTTTTAAACAAAGCCCCTCTGTTTCTTCACATACAATTGCAGATGAGTGTACATGGGACAATTGCTTGCACATGTTAAATGGAATATTTTTCTTTTACCTTTTAGATAGATTCAAAATTATCCCATTTTATAATTGGAGCAGAGTGCCTACCATAGGTAGGACTCTTCCATCTTTTCGAAGTAGCACCCTTGAGTTGAGTTATCAAGGCATAGCTTTTCATTACCGTGGCTTTATTACATAGCAGGATGAGGAGCTAAGTGCCTGGTCAGAAGTGGGGATATTCACCGATGATTGTATGATGTTCAGCACCTTTCACAATTCAGGTGCTGAAATAGTCCATGTTCAAATCAACAAGATCTGGGCAATATCCAGGCTTGGGTTGAAAAATAACCTCCAGCCCACAGGAAATAACCGTCCCCAACAAATCAGAGTATAATTATCATCCCTTGCCATTCAATTGCATTACCATCACTCAGTCCCACATTATCAACATTATGGGGTTACCACTAAACAGGGAACCATCTGGTCCAGCCATTTAATTCTGTGGATACGAGACAGGTTAGAGGCTTGGAATCCTGCAGCAACTAATTCACTTCCTGACTCTCCACAGTCTGTCTACCATCTACAAGGCATAAGTCAGGCATGTGATAGGATAAACTCCATTGCAGCTTCAACAAAATTTAACATGTTTTATACCATCCAGGACCACAACTGTCTAGGAAGACATGAGCTGTAGGTACATGGGAAAACCATTACCTGCAAGTTCCTTTCCAAGCCACTCACCATCCTGACCTGGAAATATATCACTGTTCCTTCGCTGTCACTGGGTCAAAATCCTGGAACCTTCTCCCTAACAGCGTTGTGTGTGTCCCTGCGTCAAAAGGACTGCAATGGTTCAAAAAATGGTGTGGAGGTGCTGGTGTCGGACTGGGGTGGGCAAAGAGAAAAGTCACACAACACCAGGTTATTGGCCAACAGGTTTATTTGGTAATACTAGCTTTGGAGCGCTGCTTCTTCATCAGGTAAGTGCAGAGCAGGATCATAAGACACAAAATTTATAGCAAAACATTACAGTGTCATGCAATTGAAATCATATGACACTATGACACTGTCATCTTTTACTAAAGATTCTGTGTCTTATGATCCTTCTCCACAGCTACCGATGAAAGAGCAGCACTCTGAAAGCTACTGCTTCCAAATAAACCTGTGAGACTATAACATGTTTCAAGAAGGAAGCTCACCACCACTGATACAAGTGCAACTCGGGACGGGCAATAAATACTGGACCAGTCAGCAACCCCCAAACTCTATGAATGAATAAAAACTCAATCCTGCATTCCTCCGACAACCTTTCAACTTGCATTACTATAAACCTTCCATGAGCACAGAACATCCCAAAATATATTACAGCTAATAAACACTTCAGAAGTTGCATTCACTCTTACAATATTGGACAATAATATGATTTTTGTTTTCAAAACTTGCCTCTCTCTCTGTGACCTGGTCTTACACACTAAATGGGTGTTTACTTCAAGATAAGAAGACAATTTCAAGACATGATTTTACAGAAAAATGGACAAATGTTTGAGGAGGAAAATACAAGGCATGCATCAATTTTCATCACATAATATTACGTAGATGTGACACAATCCAATTGAATTGCTGAGCTAGGGCAGTGTGTCAGAACTGCAGTTTGGATCAGCTGGTTACATTTCACCTCTGCATTCAAAAGGTCATGGATTAAAAACCCCAGACACTTGAACAGGTAATCCAGGCTGACATTCTGTAGAATGCTGCACAGTCAGAGATGCTGGCTTCCAGACAAACCTGAAACTGACAGACCCAGTGTTCACTCTCAGGAGGGCACAGAAAGTCTCATGGCACTCTTTGAAGAGATTAGGCTTTTTTTTTCACCGTCACCTGGCCAATACAGTTTATAACTAGAAAGCAGCAGTTATTAAAGCCTTGTTATTTGTGGGAGCTTGCTGTGTGTGAATTGGCTCCTGCATTTGCTACACAATAATGACAACACTTCAAAATGATGTTTGTTTGTTCTTTCATGGGATGGTGAGGCAGGCATTTGTCACCCATCCTTAATTATCCTTGAACTAAGTGGATCGCTTAGTCATTTCAGAGTGTGGTTAGGAGTCAACCACATTGCCTGGGTCTGGAGTCACATATAGGTAAGGCTAGGTAAGGATAGCAGGGCAGAAGTGGGGACTGCAGATGCTGGAGATTAGAGTCAAGATTAGAGTGGTGCTGGAAAAGCATATTCCTGATGAAGGGCTTTTGCCCAAAACGTTGATTTTCCTGCTCTTTGGATGCGGCCTGACCTGCTATGCTTTTCCAGCACCACTCTCATCTTGACAGGTAAGAATATTAGTGAACTAGATTTATGCTTTAATCTCAATTGATTAAATAAGAGCAGACGAGGCTGAAAAAGAAAACTCAGTAGGTCTGGCAGTAAAAAAAAAATCTAAATTGAAACCTCGGTAAGTTTCTGAATAACCTACAACCGGGGTTATGCACTGGATTTTTAACAATATTACAATTATTGATCAACCTGTTTAGATAAAGAAAGGAGCTGTGAATGATGAAACAAAGGCAGGGATTACTGAGGAAGCCTAGCAGGTCAGGCAATATCCATGCAGGGAAAAACACAGAGTGAACATTTCAAATCTGAAAATGTGTTGCTGGAAAAGCGCAGCAGGTCAGGCAGCATCCAAGGAGCAGGAGAATCAACATTTCGGGCATAAGCCCTTCTTCAGGAACATTTCAAATCTCTTCTTCGCAAACACACTGGTTTCATACACTGCAGGACAAATGGGACTTAAGCCTTTCCTCACCCAGTAACCCATGTTAGGCCCAGGTTGGGTAGTATGGGTGGAGTGGGAAGCAGTTAACACGTTCTTGCTAATGCTCTCTTGTTCAGAGTAGTCCATTAGCAATGGTCAAAAAAGGTGCCACAACAATGTAAATGTGCCCGCAACCAAGACGACGGATACTTTGATGAAAAGAGCGGGCAACTTTAATAAAAAGGAAGACTCCACAAGGTTTTCTCATCGACATGCCGAGGATCATGTTCGATTTGTGTTTTTCTTTTAGAGAAACTTATAAATGTCAGGTACAAGACACGTACCTTATATACCAAAATGTAAGATACAAAATATAGCCGCGGTACACGGCCTGATGGCTATTTTGATTTGAATGGAGTTACTACATTTGGAAATAAACCTACACTGACCTGTTCTAGTAGAACACTCCAGTTCCTCGGAGATTCCAAGCCGGATTTTACAGCAAGCCGGGCAATGAGAAATGCAGGGAGCACCATTGGATAGAGAACTGTGTCTAAATCAGAGCTGTCTCTCTGCCTCTCTCCACACACACTCTTCCCTCTAGTGTTTACCACGAGCTCTGTCTCCCCTAACCTGGAGTGCAGACTTCCAGGACTGAAGGATGCTGTGAGTCCCCACAAGAAGATAGTCTTTTTTTTAAAAACTGGAGTCTGTGGTCCCGATCACTTTAAGGGACTTGTCCCACCTCAACCTGGAACTTCAACAAACGACAGATATTTACCAGACACAACCTCCTGCTGCAAGCTGGGCTCAAAGAATTAAAACCCAGCAGAAAACTTTTCTTTAAAAAAAAAATTTCGCCTTCCATGCCGTGACAAGATTGCAGTTGACGAGGGAAAAGGCACAAGAGAGCGATCACCTTCAGTGAGTGGAGCCAGAGAAAACTGCCCTCTCTCGGTCTGAATTGGGGGGTTTAAACAGGAGGAGAACTCCCCCTTTCCAACTTCCCAAGGATTTCGACGCCTGCTTTCTGGCTTCTAATTTTTTTGGTGGGGGTGTGGGAAGGAAGGAGAGGGGGGGGGGGGGGAGAAAGCTGACGAACTGGCCCTCCTCTCCTTCCCTTCACCCACAGCTCCTGCTTTGCCATTGTAGACCATGGGGCAAGGACAGTGTGGAGTTAGAGGGCAGAACTTCCTGTGTGTGCTGCTGCTACCTGCTCTGGCCGCTATCGCCCAGCACCGCGCATCGCAAGGTAAGCAGTAAACAGGGGGGTCGGTGCTGAAAGGGAGAGGGAGCAGGAGGAGGGACAGGGGAAGAGTTGAAGAGAAACGTGGAGAGGGGAAAGGACGAGGAACTGCGGAGTGAAGCAGGGGAGAGGGAAAGGAAGAGGAGAACAGGAAGGGGGGAGGGAGGGGAGAGGTAGGGGAGAGGGGGAGAGAATGTGGAGAGGGGGAGAGAATGTGGGGAGGGGGAGAGGGGGAGAGAATGTGGGGAGGGGGAGAGAGTGGGGGGAAGGAGAGAAGGGAGAGAGAGGGGGGAAGGAGGGACGGAGAGAGTGGGGGGGACGGAGAGAGTGGGGGGGAAGGAGTGGGGGGGAAGGAGAGAGGGAGGGAGAGAGGGGGGAAGGAGAGAGGGAGGGAGAGAGGGGGGAAGGAGAGAGGGAGGGAGAGAGGGGAGAAGGAGAGAGGGAGGGAGAGGGGGGGGGAAGGAGAGAGGGAGGGAGAGGGGGGAAGGAGAGAGGGAGGGAGAGAGGGAGGGAGAGTGGGGGAAGGAGGGAGGGAGAGTGGGGGGAAGGAGGGAGGGGAGAGAGTGGAGTGAGAGGTGGGGGAGAGAGTGGAGTGAGAGTGTGGGGGAAGAGGGTGGGAGAGTGGGGGAGAGAGGTTCGGGAGGGGGAATGAGGAGGAAGAGTGGGGAGGAGAGGAGGAGAAGGGAAAGACTGGAAGAGAGGAGTGTGGATGGAGAAGAGGAGAAGGGAAAGACTGGAAGAGAGGAGTGTGGATGGAGAAGAGGAGAAGGGAAAGACTGGAAGAGAGGAGTGTGGATGGAGAAGAGGAGAAGGGAAAGACTGGAAGAGAGGAGTGTGGATGGAGAAGAGGAGAGTAGAGAGAGAGGAGGAAAGTGAGGGGGAAAAGAGGAGAGTGGGAGAGTGGAAGGGAAGAAGTGATGAGGAGAGTGGAAGGGGGAAATGGAGGAGAGAGTGGGGAAGGAGAGATGTCCCAACCCGTCTGTAGGATTCAGCCGGGAACATCTCGGGGAGTTGCAGCCCAGATTTCACATGTAGTTTGATGTTATAGTTCTGGGTCACTGCAGAGTGGCGGACAGGTGGGTGTGAATGACTGAACGGATTAGCCAGGATAAAGAACAATGCGGCGGGTTTACCATCCAATCGTTTCTGGTGTTTAATAATCTGTTGAATTGAAATCATGATGAATCGAGTCAAAGAGATTTTTATTCTGGGGTGTGTATATGTGTGCAGAGCTGTTTGTGAAACGTCAGTGTGTGGAGAAATTATGTTCCAGCTGCAGATGGATGTGAAGGTTCCTGGGGCAGCCTTGCCCTGGCGTCTCGTGTTGAAAACACCCGCTACTTTCGAGGAACGAGGGAGAAGCTCAGGAGGGATTGCTCTGAGTCGGCTCCTTCATGTGCCGTGAGAGTAGGGACTGGATTCAGGAAGCTCTTGTGACTTTAAACCGGGCTGGGTTGGTGGGAGGGAGGGGAGAGATACGCGCAAACTTTCTCTAAAATGCCATTTTGACCCTGCTTGTTAGATACCAACATCCTTCCCCCGGCCTTTTAGGATATAGTTCCCTCTCAATAAATGAAAACTCCTGCTCGCTTCCCATCGATGCTGTCAGTCAGGAGAGGTTAGAGCAGCAGCATCCGCCAGGATTAATGCGGCAAAACAGAGGGAAGGTGGAAAAACTGTTTCATTTACTTCCCTAAGACAGATGAACAAGTGACTGACATGGTCCCATGGGTTCAGATTTTGGCTTTCAAATGTATCTCCCGGCCAACAGAAGTCTTTTAGCACTCTATAAACCTCGCATCTTTCTGAAATGTTGATTTTTTTTTCTGAGCTGAAACTTGCAAAAACTCATGCCCGTGGGTTGGACCATTTGACGCTTCACTTCTCGGCTCAAAATGTGTGCGAAAGGTCTTCCCAATTTATTTTTTTTCTTTTGGTGTGTCTGTTGTCCAAACTCTGCTTCAATGACCGGAGCAGGAGCCTATAAGATCTACTGCGGCAAAACTGCCTGGTCCCAGCCGCGGGAATGGAGCTGCGTTGGAAATCCTATTGAGGGCGGAATTGGATTAAAGAGTTTCCCTTGCGCTTGTAGAATCCAGTTCCTAACATTAAATTACACGCAGGTACCAACAGCAACGCGGCTTGGTTCCTAAATACAACCTGAATGTGTAGTACAGTGGGCGGGTGTATGTACAAATCCAGGGTCAAGCAATTTCATTCCCTCCCCTATAGAGTCTGCCTTCTGCCCATATTGTGGCGCCGCGCTGCGACTGGTGACATTGGTCTGTCAGTTTTATGAGAGGGTCTGTCAGATACTGGGAGGTGGTGATGTTTGGGGAGGGGGGAGTGCTGGGCGAGTTTATAACGAGGGACCCTCAATCGTTTCTCTCCCTGTTTAGTTTTTTAAAAAAAAGCCAGGGGACCAGCTGGTAAGATCGGACGATGAATGAAAGTCACTTAGCACTCCGAATGCCTCTGAGAGACTGCATTGCCTGTCCGGGGGGAAAGGGTGGGCGGTCGGTGGCCAATTTAAATGGAATATACAGAGCAGGACCCCGGGCACAGACTTAGGACAAGAAATGTGTTCATTCCCCCAAGAAAGAAGCTTCCCCCGTTTCTCGGTTATCAATCATTACTAAGAACATACACACACACATAGATCACACACACACACACACACTCCAGTATTGAACCCGCGACCCAGGATTTTGCAGTTCGGACCTGCTGAAGTCACTGAGAATTTCTGCAGTCTCCCTTTCCAGTCAGATACTGAATTGAAAAGCTGTTCACATGCTCCCACCCCTCTCCCTGCGCCTGTTTCACACCTTTCAGCCCTTTCAGTAAACACACGGCGAAATAAATTGCAGAGCTGTGAATGAGTACCAGGGATTTCATAGCCATGTCCCGACGCTTCTCAAAATGTGATATTGCGCCGGAAAAACAATAAGGGGATGGTATTCCTGTTCTGAGTTGTTCGGGGTGGATGTGGGCTTTACACACTCACTGCAAACTATCCAAAGCACTCTCTGATGATGCTATGAGAATCTTAGTTTCAAAACTGGAGATGCCGTTTAAAGAGCGAGTGACCGAACGAGTGTCATTGAAAACAATGGACATGTTCAACAGGGGAGATACATGTCAAACAGCTTCCAATTGCCGGAGCCCACAACTAACGGGCTCCATTTACAAAGATCACTATTCAATCCAACAGTGCAATCAGGGGAGTCTTCCTTACCCAAGAGTGATGGCTGTGTAGAACGCAGCACTACCATAGTTGACCCTCCTTCTCAGTCTCTCCCCTCACCTGGGGTGTGGTGACCCTCTGGTTAAACCGCCACCAGTGTCCCTCTCTAATGAGACAGCAATCCCAATTATCCTCTGGGACGATGGCGACTTTACCTGACCACAGGGAGTGGGTGAGGTGGATCTAGAGATGAGCTTTCAGGATGAGGTGGGGTGGGGTAAAGACTGCAGAGAGGAAAGGCCATAATTTTGAGTTGAGAGATGGAAGGAAGTAAAAGACTGCTCACCTCAGATGGGCCGAATGGCCTGTTTCTGTACTGTAAACTGTACTTAATGAACAAAAGGTATCTCTACTGCCAATACAGGTGCACAAGATAAAAACCGAAAGGACTGCAGATGCAGTAAATCAGAAACAAGAACAGAAATTGCTGGAAAAGCTCAGCAGGTCTGGCAGCATCTGTGGAGCGAGAAGAACTGAGTTAACATTTTGGGTCGAGTGACCCTTCCCCAGTTCTCTCCCCAGATGCTGCCAGACCTGCTGAACTTTTCCAGCAATTTCTGTTCTTGTTACGGGTACCCGAGTTTCTGTTCATGACTTGACATTCAAGTCATTTTAAATCAACGGAGGAGTTTTGATCATAAGCTCGAATGTCTGATGTACAAGGCAAAACGGTTGTAGAAGTTTATGTGTGTGCAAGTAGGTGGATGGGTAGATATCAGAGTGTGATAGCATAGGTGTGTGTCTGTGGGTGGATGGGTAGATATCAGTGTCTTAGCACATGTGTGTCTGTGGGTGGATGGGTGGATATCAGTGTGTTAGCACGTGTGTGTGTGTCTGTGGGTGGATGGGTACACATCAGTGTGTTAGCACGTGTGTGTGTGTCTGTAGGTGGATGGGTAGATATCAGTGTGTGTTAGCACATGTGTCTGTCTGTGGGTGAATGGGTGGATATCAGTGTCTTAGCACATGTGTGTGTGGGGGTGGATGGGTACACATCAATGTGTTAGCACGTGTGGGGGTGGATGGGTAGATATCAGTGTGTTAGCACGTGTGGGGGTGGATGGGTAGATATCAGTGTGTTAGCACGTGTGTGTGTGGGGGTGGATGGGTAGATATCAGTGTGTTAGCACGTGTGTGTGTGGGGGTGGATGGGTAGATATCAGTGTGTTAGCACATGTGTGTGGGGGTGGATGGGTAGATATCAGTGTGTTAGCGTGTGTGTGTGGGGGTGGATGGGTAGATATCAGTGTGTTAGCGTGTGTGTGTGGGGGTGGATGGGTAGATATCAGTGTGTTAGCGTGTGTGTGTGTCTGTGGGTGGATGGGTAGATATCAGTGTGTTAGCGTGTGTGTGTGTGTCTGTGGGTGGATGGGTAGATATCAGTGTGTTAGCGTGTGTGTGTGTCTGTGGGTGGATGGGTAGATATCAGTGTGTTAGCGTGTGTGTGTGTCTGTGGGTGGATGGGTAGATATCAGTGTGTTAGCATGTGTGTGTGTCTGTGGGTGGATGGGTACACATCAGTGTGTTAGCACATGTGTGTGTGTCTGTGGGTGGATGGGTACACATCAGTGTGTTAGCACGTGTGTGTGTGTCTGTGGGTGGATGGGTAGATATCAGTGTGTTAGCATGTGTGTGTCTGTGGGTGAGCTTCAATGTGTGAGGCTGTAGGTTCAGATGTATTGAAGGGTGTGAGTGTGAGTGCATGCACAGGGGTTGAATGTGTGCCCCCGAATGGGTGGCGTGTGTGTGAATGTGTGATCCAGATCTGTGAGAGAGTTTGGGTGTGTGCGCATGTGTGTGTGTGCAAGCACTAGTATTTCATTCTGGGAGTAGGAAGTTGATGAAAAATAGTCTCACAGAAGGTGGCAACGTGGCGATTCCAGATAATGGAGAGACGATTCACTGCATTAACTTTCGGGTTTTACATGGTATACTGGTATTCCAATTCCCAGATCTCCACCAAATAGGATCAAGTGATGATTGGATCATTTCAGTGGGTTTTACAAAATAAAACCCCTCACGGAGCATGATGAAATTAGGTCATTCGGTTGGGAATATGTGAACATGTACTTACATATAACCGGTATTCGGAGTGAAAGGTGGGGGTGGAACAATTAAACTTGTCAGTTAGAAGCCATCTAATTCCCCTGCCTTGGATATCTAGCAGAAACTTCATAGATGTTGATTCATTGGCGTGTCTTCTGCTATTATTCACCCGGATTAGTGTAATGTAATGTTAGCTTTCTTCTCTATACAGTAACTCTAGCCCTGGGGTCGTGATTAACTTTTCATGGAATCGTGCATCACAGTCCTTGCAGCCCATCTAATCTGTACTGGCTCTTCAAAACAACTATCCCATTTGTCTCACTCCCTTTGCCGTTTCAAATCTTCCCTTTTCAAGTACACTTCAGTTGCACATATGAAGCAAGGTTTCCCCATTTATCTCTCCACCTTGGTGGCTCCCTGCCTCTATTCCTGATGAAGGGCTTTTGCCCGAAACGTCAATTTTCCTGATCCTCGAATGTTGCCTGACCCGCTGTGCTTTTCCAGCACCACTGTGATCTAAACTTCAGCCACTTCAGTCATTGTTCTGGCGTCTCGTGCTGATTTTTGCATCGCACATATCTGTGATAGGCAGCTACCTATTGAGTTATTTTTTTAAAGCTTGTCTTTTGCCGCTTACTGAAGAATCCCCTACACCTCTAAAGTTGCCCTTTGCTTATCCATTACCTCTGTGTCAATCTGTAACAGTCTGTACATTCAGTAAAGGTGGTCTGGGAGTTTTAATGCCATGTTTTCGATGTGGGGTATGCCCCTCTTGTTTGTTTTCAAATTTAAGAACCATTTGAGTGATTACTAAATTAACCCTCAAGTTTAAAATCATTTATTTTCTCACACCAGCAAGGAACAACAATAGACTGTTCAACCCTTCAAGTTTTACTCCACTGTTCAATAAGATCATGGCTGACCTGATTTTAACTTCAACTGCACATCCCTAATATCACCCGGCTTCATAATCAACAATCTCGTCTACTTCTGGCTTAGTTTTTTCTGAAGAAGGGAATTCCAAAGCCTCTCAATCCTCTGATAGAGTTGCTCATCTCTGTTTAAAATGGGCGACCCCTTTTAAATGATGACGATCTCAAATTTCTAAACATCAATGGTATCTGTGTGAAGGGGATGTCACTTTAATGCTGATCATTGAGATTTTTAGGTTTCCAGGAACTTAATCAAGCTAATGATAGCTTCATGGATGACAAGGGGGTGTCATCAGTGATTGATGGATCAGAAGCCTATTGATTATTCAACTCTTAATCAAATAATCATTGTCAGGATCCTAGTTTTACTGAAATGCAGCTAATCCAATCAACCCTCTGACAGTAAGTGCTGTGGTTAATGACCTGTGATAATTCAGATCCATTGGCTCGACTGGGTGAGCAAGAAGCTAAGGGATGGGTCATACTAAATCATTTATTCAAAACGCAGTAGCACACCCCACTACCCTTCCTGTCCACAGCAGGCATATCTATTGCTTTGCTTCGCTATATATCATCGTTAAGTATTCTGGAGCTCACATGAAAACCCAGATTCCCCAGCTCTCAGCCAAGGGGATAGCAATCCTGTCCAAAAGAGTGAAAGTTAATTAATACTAATTAAAAAGTGGAATGCCAGAAGCAGCCCCTCATGTCTAACCCTGCTTTCACAGCTCTGCTTACTCGCTTATCAGTGGACTGTATGATCTTGCTCATTGTTTCAAGTCCATTAGCCAAACCCCCTGTTTAGATGGTAAGTCATGATATTTCAGTGAAGTGCATTTAAATCAAACTTTTGTTGTAGCTGGACCGCCCAAGTGTTCAACTGATCTGCTTCAGACAACAGAAAGAGACCAACTTTCATGACCTTTCCTACTCGGGTGAAAGCCAGGCAGTTTTGAACAAAAGATGCCGGAGAGAGAGTTGGGGCGTGGGGGCTGGGAGAATGGTTGGCCAGGGAGCTAGGCTGTCTGTTCCTGTGGAGGGCTGAAGCTGGTGTGTTGCGTTTTGAGCTCTGTCCCAGTCAGGTCAGATCCTCCTCTTACAACCCAGGACAGAAGGTTCAAGTGTCATAGTCATAGAGATGTACAGCACAGAAACAGACCCTTCAGTCCAACTCGTCCATACTGGCCAGATATCGCAACCCAATCCAGTCCCACCTGCCAGTGCCTGACCCATATCCCTCCAAACCCTCCCTATTCATATACCTATCCAAATGCCTTTTAAATGTTGCAATTGTACTAGACTCCACCACTTCCTCTGGCCGCTCATTCTAAACATGTGCACTCTGTGTGAAAAGGTTGCCCCTTAGGTTTCTTTTATATCTTTCCCCTCTCACCCTGAACCTATGCCCATTAGTTCTGGACTCAACCATACCAAGGAAAAGGCCTTGTCCATTTATCCTACCCATGCTCCTGATGATTTTATCAACCTCTATAAGGTCACCCCTCAGCCTCCAATGCTCTGGAGCAAACAGCCCTAACCTATTCAACCTCAGCTTCTGAAAGGAAGGAGACCAGAACTGCATGCGATATTCCAACAGTGGCCTAACCAATGTCCTGTACAGCCGCAACATGACCTCTCACATTCTGTACTCAATACTCTGACCAATAAAGGAAAGCATACCAAACACCTTCTTCACTATCCTATCTACCTGTCATTCCACTTTCAAGGAGCTATGAACCTGCACTCCAAGGTCTCTTTGTTCAGCAACACTCCCTGTGACAATACCATTAAGTGTATAAGTCCTGCTAAGATTTGCTTTCCCAAAAATGCAGCAACTCGCATTTATCTGAATTAAACTCCATCTGCCATTTCTCAGTCCATTGGCCCATCTGGTCAAGATCCCATTGTAATCGGAGATAACCTTCTTCGCTGTCCACTACACCTCCAATTTTGGTGTCATCTGCAAACTTACTAACTATACCTCTTATGCTCGCATCCAAATCATTTATGTAAATGACAAAAAGTAGAGGACCCAGCACCGATCCTTGTGGCACTCCACCGGTTATGGGACTCCAATCTGAAAAACAACCCACCACCACCACCCTCTGTCTTCTACCTTTGAGTCAGTTCTGTATCTAAATGGCGAGTTCTCCCTGTATTCCATGAGATCTAACCTTGCTAATCAGTCTCCCATGGGGAACCTTGTCGAGCGCCTTACTGAAGTCCATATAGATCACATCTACCACTCTGCCCTCATCAATCCTCTTTGTTACTTCTTCAAAAAACTTAATCAAGTTTGTGAGACATGACATAACCAATGCACTACCATAGCAACAACATTACCACTTCCTGTTGATATATTCCATAATTCTCAATGGCTACAATGGAAATCTGCCAACACTTAATCCTGGCTTTGAGAGAATCATCCTTTGGCAGAGTCTTATATTGCTTCATCGACTTTACTAAAGTTCACTTGAAAATTAGTTTGGCCCAATTCTCCAGGATTGTCCTGGAGTTCCTGGGAATCAAAAAATAACCTACAGATCTTTTCTCTTCAGGCGTGAGATAAATTATGGGGGCATTAATAACAAAAACAGTGTTCTTTCCTAATTTCTTAATTTGCTGTTACCTAATTAGTAGTACTTAGCTGTTGATTGAAAGGGAAGAAAGACTGTTTAATTGAGCAGTTGGTAATCAGAGGTCATTTGAAGAAGCCTCCAGGCATAGGTCCAACCAGGGATGACATCACCACAGGAAATGATATCATCAAACCTAAACGCATAAATAGAAAGCGGGTCACTAACACCAGTGCTTCATCCGAGGATCACTGAAGATGTTACCTAGTATGGTGATGAAACATCTGAAAATGAACCTTCCAGCTCAGCGAGCAAACTTACATGCATGGCATCTCTGTTTGGAAAAAGTGTGAATTTAACATTGTGTTTATATCAACATCATTAGTAACCCTCACAGCACAAGATCGTCAGGAGGTTAACCTCTGCAGTGATTAAATGTTTTGTACTACAAAGTGCAGTTAGAATCAAACTTAGGAAATGTTCTGACACAGAAAGGAGAGCATTCAAATTGTTGTGTTTGAATTAATTTCATGTTTATTCCAGAGACCTGTGATAGCTTCTAATCTGGATGCCAATGAATAAGGGTGGTAATAGTGTGACCAATCAATAAGTTTATGAAAATGTCAGAATGGGAGGAGAGAGGATGGTAGTTGTTTTGGGGAATCCTAGCCTAGGATAAATATCTAAAAATGGGCAGCATGTATTTAAGGTGAGGGTGGAAAGTTCAAAGGAGATCTGCAGGGCAAGTTTTTTTACAGAGTGGTAGGTGTCTGAAATGCCATGCCAGGGGTGGTGCTGGAGGCAGGTACAATAGGGGAGTTTCAGAGACTTTTAGATAAGCACATGGACATGAAAGGAATGAAGGGATATGGACCAAGGACAGGCGGAAGGGATGAGTTTAATTTGGAGTCATGTTCAGTACAACATTGTGGGCTGAAGGGCCTGTTCATGTACTGTACAGTTCTATGTTCTGTGTGCTGTGATAGGCACTGGGGCTTTCCTATTGTCATCTGTCTGTTGAAAACGTAAGTCCGTTACAATAGACTGCGAGTTATTGGTGTCTGACGCTGTCATGGTTTCTTGGTTAACCCTTACAGGCTCATGCTCTAAAACCAAGTTGGGTTGAAGAATGTAGCCTCCTTCCAATGGGAAACTTTTAATAAAAATACATATTCCTACTGGGCTGAGGAAAATGAACTGAAGCGTCAGGTTGTCATTTTATTTTCAATTCACACAACAATAAAATATATTCCTAAAGGAAAGATAGCAGGTTAATATTTATATCTCTACGAATCATCTTCTCTATCTCAATCTCAATGTTCACTGCCATCTACAAATTCGTCTCTGAATTTCTGTATCTATTTTCTCTTGTAGATAAATAAAATAGACATCTGTTTCTTACCAACAGCTTGTGGGAGGTTGAGAGATTTAGGAAAATAATTTCCTTTGTCTCCATGTGAGAAAGGTGATGAACTGTAGCAGGCTTACTGCTTGCAACCAGAATCTGTTCAGTTTAACTCCCTGCCACCCGTTATCAACCTATATTTGACACTGAGGAATAGAACATTCAAATCAAATAAATAGAAACAAATGCAAGATCCACTATTATGCGAGCTGTCAGTAAAAATGAATTGAATGATATTATAGTTAAAAACAGTGGACAGGTATTTTTACAGCAGATTTGTAAAAATGAATATGAGTGTCAGATGGTTCTGTCAATCGAGCATCAAATTGCATCCATTAGAAGCCTCTGAGATTTCAGAGATGGATGCAAGGAAGTCTTGTATCTTAGGATGGAGAGAGAAATCAGGAGACAGTGCTTACTGTCTGTTGTGTCGTCACAGTCTTTAGCTTCAGGCATTCTCAACTGTGCCTTGTTGATAATGGCAACACAGGTCAGCAGTGTGTTCCATGGCGATTAGTGTCCAATAGGGACCCCATGGTGGAGAGGCTGAAGCAATGGGATTGTTCTCATTTGAACAGAAAACATTTAGTGCAAAAAAGAATTGAGGCGTTCAAAATTATGAAGGGATGTTGATTGGGTAAATGAGGGGCAACTGTTTTACCACTGGCCAAAGGAAAGCAACATAAGATAGTTCGTGAATGAGCAAGAAGAAGGAATAAGGGAAGATTTCATTTTTACATATTGTGTTATGATCTGGAATATACAGACTGAAAATACAGTGGCAGCAAATTTGATAGTAACTTTCAAAAAAGGAATTGAATGCGTGCTTGAAAAGGTAGAAAGAAATGCAAAGTAACCAGCAAAAAGCAGGGAGAGCAGGTCTAATTAGAAACCTCTTTCAAGGAAACACAATTGATCCTCTTCTGTAATGTCAGATTCTGCAAAAATATTCTCATACACTCAAAGAAAGCCTGACCCACACCCTGCAGATTTGAACAGCAATTGTTTCAACCCTCATGAATTCTAAATAATTTTGCGTTTCCGCTGCTTTTGCACTTTTTATCTCCATGCCATTTGGAAACAAACAACTTGCCCCCCATTGGAATAAACACTAGCCTGAAACTGTCAGTTCAACCCACTGATTAAAGGCTGAAGCTGACATTTCACATTGCATATTCCTGAACCAAACTAGCACCTGTTGTGCTGCATTGCGACTTTCTATGCTGTCATTTCAACCATTTCAGACATTAACTCACTCTCACCCACGTTTGCTGTAGAATTGAAGGGAGCATCAGACATCTTCCTTTCTCATTTCCTCCTGACACAGTAATAATCCCATGGGATGTGGCTTCTCTTAGATAGCAAAACCTTTTCAACAGCAGTACGAACTCAGGGGAGAAGGCTTTAGACTGTCCAGCGAAAATCATGTTGGGAAAGATATGACTGAGATGTCTAAGATCATGAGCATATGGAGATGGTGAAAAGAGAGCAGCTGTTTCCCTCAGTTGAGGGGTCAATCATGTAAGGGGTTTTAGGGTAAGGGGCAGGAGCTTCAGAGGGTCTTTGGGAAACAACTTTTTCACTCAGTGGTGGTGGGAATCGGAAATGCCTGGGAAGGTAGTGGAGGCTGGAAACCTGACAACTTTAAGAAATGCTTGGATGAGTATTCCAAATATCATAAGATTCAAAGATATGGGGCAAGTGCAGGAAATTGGGATTAGTGTACCTTTAGTGGTAGTTACGCAGGTGCAGATCTGATGGGCCGAATGGCCTTTTCTGCACAGTATGAATCTATGAAATGAGGATTCGCCAGTTCAATCCTTGGGATAAGAGGGCTGCCCTACATCACAGTGCCAAGGACCTGGGTTCAATTCCTTGGGTGACTATGTGGAGTTTGTACATTTGCTCTGTGTGAGTTTCCTCCCTCAGTCAAAGGACGTGGATTGTGCTAAATAGTCCAGGGATGTGCAGACTGGATGGATTAACCATGGGAAATGCATGGTGATAGGGTAGAGGGGCTGAGTCTACTGTTCAGAGGGTTGGTGTGGACTGATTGGATGAATGGCCTTCCTCCACACTGGTAGGGATTCTATGGTAATGCTGATTGGAGTTGATGTGTAGGAGGTTGATATGGATTCTCAATAAGAGTTGGGCCAAAGGTGTAATCCTATGCTGGATATTTTCTGAAAGTGCAGACTCCATTTTTCAACACACACATATTGCCTGGTGGAGTGCTCGTGTCCAACTGTGTTTAGCCTGTGCTCTACCTGGACCTGTACTCAGTCAGTGCTGGATTTAGTGAATCCATATTGATAAACTGTACGGTTAATTCAACCTTCACTGTGGGCGTAGGTTTCTCCTCAAAAACCACACAAATAGGGTTGCACATTTGCAAACTTGAAGATTCTCTTCTCCAGGCAAAGATGGGCAAATGCATAGACCAGTGAGCCTGATGTCAGTGGTGGGCAAATTGTTGGAGGGAATCCTGAGGGATAGGATGTATATGTATTTGGAAAGGCAAGGACTGATTCGTGTTAGTCAACATGGTTGTGTGTGGGAAATCATGTCTCACAAACTTGATTGAGTTTTTTGAGGAAGTAACAAAGAGGATTATGAGGGCAGAGTGGTAGGTGTGATCTATATGGAGCTGAAAATGTGTTGCTGGAAAAGCGCAGCAGGTCAGGCAGCATCCAAGGAGCGGGAGAATCGACATTTCGGGCATGAGCCCTTCTTCAGGACTTCAGTAAAGACGTTCGACAATGTTCCCTATGGGAGACTGATTCGCAAGGATCGATCTCACGCAATACAGGGAGAACCAGCCATTTAGATACAGAACTGGCTTAAAGGTCGAAGACAGAGGGTGGTGGTGAAGGGTTGTTTTTCAGACTGGAGGCCTGTGACCAGTGGAGTGCCACAAGGATCAGTGCTGGGTCCTCTACTTTTTGTCATTTACATAAATGATTTGGATGCGAGCATAAGAGGTACAATTAGTAACTTTGCAGATGACACCAAAATTGGAGGTGTCACGGACAGTGAAGACGGTTACCTCAGATTACAACAGGATCTTGATCAGATGGGCCAATGGGCTGAGAAGTGGCAGATGGAGTTTAATTCAGATAAATGCGAGGTGCTGCATTTTGGGAAAGCAAATCTTAGCAGGACGTATACACTTCATGGTAAGGTCCTAGGGAGTGTGCTGAACAAAGAGACCTTGGAGTGCAGGTTCATAGCTCCTTGAAAGTGGAGTTGCAGGTAGATAGGATAGTGAAGAAGGCATTTGGTATGCTTTCCTTTATTGGTCAGAGTATTAGTACAGGAGTTGGGAGGTTATGTTGCGGCTGTACAGGACATTGGTTAGGCCACTGTTGGAATATTGCATGCAATTCTGGTCTCCTTCCTATCGGAAAGATGTTCTGAAACTTGAAGGGGTTCAGAAAATATTTACAAGGATGTTGCCAGTGTTGGAGAATCTGAGCTACAGGGAGAGGCTGAACAGGCTGCGGCTGTTCTCCCTGGAGCATCGGAGGCTGAGGGGTGACCTTCTAGAGGTTTACAAAATTATGAGGGGCATGGATAGGGTAAATAGACAAAGTCTTTTCCCTGGGGTCGGAGAGTCCAGAACTAGAGGGCATAGGTTTAGGGTGAGAGGGGAAAGATATAAAAGAGACCTTTTGGGGCAACCTTTTCACACAGCGAGTGGTACGGGTATGGAATGAGCTGCCAGAGGAAGTGGTGGAGGCTGGTACAATTGTACCATTTAAGAGGCATTTGGATGGGTATATGAATAGGAAGGGTTTGGAGGGATATGGGCCGGCTGCTGGCAGATGGGACTAGATTGGGTTGGGATATCTGGTCGGCATGGACGGGTTGGACCGAAGGGTCTGTTTCCATGCTGTACATCTCTATAACTCTATTTCCCCTGTGGTTTTTAGCAGATAAATATTGGTTGAGACAGTCTGTAGGACCAAGGGATATTGTATTTCCCTGAGAAAATCATACCATGGAGAAAGGAAGAGAGGAATTAAGCTGAGAGAAACACAGAGAATACTGGAGAAGTTTAGCAAATCTGGCAGCATTTGTCGGGAGAGAGAAACAAAGTTAACGTTTCGTGTCCAGTGTGACCCTTCTTCAGAACTGAGAATAAACTGATTGGGTGAGATGAAGTAGTGTTGGAGGAGACTCATGAGGAGCACAAATGCCAGTTTGGAAAAGGGCCAAATGGCCTGTTCCCATGATGTTGACTGTCTGTCATACTTTATTCTTATTATCCTTTTATTAAGTGCATTTGTAGTAATCAGGCATATTGGGAAACAAGATGGTGTGAGGGAACGTTTTCATTTAAAAGCAAGACCCCTGCCTCATGAAATCAAAGGAGTGCACAATTGGAGAATACGGTGTGATTTGATCAGTGACTTCCTTAATTGCAAGGGGCAAGGATATTTTCTTCATTAGAAAGAGCAGCTTGTGCCCTCTAGTGTTTGAGGTGATGTGGCCATGGCAGAGTGACAAGACACCAGAAGAAACACACTCAGTCATTTTTTTCACTTTACCGACTGTCTAGCGCTGGAAATGTGCTTGCTAATTACTGTCATTTCTCCCTGTACTTTTTAAAGTGAATCGATCGCTGGGAGTCAGAAGGTTGCAGCTATTTACTCTCTCACGCCTGCCTTGGGAATAGCGCCTGAGTAATGCACTGCATGAGACGAGAGAGCAGCAGAGTATAACTTTGTGGACTGCCTGGGGATATGATGATGTGTGTGATCACATTGGGGGAGGGGTGGGAATTCTCCTGCAGGGAAGATCCAAGCAGGTTTGCCTAATGTCAGGAGAGGGATGGCACAGGGAGAGCAGAAAGGGTAAAAACACCAAGTAGGTAAAAGCCCTTTTGAGAAACCAGTAAAGGATATAAGTCCACACGTCACCGGGACAAGTAATTGAGAGATCCCTCCTTCAGGAGGGGATTTTGGATCCTAATGTGTGTTTTGCAATTTTCTGGACTATCTGCATAAACTGCACAGTCTGAAAGAGATTAGATGGCAAAGGCAAAAGGAGAAAACAATGGAAGTCATGAAGACTGTAGTGTTGGTACTGGCTGCAGGTCCATTGGATTTATTTTGTGGTCTGCAGGAGCATCAACCAGCCATTTCTATTGGTCCCACTGTGATACATGAGAGCGAGTCAATTTCACATACTCTTTTGTTTCATACTAGTTGGTGTTGTATTTATCAGATGTTAGGGAGACAAACAGGATTTTTTGCTTGTGTCTAAGAACTGAAATTAAAGCAATTTGCACTGGAGTCCTGGCCAACGCTGGACTCTCTTTCAGGGGGATAAAAGAGAGACATTGAAAATATGGAGATGGTGCAGGAAATGATTCACTGGGTCTCTGACTTGTCAGTGATAGTGCCTGCTGGGATCAGGACACACTAGAGCCATGCCAGTGTGGTTGACTCTTAACTGCTTAACAAGCCACTCATATCAGCTCTGAAAAAGGATCACTGGACTCAAAACATTAATTCTGTTTCTCTCTTCACAGATGCTCCCAGACCTGCTGAGTTTCTCCAGCAATTTCTGTTTTTCTTTCTTAATTCATGAATGTGGGTTCCACAGGGTATTTATTGTCCAGAGGACAGCTAAGAGTCAATCATGTTGCTGTGGGTCTGGAGTCACATATAGGCTGGGCCGCGTGAGGGTGGCAGATTTCCTTTCCTCAAGAACATTAATGAACCAAGTCGGCTTTTAACTCCTGACAATTAGCAACCATTTCATAGTCATCATTAGACTCTTATTTCCAAATTATTATTGATTTCAAATTCCACCATTTGCCATGACAGGATTTGAACTGAAGTCCCCAGGACATTAGTTAGGTTTCTGGATTAATAATTTAGCAATAATACCACTAGGCCATTGCCTTACCCCTTGTTAGTAGCAAAATATTCATTTACCAAAGGCAATTAGGTATGGGCACCAAATGCTGACCTACTCAGCGGCACCCACATTCCATAAAAGAATAAATAAAACAATGAGGTGAATAGAATTGATATAAAAGAGATTAACAAATCGAGGAGAAAGGAATAGGATAATTTGGCTGGAAGCAAGAAGTGAAATAAGAGGAGAACCTCACGTGGAATGTGTTTGCTTTGCTTGACTGTATAGGCTGAATGACCTATCTGTCAAATATTGGTTTACTTCCATGTAGAACCATTATCAGCAAAGGCCATTCCTTCCTTGCCTTCTCAATCCAGTAATGGCTCAAGATCAAACAGTATAAATTGACTGCTAACCCATAGCATTGGTGTGAAGGTGCTGCTGTTGGACTGGGGTGAGCAAGGTCAGAATCACACAACACCAGGTTATTGTCCAACAGGTTTATTTGAAATCACAAGCTTTCGGAGCGCTGCCCCTTTGTCAGGTGAAGTCACTTGACCTGATGAAGCAGCAGCACTCTGAAAGCTTGTGATTTTTAAATAAGCTTGATGGACTATAATCTAGTATTGTGTGACTTCTGAGTTTGTAGCATTGGGGCAACAGACTCTTTAACGGGGCTGCAAAAAATTACACACTGAGAATTGCATGCATTTCATCCACATCCTTCCCATCAATCTTTTCATAATTTTCCTTTCAGCCCAAGCGAAAAGTTTTAGTGGGACTGATCGATTGTGAAGAGTGCTATATGTACATCTGCATTGACTCCCCACCTTAACAGTTAACATCCCGGTGAGATGGACCAAGCCCATCAGGAATTGTAATGAAAGTTTGACAGAAGGACGTCCAGCCAGACTGACTGTTTGAACTGAACACTGTCCAGTGAGCAGGCAGTGACGGCTGTACCAACAATCCAGTGGAGCAGCAGAAGGTTAACTCTGTGCCTGCTGCCAGTTTATATCTGAAATTGTTTTTTTTTCAATTTGGCTTCTCTTCCTAAAGCTGCCCAGCATATAAGAAAAGATAAAGTCAAAATATGACCGCTCTCATTGAACAGTGAGGCAGGCAACTGGTGATGGTCTAACCTGAGGGTGATGGTGTGTCAGAGGGAAAAGCATTGTTTTTTAAAAAACTGCAATGTTAGGGCAACAAGGAACTTGGAGAATACAGGGGAACCTTGATTATCCGAACGAGATGGGCAGGCAGTATTTCGTTCGGATAATCGATTCTTCTGTTAATCGATTAAATGCCTTTCCTCTGGGGCTTGGAATTTTTAAAGTCAGCTCCCGGTTCAGGAGACTGCAGCAGCACACAGCACGCGAGCCCCCGCCCCCAAAACCGCCCCCGTCCAACACTGGGTCAGTTAAATCAGTTAGCTGGGTGGTTGGTTTGCAATACAGTGGTGCCAACAGCACAGACCCATTTCTCGTATCATTTGAGGTTGCCATGAAGGTCTCTCCTTCACAACATCTTCCCTTGCTTGAGGTATGGTGATCCTCAGGTTAAACCATCACCAGTCATCTCTCTCTCTATATCTCTGTCTGTCTGTCTGTCCGCCTGTCTGTCTGTCTCTCTCTAATGAGACAGCAGCCCTATGATCTCACAGGACTATCATGGCTTTATATTTGGTATTTATACCACTCCCTGTAGTATCAAAGACCATGTAGGAGCAAATTACTGCAGATTATGGAATCTGCCATAGATTCTGTCTGACCCGCTGTGATTTCCAGCATTTTGAAAGACCACTCTGATTGAAGGAGTGTGTCCTTTTCATGTTCTGTATCCCCTACTTTTGGATTCTTCAAGTGTAAACTGTAATATTTATCCATCCCCTTCACCTTAAGATGTCTATCAGGTCACTTTTAGTCTTCGCTTTTGTAGAAAGAAGAGCCCCTTCATGAAATTTAAAACTTTCATGTGTATATTTTCATGTACAAGATTATGCCTTGGCCCTGTTCAATTGTCGTTAATCGTGCATCACTTGCTCACTGAGTGTCTAGCATTTCAAATGGCCAGTGATTGTGGACAGTAAATGTGGTTCTCTTGACTCAATGTGAAATATTCTGATGATGACTGCTGTTTCTTGGCTGGGGCAAGTCTGTGAAAAATAACCAGCTTTCACGGCCTGAGGGGGGCACCGTGACTAATGCACTCGGATTCACAGAGAGGCATGGAACTGCCACTGAGCACAAAATGCAACAAACAGTTTATGTCAGGAAACCCAAACACAGCAGCAGTGAGAAGACATTGTATCTCATCAAGATCTTAAGTCATTGACTCGATGGAGAAGCCAAAATGACTGTGTGTTTTGAAGTTGTCTGGCTTGGAACTAACTGGACCCTATGGACCTCTGGTGTTTATAACATTTTGAAAGCGCAGAGGCCCTGGGTATGAATGTACAGCATGGCAAATGCTGTAGGGCTACTCAGTGAAAGGAAACTGGGTACAATCCAGACTGCATTAGCACGGGCCTGGTGACCCCTTGCGTTTTGAGTGATCAGCATCTCACTAACAACTTGAGATGATTTGAAGGCTTTGAAGCTGCTGCCTTTCTTTCTGAAGTGCAGTCCTGGTCAGTTTCAAGTCAAAACAGTAATGGCTGAAGCTTCCTTCCACCTAATGGGCGAGATACAAACAAATCATTCAGGGTTAATGAGGGGGCCTTTTTTATTGCTGCAGGGTGGGCCTCTCTGTTTATTCCATTGTACCAGAAGCAGGAAAGCACCAACATCCTTGTCTGTTAACATTGAGACATTACATCTGGATTCCCTGCAGATATTTTTGAGGTGCAGTGGTAATATCCCTAGCTCTGAGCTGGTTGGCATGCGCTCAAGTCCCAGCTTCTCATGAGGTGTGTCATAACATAGCTGAAGAAATTGTGTGTGTGTATGCGTGGTGTATGTATGCGTGTTGTGTGTGTGTGTGTGTGTGTGTGTGTGTTGGTGTGAAATTGATACCTGGAGTCCTTACCATACTGTCATCACTCTCCTCCCTTTAATAGACTGGTTAGCTCTGTTGGTTGCACAGCTGGTTTGCAGTGTAGAGTATTATCATCAGCATAGGCTCAATTCCTGCCCTAGCCAAGGCTAGCTTGAAGGACTCTTCCTCCTCAGCCTGCCCCTTCCTTACCTGGTGTGTGGTGGTCCTCAGGTGAAATCTCTCTCGAATGAATGGACTGCAGTGACTTGGTTTTAAGCTGGTTTACAATTTTCTCCACAGATCCAATAATCTTCTTGCAAAATAAACAGTGAAACAATGTGCTTTTCTCAATGTCATAATGGATCTTGCTCACTGCGGTGTTTCACAGCTTAACCTTCAATTCACTCTGGCTCTGAGACAAATTTGGGGGAGTTGCCAGAAGTCGCGTGTACAGTCTTTTCTTGAAAGCTGGCCTTTGGATAGTGAGAGGTATTAGTAATATCACACTCAGCCTCTGTACTCTAGAATCTGACAAGCATTCAACCCTTTCAAACCAACCTTGCTATTCTGGGCCACATTTCAAACTCCTAAATCCCAAGTTTATTTGGGCTCTGAGCCTCCACTCCCAGGATCATTCTTACAATAAAAGTGTTCTTCAGAGTTCCCCTGAGTAAACTGCCAACCAAGTTTTAAAGATTAACCAGAGATAAGGAGCACTGGCAGGGAGACACAAGGGCTTTTGAGCAGTACTGTCAAGTCTCAAGCTCTACCTGTCAACCAGTGCTTATTCATTTTGTATATTTTCCGAAAAAACAAAATTATGTCTTTCTGGAAAGCTTCTATTGGTTACAGACACTTGAAAGAAATAAAAACACAGAAAAGAAATTATTTGAAAAGGTTTTCTTTGTATTTGCTTGCAAGAGTAAAGGCATAGCTATTGCCCACCTGTAAATAGAGTCAGAAAGGTCTACAGAAAGAGACTTTTTGGCCTATCAAGTCAAAAACAAGCATTTAACTATCCTAATCCCATTTTCCAGCACTTGGCCCATAGCCTTGTATACTTTGGCATTGCAAGTGCACACCTAATATTTATGAAATGCTATGAGGATTTCTGCCTCTACCACCCTTCCAGGCAGTGAGTTCCAGATGCCCAACACCCTCTCAGTGAAAAAGGTTTCCTGACATCTCCTCCGAACCTTACCTTAAATGTATACCTCAGCTATTGAGCCCTCTGCCAAGGGAAAAGGGTTATACCTGTCTGTGCCACATCTCAGTTGTGCCCCCTTTCATATCTCCTGCTCCAAGGAAAGTAGCCCTGAGAATACCTCTGAAAAGGTGGTGGTGGTGGTGTGGGTGGCTCCTCACTACCAGGTTGAACCAGCATGGTCCATATGGAGCAGGTATGTTCACAGTGCTGTCAGAGGGACTTCCAGGATTTTTACCCAGTGACACTGAAGGGAATGGTAATATAGTGCCATGTCAGGATGGTGTGTGGCTCCGAGAGGACTTGGACTCATGCATTTGCTGCTCCGTCCTCCTTGATGGTAGAGCCAACTGGCTCAGAAGGTATTGCTGAATCCATCTTTGGTGTGTTAATGCAGAGCATCTTGTAGATGCTAGCTATTTTTGCACTATTTCAGTAGTGAAGGCAGTGAATGTTGAAGATGCTGGATTGAGTGCCAACCAATGGGCTACTTTGTCTGGAATGGTGTTGAGTTTCTTCAGTGTTGTTAGAAATGCAGCCATCCAGGGCTGGCTTACCTGTCTATAATGGTGTTTAAGCACAATCTGCCCTGTGTGTATTGGTTATAGTTGTAGCCTTGAACACCCTCCCAAAATAGTTTACACTGAGTTTATTGGGTTATGGGGACAGGTCTCTATGGAAGATTGTAAAGTCCTACAATTACCCTCAATTATTTGGGAATAACTTGGGAGGGGGTACTGAAAAGTAATGACTTTCCTTTCCAATCACTGTTGAACAAGTACATTTGGGAAACGTGTGAATATGAAAACTGAGTGTAAAGATGAGTGCTCTCCACAGGGAATCCCCCAATTGCTGTTCCCAACCTCAATCCCATTAAATAATCTGCCAGAACTGATTGGCCAACCTCACAAATAAGGGGAGGCCATGGAAGCAAAGGTACCAGGAAGAAATATTTGCATTCATAGCCTCTGCCTTTCAACTAACAAAGGGTAAGAATAGAAAGCGTCGGAACTTAATTTGCTCAAATAAAGCTCTCAAAAATAACGTAATGATGACTTTTTGTATCCAATGATATTAAGTAAAGGATTAATACTGATGGTGCAACTCTTACTCTTCTTCAAAGTAACATTGTAGGATGTCTCACACTCACTTGAGAAGACAGTTGGGGATCTAAAAAGGGAGAGGAACAAACTTTCTCTGTGTGACTCTCAGTTCCGCTTTCAACAGCGACAGGTTTGCAAGATAGTTGAACTGTTTTAACTTTGTTGACTTGCTCAAGTAAATCCTCATTGGCTATTTGACCCTCGCAAGAAAAATAACAACAACTTGTATTTAAATAATGCTTTTAATATCATGGTTCACAGGAGCGATTATTAAACTAAATTTGACTTTAAGCCACACAGGGAGATATTAGGATAGGTCAAAGCTTGGTCAAAGAGGTTTTAAGCAGCATTTTGAGGGAAGTGGGGAGGTTCACAGAGGGAATTCCAGAGCTTAGGGACTGCTTTGTTTGACAATTGCTGTTTTTTATCCTCCAGACAGACTTTTTGAAGTATTTATTTTAAGAAGAGTCTTTCTGTGATTAGATCAGGACATTGACCAGGTGCCCCCTGTTGCTCTGTTCCATCCTAGCAGGATTTTGTTTTGGTCCTGATTATTTTTCAGTGCTGGTTTTCGTTAGTGCTTTTCTTCTTTCTTCAGTAAAATGAAACCAAATTACATAGCCTGGTCCATTTTGTTTCTTTGCAAATCTGTCTGTCATCTCTTGGGGTTTCACTGACATGCTGTTTACTGTGTTTTGGGGAGGTATGTGGTTCCGTCCGAGGTTGGGAGTAACTTTCTTCAGAGCCAGTAACTAAAATATTAAGAATATCAAGTTTGGTCACTCCCTTTCGGATGAGACATAAAACCAAAGTCCTCTCCGTGCTTGCAGCTGAACAATCCCACGGTCCAGTTTCATTAAAAAAGAGCAGTAACGTTTTCATTCATTTTGTGATTGAGCTCCCAATGTCACTGAAACTGATGATGATTATCACATCATGGGAGTTGGTTGTGCACCAATTGTCTCCCATTTCCTGCAGTACATCACAACTAGAATTCTGAACTAACAGTGTGAAGAATTTGGTGGTCTCGTAATGTCATGGAAAATGATATTTAACTGCCAAGAATTCTTCAAACCTTGTTTATCCTTTTTTCCCATCTCCCCCCACCCTCCCCTCATTGGAAGCCCAAACTGTCTTAATTCTAAGCATTGGATACCCCCCAATGGGCATTCTTCCTTCTCATCCTTCCTTGAAGATGCTTCTTAATGCTGTTCTTGAGTAAAATCTCTGCTTAAAGGTCAGTGTCAGTTTATGTTCATTGTGCTACGTTTGACTAATATAATGCTGGTCATCAGTGCTATCAGCTTTTTGTAATGGGCAAAGTCCTCACCACAGTCACCAGCTAGTGCAGCTAAACCATCTGAGATGGCCCGGGTAGATTGACTGTTACCTATCCTTATAGCTATTAGTCAAAGCTTCTGATACCAAGTGGGGAAGGTGTCCATTGTAATTCTTTAATAAAATATAGACTCAGTCCGGATGAAGTTTGTTGCCTGGTAAAGGTAGATATAGATTCTTGATCAGTAGGGGAATTCCCTCCCTAAGGGCATTGTGAGTCAACGTACAGCATGTGGACTGCAACAGTTTAAGAAGGCAGCTCACCCCCACCTTCATTGGGGAACTAAAGATGGGCAATAAATGCTGGCCAGTCAGTGATGCCCATTTCCCACAATTAAATTTTAAACATTTTGCCATAGTTGTACTGGACTATGCATACACTGCTCTCTCACTGTGAGAGTCAAGTAGTACTTAATAGCGAGTTACAATACATCTAAGATACTGTACTGAGCCTTTTGTGAGGCATTGAGTTCAACATAAGACTCAGTATATGTTGCTGTGAGCTCCATGGATTTAACCCTGGACATCTTGGACAGTTCCTTCCCATTCCTGGACCTCTCCATCTTCATCTCCGGCGATCGACTAACCACGGACATCTACTACAAACCCACTGACTCCCACAGCTACCTAGACTACACCTCCTCCCACCCTACCTCCTGTAAAAATGCCATCGCTTATTCCCAATTCCTTCGCCTCCATCGCATCTGTTCCCAGGATGACCAATTCCACCACAGAAATCCCAGATGGCCTCCTCCTTCGAAGATTGCAATTTCCCTTCCCATATGGTCGACGATGCCCTCCAGCGCATCTTATCCACTTCCCACCCTCCGCCCTCGAACCCCACTCCTCCCACCGTAACAAGGACTGAACTTTCCTCGTCCTTACCTTACACCCACAACCTATGTATACATCGCATCATCCTCCGCCTCTTCTGTCACCTACAAATGGACCACCAGATATATTTTTCCCTCCCCACCCCTATCAGCATTCCGGAGAGACCATTCCCTCTGTGGCTCCCTCATCAGATCCAAGCCCTCACCCCACCTCTCACCTCCATCCAAAGCCCCAAAGGATCCTTCCACATCTGACAGAAATTTACCTGTACCTCCATCTACTGTATCAATGTCATCTACTGTACCTGTTGCACCCGATGTGGTCTCCTCTACATTGGGGAGAACAGGATGGCAACTTGTGGATCGTTTCAGAGAACATCTCTAGGATACCTGCACAAACCAACCCCACCACCCCATGACTGAACACTTCAACTCCCCCTCCCACTCTGCCAAAGACATGCAGGTCCTGGGACTCCTCCACCGCCAAACCCTAACCACCCAATGCCTAGAGGAAGAATGCCTCATATTCCGCCTTGGGACCCTGCAACCACATGGGGTCAATGTGGATTTCACCAGTTTCCTCATTTCCCCTTCCCCCGCATTATCCCAGTCCCAAGCCTCCACTCTGCACCGCCCTCCTGACCTGTCCATCACCATTCCCATCTATTTGCTCCACCCTCCTCTCCGACCTATCACCTTCTCCCTCACCTTCATCTACTTATTGCATTCTCAGCTACCTTCCCTGCAATCCCACCCCCTCCCATTTACTTCTCAGGGCCCCCCTGGCCCACAAGCCTCATTCCTGATGAAGGGCTTATGCCCGAAACGTCAATTCTCCTGCTCCTCGGATGCATGACCTCCTGTGCTTTTCCAGCACCACATTTTCGACCATACTGATACCAGCACAACTCTGGTTAGTTCCTCCCTGGGATACTCCTTTTTATCCTGATGTGTGGAACTTATCTCAGTTTGTCAATTAATCCCTTAACTCTTCAGAATAAAGCAACATTCATTAAAGACTGAGAAGAGGAGGAATAACTTCTCTCAGAGGATTTCTGAGTCTTTGGAACTCCTTGCCACGGAGAGTCCTTGTGTCCATTTAAGGCTGAGGTTGAGAGATTCCAGATCAGTCTGGGAATCAAAGGTCACAGGGAAAGGTCAGGAAAGTTGACGTGAGGAATGTCAGAACAGCCATGATCCTATTGAATGACAGAGGGACTGAATGGCCTCATCCCTCTCCTATTTCTTATGGTCTTAGCCTACACGATATAGCCATTTCACAACATTATTTGTAAATACAAATGGTTGATTGTTTTGTTGTTTAACTTGGGTGTTTTGGTGAGTTGGCTGTTGTATTTAAATTTGGTTTGTTTGCTTGTGGGTATTGTGGACCTGTTGTAGCTTTCTGTTGCTATGTTTTAGCTCAGTGCCTCCCAAACATTTTCCCACTGTGACCCTATTTTAAAGCTTGAGAATTGTCATGAGCCCCCGACTGAGAACGGAGACAGAGGGACCTTTATTCGAGCTGGATTACAGCTGCCTGTGATAACTCAGTCCACAAGTGACCACTGCACATCCAACCTTCAAACTACAGATCATGACCCCATGTGGATCTTTGGGAAGTCTAATATTGATGGATCGTCCTGCATTTTGAGGAGTCTGTTAATGGTTGTCTGTATGGCTTGTTAGTCTGTTTTAGGAATTGACACTGTGGAGTGGCACAATAGCTCAGTGGTTAGCATTGCTGCCTCACAGCACCAAGGACCCAGGTCATTGCTGCCTCACAGCACCAAGGACCCAGGTCCAATTCTATACTCGGGCGACTGTCTGTGTGGAGTTTGCACGTTCTCCCTGTGTTTGCGTGGGTTTCCTCTGGGTGCTCCAGTTCCCTCCCACAGTCCAAAGATGTGCAGATTAGGTGAATTGGCCACGCTAAATTGCCAATAGTGTCCAGGGATGTGCAGGATAAGTGGGTTAGTCATGGGGAATGCAAGGTTGCAGGGATGAGGTGGACTCTCTGCAGAGAGTCGGTGTGGACTCGCCAGGCCATTACAGTCATAGAGTCATAGAGATGTACAGCATGGAAACAGACCCTTTGGTCCAACCCGTCCATGCTGACCAGGTATCCCAACCCAATCTAGTCCCACCTGCCAGCACCCGGCTCATATCCCTCCAAACCCTTCCTATTCATGTACCCGTCCAAATGCCTCTTAAATGTTGCAATTGTACCAGCCTCCACCACATCCTCTGGCAGCTCATTCCATACACGTACCACCCTCTGTGTGAAAAAGTTGCCCCTTAGGTTTCTTTTATATCTTTCCCCTCTCGCCCGAAACCTATGCCCTCTAGTTCTGGACTCCCCCACCTCAGGGAAAAGACTTTGTCTATTTATCCTATCCATGCCCCTCGTAATTTTGTAAACCTCTATAAGGTCACCCCTCAGCCTCCGACGCTCCAGGGAAAACAGCCCCAGCCTGTTCAACCTCTCCCTGTAGCTCAAATCCTCCAACCCTTGTAAATCTTTTCTGAACCCTTTCAAGTTCCACAACAGCCTCCAGGCAGTAGGTATTCTGTGTTTAACTAGAGACCATGCACTGCCATCCTGCAGCCAACAATCCGGGTTTAGCTTTTGCTGCATTCAAGTCACTTTCCTGTTCCATTTGTCCAGCTTGATCTGGATTCAGTCATGCAGGAGTGTAATGAAAAGGAGAAGATACAGATCAAGAGTCACAAGTGTGGTAACAAAAGAGTGGCTGCGTGCACTCAAGGAATCTTAAACTTCGCTTGTAAAATGCCAGGAATTCAAAGGGATAACCATGAGTGAGTGCCTTTCTGAAAGCAAAGTTTGTGATAAGCAACTCTTTAGTACTTAAGATAACATCTTTCAAAAGCTTGCAATAAGCTGGTAAACTGTGGGTCAAAGTATCCCAGCTTGATAGAAACCAGACCTCTTGCTGAAGGGAGGGCTGTCCTGCCTCTTGATAGGCCATTAAGTGTTCACTCGTTTTAAGAGGTAAAACCGAGGCAGTGTTGTGAATGTTTCTGGAACTAAAGCTTTTGGATCTCAGGAGGGGCCTTAGCATGAAAAGATGGGGATACAGATAGGAACAGACCAAAAAATGTCAAGAGCAGACAATTCTGGTGGCACCTTGATGATATTTTCATCCTGCTCGAACTGTTTCTGTGATAGCTTTGAGATCAGTCTTCTCCCTGAAATCACAGGCTGCTCAGCCATTGACACATCAAAGGAAATAAGAAATATTGCATTGACGTGGCACCTTTTGTGACCTCAGGATATCTCAAAGCTAGTTGAATATTTCTGTGGAAGCAGAATCCTGTATTGTAACATCAGAATGACGGCTGTCAGTTTGCACACAGCAAGTTCCCACAAGCAGCAAATCATTGTTGTATTGACTGGGAGTTGAATATTGTATGTGCTCCCCAGATCCATAGAAATAGAAAATAGAAGTCGACCATTCGGCTCCTCAAGCCTGCTCCCTCATTCGCTATGAATATGGCTGATGTTCTATCTTGGGAGTGAACTATCCTGTTCTTCTTCAGTACACAGTCATGGGACCTTTTATGTCCACCTGAGGAGAAAGCTAGGTTGTGGTTTAACACCTCATAGGAAAGGCAATGTCCCTAATAATACTGCATTCCCTCAGTACCGCATTGATGTATGAACTTAGACCTTTGGAGGGGGGGGTGGGGGGAAGATTTCCTTGAGAGGAGCATCGATGGAAAAATCTCTGAGGTGAGAGTGGTACTAGCTGATCCACCAAGTATTAACCCCACACAAGGATCTCAAGAACAACACAACTAAACACTCTGTCGTCATTCTGTGTAACCTTGTGGAAGAGGCAGAAGACAAACATGATGAGGGAAATAAATCTTGAAAATATATCTCTAAATCCCCTCCCCTTATTACTGAATGGAACCAGTCCCAGGTCAAAGTTCATTTATCCTTGTCCTTTCATGTTTGAATTCAATAAAAATCTGGAATTAAGAATCTAATGATGACCATGAATCCATTGCCGGTAGTCAGGGGAAAATCCCATCTGGGTCACTGATGTCCTTTAGGGAAGGAAGCTGCCGTTCTTACCTGGTCTGGCCTACATGTGACTCCAGACCCACAGCAATGTGGTTGACTCTTAACTGCCCTCTACGTAATTAGGGATGGGCAATAAATGTTGGCCAGCCAGTGACACCCTCATCCTGTAAATGAATTTTAAAAATTACCAGAGTTTAGTAACAGATCCTCACACAGCAGGCTCAGATGATGGTTGATAACGGACTGTGCAACAACATGGGGTACAGTAGCTAAAGCCCAGGACCCATCTCCCAAACATGAACGTATTTTGCACGTTCTAGGGACTTAATGGAAAATCATGACAGGCAGAAGCATAGCTGTTTTATTACAAATTATACATACAGAGGATGTGGGTGTCACTGGCTAGGCCTACCTTTTAATGCCCCTCCCTAAATGCCTAGAGAGTAGTTAAGAATCAACCACATTACTGAGAGTTTGGAGTCACATGTCGATCAGGCCAGGTAAGTGTGCCCGATTTCCTTCTCGCAAGGGACTTTATCGTGTGGTTGGATCCAATTGATTTCACATCCTACAGGGATATTTTACACCTTCAGCCTGCAATTTTCCATTGTCTCTGTTTTTAAATTGGCTTTTTTTTTCAGATTGGTGGCTCCGTTCTTAACACTGTTGCCTTATAGTGCCAGGGACGTGGTTTCGATTCCAGCCTCAGGCAACTGTCTGTGTGGAGTGTGCACATTCTCCCCTTGTCTACATTATTTTCCTCCGGGTGCTCCTGTTTCCTCCCACAGTCCAAAGATGCGCAGGTTAGGGTGGGTTGTGCATGGGAAATTGCCGAGTGTGTCCAAGGATGTGCAGACTAGATAGGTTATCCATGGGAAATGCAGGGTTGGGATGAGTCTGGGTGGAACACTCTGGAGGATCGCTGTGAACTCAATGGGCTGAATGGCCTGAATAGGATATGGGCAGGGCTAGCATTTGTTGCTCATCCCAAGTTGAACTGAATGGCTTGCTTGGCCATTCCAGAGGGCAATTGTTAATAATTAGTCATGTTGCTGAGGGTCTGGAGTCACAAATAGACCAGACCAGGTAAAGACAGCAAGTTTCCTTCCTTAAAGGGTGTGAGTTTTTATTACAATCGATGATAATTGTCATGGTACCATCACTGATTGAAACCACAAAACACATGAGTACAGAGCGATAAGGAGGAGCAGAGAATTACATAAAACCTGCAGCTCAGACACTAACATGTGCTAGTGTTTACCCTCGCAAGATTCATCCACTGACACAAATAGAACTTTGTCTTAATTTGAGAGAAAACCATACCAAATAAAATCAAATCTGTATGGGAGGCAAACTATTCAAAGTATAGTATAGTATTCGAAGACTCTATTCAGCATAGAGTCAGCAGAAGTAACAGGTCCTGGAAGTTTCTGGGTTCCATGATGTGACTAACCCTGTCACTCAAAACCCACACTTCAAGGTGAAAAACCTTAAACAGAAACACACAAACATTCTGTTTCTTCATCAAACCATTTCCTACAAACACCACCCCTGCCCCACCTACAACTTTGTTTATAAAAGTCAAACTGAATCAGGGCTCTGATTATTTCTCTTACTTTTCCATGTTTACTGCTAATGCTTTGATCTCACCAAGAGGATTTGCATTAATAATAAGGTTCTGGCTTGCAGTCTGTTGGAATCAATGCAGGGTGGAGGGATGGAGAGATGGGACTCCATGGTTTTTTTCTCATTAAGAACAGGGTTGATGTCTAGTCAGGGATCTGATCCACTTGCAGAGTGGAAAGAAAGTCAGCCTAAGTGTTTGCCACGTTGATACTCCAGGTTTAACACTGTTAATGTTCTGTGCTCTAGTGGCTTTCATTCGAGTTTGTTGACACAAAGATTTGGAAGTGAAACCTTTGAATGTTCAGAACACAGGATGCAACGTGTCTCTCCTCCAAGAGCAGACTGCTTTGAGAGTGTTGGAAGCCGCCTTTGTGATATATACTGGAAAAACAAACAGCAACACAAAAAGTATTGAAACATTTCAGTTTTGCCAATTTTGCTTTTCTGCGTGACACAAAAATATCATTGTATTTCCACTCACCCTCCTCCCCAAGTTTAAAACTGTGCAAGTGGGTGTGGAACATGAGAAGGCCTTTGATTTAGCTTAGCCTAAGTGTGAAGTGTTTCATCACAGGCTCTTGTCATTAAGGTTCCCCCCACCCCCCTCAACTGACAGGGTGCAAGAAGATAAGGTGCCTCCAAACTATCAGCCCTGAGAGACGAAGACTCTTTCATAACGTTAGTTTATCGGTCCTTTAGCAGGGAATAGCTGTTTAACTATGTTTAACTTGCTGGATTCAGTGGAAGATGAGGACATTAATTTTCCATTTTAAAAACATAAATGGGGAGCCCAGGCTTAGTTATTATCTATCATTAGATCTTTCTTCTTTGTTGTGAAGGACTGAACGTGATTACATTTACTGGTCGTCTCTAGTTTTTTGTGCTTAGAGTGGTGTCTTTCTTCTTTTGGCAACAAATCAAACATTCTTTGATTTTGGTGAGTCAGATCTCCCAGGCTGCAATTGTTCCCGTGCATGTTTTTTTCAATACTCATGGGCACACTGCTCTGATCCTGCAGGAGTTACAGTTTTAATTCCATGTGTTATGTAGCAAAACGGGAGAATGTGAAAATAAACAGTCGATACTCAGAACATTCCACTGAGTCTCTTGATGGCTGTTAGGTGCCAGTCATGGCTTAGTAAGTAAGGCAGTTCCCTCCAGGTATGCATACACCATAGCGACAACAGAAACCATTCAGCCTTCTTGACCACTTATCACTCAACGGCAATGAATTATTTACAATACCTACTAATAAAGCCATAGAGTCATATAGCACAGAAACAGACCCTTCGGTCCAACCAGTCCATGCCGAACATAATCCCAAACTAAACTAATCCCACTCTCCTGCTCCTGGCCCATATCCTTCCAAACCTTTCCTAGTCATGTACTTTTCTAACCATCTTTTAAATCTTGTAATTTTACCCACACCCACCACTTCCTCAGGAAGTTCATTCCAGACGGCAAACACCCTCGGTGCAAAACATTTACCTCTAATGTCTTTTTAAAATCCTCTCTTCTCTCATGGGTGGCATGGTGGCTCAGCAGTTAGCACTGCTGCCTCACAGCACTGGGGTCCCAGGTTCAATTCCAGCTTCGCGTGACTGTCTGTGCAGAGTTTGCAAATTCTCCCTGTGTCTGCATGGGTTTCCTCCCACAGTCCAAAGATGTGCAGGTCAGGTGAATTGGCCACGCTGAATTGTCCATCGTGTTAGATGCATTTGTCAGAGGGGGGTGGGTTACTCTTCAGAGGGTCAGTGTGGACTGGTTGGGCCAAAGGGCCTGTTTCACAGGGAATCTGATCTGGTCTCACCTTAAAATGTGTCCCTGGTCTTGAAACTCCCCATTTTAGTGAAAAGGCAACTCTCATTAGCTCTTTCAAATACTTATAAACATCATTATTTTATAAACTTCACTCCAGTGAAAAAAGTTCCAGCCTATCCAACCTTTTTTTATTTATCTCAAACCTTCCATTCCTGGTAGCATCCTGGTAAATCTCTTCTGAACCCTCTTGAGCTTAATAATATCCTTCCGGTAACTGGGTGACCAGAACTGGACACAATACTCCAGAAGGGTTCAGAAAAGATTTACAAGGATGTTGCCAGGGTTGAAGGATGTTGCCAGGGTTGGAGGATCTGAGCTACAGGGAGAGGCTGAACAGGCTGGGGCTGTTTTCCCTGGAGCGTCAGAGGCTGAGGGCTCCATGCTGTACATCTCTATGACTCTATAAGAGGCCTCACCAATGTCCTGTACAACCACAACATAACGTCACAGCTGCTATATGACTTGGATGAGCTCAGTGAATTAACTAAAGCCAAGCTTGTGGATGAGATAATAATCGGTGGGATGGCAAATGGTGAAGATTTCACAAATAATCTGCTTCAAGTGCATGGGCAATGACCTAGCAAATGGAATAAAATGTGAGGTTATGCATTTTGGCAGAATAATGGAGTAGGTGAATATTAATGAAATGGCGAAAGACTGCAGAAAGCTGCAGAACAGAAGGATTTGGGAGTCCTTGTGCCTACATCACAAAAAAAATTATATCCAAGTTCAACAAGTGATAGTAAATACAGTAAATGGAATAGAGTATATAAGTGGGGAGGTTTTCCTAAACTATGCAAGGCTGTAATTACACTGCTGCTGGAATGCTGTGAACAGTTTTGGGCTCCTTTTGTAAGAAAAGATACACTGAAATTGGAGGCAGTTCAGGTACAGTTCACAAGGTTGATGCTTGGTAAAGAGATGCTGTTTTTCAAGGAGATGGTGAGTAGTTTTGACCTGCACTCATTGGAATTTGGAAGAATGAGAGATGAAACATTATTGAAACGTGTAAGATTCTTGGGGAACTTGACAGGGTGGATGGGCAAAGGATGTTTGCCCGTGTGGGAGAGCTTAGCACCAGAGGCATTATCACAGTGCAAGGGTTGCACAGTTCAGACAGAGATACAGAGAAATGTCTTCACACAGGGTTGTGAATCTGTGGAATTTGTTTAGTGCTCGGAAAGTTGTGGATGGGTCCTCAAGTAAATCCAAAGCTGAATAGATAGATTTTTTAATCTGTAAAGGAATCACAGGTTGTGTGGAAGAGAACATAAAGTGGAGTTGAGAGTTATCAGATCGGCCATGATGTCATCCAATGGGCTGAATGGCCCACTTCTACTCCAATGTCTTGTGGCTGGTCTGTAAATGAACTCTATCCACCTGCTTTGGCTTCACATCCTTTAACGCCTTTATTCACCAAAAGCCTATTGATCTCAGATTGAACCTCAATGTCTCTCTCGCTTTTTTAAGTGTAGGTTAGGGTTAGAGTTGGAGTAGATTACAAGGAGAGGGAAGGATGAGGCCATTTGAAAAGAAAGATGAGAGTTTTGAAATCGAGGTGTTGCTTGACCAGTCAGTGAACACAGGTCTGACGAATGAATGGATGAGTTAAGATCTGGGTAACAGTTGGACCTTCCTCCCATTTGAATTGCTGAGGAAGTGAGAAGGTGCAGGTTTGTCTCCTGGGTCAAGTTGGCCAATCATTTCCCCTTCTTGTCTTTTCCAGTGAGGGAGCCAATCCAGCCATTGTGTATTTCCAAGAGTTTTATTTCAATGTCTGCTCCAAGATGATAGCTCTTGGCTTTCAGCAACAGTTTGATTCCTTTTCTCTGAGTCCACACCAGCCTTAGCTACAGTGAATCTCCACAGTATACTCACTCACATAATCAAACAACTGAACAAACCTGCATCAGGGCGGGATCTGATGGTTTTGCCAGAGGTGGATATACGTAATGATGCAGATACACAACAAAAAAGGATGATACCAAGGCTGTAAGGAGACTTGTTCAGCCTAAGACATTTGCCGTGCAGAGAGGGGGATGGAGATTGGTGGAGATTGGGGAACTGAGATTGGGAGAAGGCTAAAACCAACAGCTTCCCCATATTCAATTAGAAGAAATTTCTACTCATTCAGATTGAATAATACATTCCATTCTTTGTCTCCCGAAAGACCCAAAAGGTGGCATTGACTACTCATTCTCAAGTTTTACGCCTTTGCCCCCAGAGTCTCCAGGAATTGATTCCTGGATGCTGTTGTGAGTAATAACACAGGAAATTGAAAACTATCATGCACTGAATAAGCACAACTTTTTTTATCACTTTCACTGAACTATCTTTTTACTATTTATGAAATATTGTGTCAGCAAACTTGTTTGAGAGTGAAGAATGATTAAATTTAGTAATGAAGAGGCCATTTCTCACCCGATCAGAGCAGGAGTTTGGAATTCCATGAAGATGGATGTTTTAGGTGTCCAATGATGTTAAGTCTAGGGACGGGACAGAGGAGGCAGGGGGTCATAGAACATAGAACAATACAGCACAGAACAGACCCTTCGGCCGTCGGTGTTGCGCCGACCTGTGAACTATTCTCAGCTTGTACCCCTACATTATACCAAAATCATCCATGTGCTTATCTAAGGATTGTTTAAATCTCCCTAATGTGGCTGAGTTGACTACCTTAGCAGGTAGGGCATTCCACGTCCTTACCACTCTCTGCATAAAGAACCTGCCATGTGATGAAACCTCAAGGATTGCATCCAGCAACAACAGCTTACATTGAGTAAAACATCATAACTTTCACAGAAGCATTCCCATTCTTCACCCTGACCCTCAAACAATATTTCACACGAGTCACAGAACGAGCTGTTTGAAGAGATTGTCGAAACCTGGTTGAAGAGGTGGATTTTCTGGAGCATCATAAATGAGGGTGGACAGTTCTTGTTGTATACACGGGGATGTCAAACCATCTTCGCTACCACCATCCTCTTTCCTTGATTAGGTCTAAGGTGTAGGATTATAGTGAGAGAGGAAAAGCCACTCGTACATCTTAATAAATAGAGGCTGTTGTCCTCAACAAGACATAGTTTATTACTGGATAGCAATCAGGTCTAGTCTAATGATGAACTTTGAAATTGGTTCCAAGACTATTAAGAGACCTGTGGATTTCAATCTTCAACCCACAATTTAGTCATTGTGATGAACAGCATGAAAACAGACCCTGCAGTCCATCTTGTCCATGCTGACCAGGTATCCTAAATTATTCTGCCAGCACTTGGCCCATATCCCTCTAAACCCTTCCTATTCATATACTCATCCAGATAACTTTCAAATGTTGTAACTGTACCAACTTCCCCCACTTCCTCTGGCAGCTCAGTCGGCACACGCAGCACCCTCTGTGTGAAAATGTTGTCCCTTAAGTCCCTTTTATATCTTGCCCCTGTCAACTTAAACCTGTGCCCTCTAGTTCTGAACTTTCCTAAGTTGAGGAAAAGACCTTGGATATTCACCCTATCCATGACTCTGGTGATTTTATAAACCTCTATCAGGTCACCCTGATGCTCCAGGGAAAACAGCCCCCAGCCTGTTCAGTCTCTCCTTTAACTCAAACCCTCCAACCCTGGCAACTCCTGAACCCTTTCAAGCTGGGGCTGTTTCCCCTGGAGCATTTTTTAAAAAGGGGCAACTTTTCATAGAGGGTGGTACGTGGATGGAATGAGCTACCAGAGGAAGTGGTGGAGGCTGGTACAATTACAACAATTAAAAGGCGTCTGGATGGGTGTATGGGTATAGGAACGGTTTAGATGGGTATGGGCCAAGTGCTGGCAAATGAGACTAGATTAATTTAGAACGTCTGGTCAGCACGGACAAGTTGGACCAAAGGGTTTGTGTCCGTGCTGTACACCTCAATGACTGGATAGCTCTAAGTTTAAATCCTGAAGTGTTCTGCCTTTTCCCCATTACCCAAGTAATTAGGGCATCATTACATTGGGTGGAGCTTAAAGCAGTCTTCCGACATTAACCCTTTCAGACCCATTAGCTTGGACAATAGTGTAGGGAGGGAATTCACTACCTTAAGGTACAGGGAGCTGAAGGCATGGCCAGCCAATGATGGGGCAATGGAAAACAGGATGCTCATTCTCCAGAGAATGCCCTGTGCAACATTTTGAGGATGTGATTGAACAGTAATGCGGGACAAATTGTGACCGCCACCATAGATCAAAGTGTCTGGGAACCAGAGCCACGTCACAGTGGATCACTGCAAACATTTATGTTGCTACATTCCGATGGGTATTCATAAGGAACGACGAGCAAAGCAGCAAGCAGACCTAAAACAATGAAAGCTTTTAGTTCAGAATTGATTTTATCTCATAGCACTGCTATTTTCACTTCAGAGAATGGTTCATTCAGCCTAACTGGCAGATCAATGGAAGTTTTGCTGTTTAGATTGGATGTAGAGGTCTAATAAGACAGAGGACGGAACGTGAATGAGCAACCTAATGGAAATAAATGCTTGAAATGTAAATGCCTTCCATCCAGCGGGATATTTTATTAAGAAATCAAAGGGTAAATATTCACTTTTTATCAAATCACTGGGCAGCAGCCAGAATGTCTCAGTTTTCGCACTCCCCCAGCTTTGCAATGTCCTGTAACATTCCTTAAAGGGCTAATTTCTCTACTAGATTGCTGCCCTTGAGGTGAAAGGATGGTGTGATAAATCAGTCCTGCAAAGTGCCCCAGGATATTTCACTTTATTGTAGGTGCTGTGTAAATGCAAGCTGTTTCTGTTGAGTTGGCACGAGAGCCTAGGTTTAGGAAAGGAGCAGGTCTGGGGAAGCATTTGGCCACACAGTGGTATTGACAATCTCAGGAGCCTAATCACTGCGCTCCTCTTTCACCTCCAGCTGTGGGTGGGACCTGAGCAAGAACAATTTGGGAACGGCCTGTTGGAGTGTGCTTGATCAAAACTAATTGAAACCAAGTCAGGGAGGATTGGTGGGGGGGGGGGGGGGGGGGGGGGGGTGGTGGTGCGTTACCGCAGTGAAACTTTGGTGGGTACAGTTCTTTTAGATTGTTTTGTCAACTGCCTGTGGAGAATTGCTTTACAGGTTTCTTTGTGCTCAGGCAATAGGGGGAACCATTCTTTGTATTAATCTATGTGGAAAGCTGAAGGAGCACTGGTGTTGTTAGCCAGGCTGTGTTATTGAGTTAACCTGTTATTCATTGGTACCACGTTCTGTGCAAATGTCGTCACTGCTAAAATTATAGAGTCCCATGTGGCCCATCAAGTCCACACTGATCCTCTGAAGAGTGACTCACCCCCTTACCTATCCCTGTAACCCTTCATTTCCCATGGCTAATTCACCTAGCCTGCACATTATGGGCAATTGAGCAAGGCCAATCTGTCTGACTTGCATATCTTTGGACTGTGGGAGGATACCAGAGCACCCAGAGGAAACCCACACAGACGTGGACAAAATGTGCAAACTCCACACAGACAGTTGTCTGTGGCTGGAAACGAACTAGGGTTCCAGGAGCTTGGAGGCAGCAGTGCTAGCTGCTGAGCTGCTGTGTTCTGTTTTTCTCTTATTTTCATCTTTTCTCTTTAACCCTGCTGAGTCTGTCCTCTGTTGTAGTCATCTCTCTCTCTCTCCATCTCTCTCTCTCTCTCTTCCCCTTTAGACTTCTCTTCCTCAGTTGTCTGATTTTGCAAGTTTATTCAAAGCTGATTAAAACAGATTTTTTGATTGACAGGGGAATCAAGGGATCTGAAGGACTAATGGGAGAGTGGAGCTGAGACTATATCCGGGACAGTCATAACCCTGTTCAATGGCAGAGCAGCTTAAAGGGCCAAATGGTGTACTTGGTTGCAAAGTTTTGTGCTCCTTTTGAAGACACTCCATAAAACTTACCTGCCTGAATAAGCATTCCGTCACCAATCTGTACCAGCTTTTCCGCTAATGTTTCTTTAATTTCCAAGCAGCAATGTTTTGAACAGTTACTGCTGTGGACTGTGTGGGCACACTGATTGATTGGCTCATGTGGACTCTCAGAATATCTGCACAATCACACAGATTAAATGGGACTCTCATTTCTTCTTGTGTGTCTCGGTGTCAGATTTCATTTAGCAATGAAGGATCAGCAATTCTTGACATAAGGTATTGCTGAATAAGATTCACTTTCATCCATCGTACAGTTTGATGCCCGGGTTCAAGACAGACTTTTAAAATTTCATTCGTGGGCTTTGCCCGCTTGCCAGTTAACATTTCAGGTGTGGTGACCCTTCCTCAGATTGTATCCGTACTAGTGCGCTTGTCTTCTCATGGTTTCCATGAGTTCTGGTAAGGATGGGAAATCTTTCAAAACTTGAACTTTAAGTTGATTTAAATTGATCCTCATGAATCAGAATGTGACTCCACCATCACTACCCATCGCTCCAAGCCACAACATGAGGGTTACTAACTGGGATGAAGTGTATTCCTGGAGGTTTCATCACATGACTTGCCCCAACTCTTATCTATTTGTCAGTCAACACATCCATATTTGGTGCTTTACCTTCCAAACCAATCAGAAAGCGGATAGACCAATTAGGCAAATGGAAGATTCTTGACTGGTTAGTTAAACAGCCTTTTTCTTTCTTTTCAATATCTTATACATCCAATAGAGAGAAATGTTCAAAGAAAATGAAAAACAAAATACAAATTATTAGATTAGATTCCCTACAGTGTGGAAACAGGCCCTTTGGCCCAACCAGTCCACTCCGACCCTCCGAAGCGTAACCCACCCAGACCCATTTCCCTCTGACTAATGCACCTAACATGATGGGCAATTTAGCATGGCCAATTCACCTAACCTACATATCTTTGGACTGTGGGAGGAAACTGGAGCACCCAGAGGAAACGCACACAGACACTGGGAGAATGTGCAAACTCCACACAGACAGCCACTTGAGGCTGAAATCTAACCTGAGACCCTAGTGCTGTGAGGCAACAGTGCTAACCACTGAGCCACCCTATTCAAATTATTTTGAATATCCCAGTAGTTTTTCTTCAGGGTTACCTAAAACAGTGTCCTGAGGATTGAGCTGCAATTCCTGAAGATCCTCGATTGTTGGTAATATGATACAACTTGCTTGTGAAAGTGGACAATGCTGTAGCAACTCAGGGGGAGGTTGGGGTGAGTCAACAAGATGACTAGATTGATGCCAACAGCACAGGTTTCAGAATTCGTGTGAGGGAGCCGTGGTTTAATAAGGAATTGGAATCCCTTGTTAAAGGGAAGAGGGCGGCCTATGTAAAGATGAGGCATGAAGGTTCAATTGGGATGATTGAGAGTTGTAAGGTAGCCAGGGAGGATCTGAAGAGAGAGCTAAGAGCAGCAAGGAGGGGACATGAAAAGTCCTTAGTTGGTAGGATTAGGGAAAACCCAAAGGCTTTCTATCGGTATGTCAAGAATAAAAGAATGACTAGGGTAGGAATAGGTCCAGTCAAGGATAGTAGTGGGAAGTTGAGTGTGGAGGCTGAAGAGATTGGGGAGACACTGAATGAATACTTTTCGTCAGTATTCACTCAGGAACAGGACATTGTTGCCGATTTGAATATTGAGTCACAATTAATTATAATGGATGACTTTGAGATATGTAGGGAAGAGGTGTTGGAAATTCTGGAAAGGGTGAAAATAGATAAGTCCCCTGGGCCTGATGGCATTTATCCTAGAATTCTCTGGGAAGCAATGGAGGAGATTGCAGAGCCATTGGCCTTGATTTTTATGTTTTTGTTGTCTACAGGAATAGTGCCAGAAGACTGGAGGATAGTAAATGTGGTTCCCTTGTTCAGAAGGGGAATAGGGATAACCCTAGTAATTATAGGCCGGTGAGTCTCACTTCTGTTGTGGGCAAAGTCTTAGAGAGAATTGCAAGGGATAGAATTTATGAACATTTGGATAGCAATAATGTGATCAAGGATAGTCAGCATGGTTTTGTGAAGGGCAGGTTGTGCCTCACAAACCTAATTGAATTCTTTGAGAAGGTGACTAAGGAGGTGGACGAGGGTAAAACAGTAGATGTGGTGTATATGGATTTTAGTAAGGCATTTGATAAGGTTCCCCGTGGTAGGCTACTGCAAAAAATACGGAGGTATGGCATTGAGGGTGCGTTGAAGGTTTGGATTAGGAATTGGCTGGCTGGAAGAAGACAGAGGGTAGTAGTTGATGGTAAAGGTTCATCTTGGAGTGCAGTTACTAGCGGTGTTCCACAAGGATCTGTTTTGGGACCATTGCTGTTTGTCATTTTTATAAATGACCTGGAGGAGGGGCTAGAAGGTTGGGTGAGCAAGTTTGCGGATGATACAAAAGTTGGTGGAGTTGTTGACAGTGAGGAAGGATGTGGCAGGTTACAGCGGGATATAGATAAGCTGCACAGCTGGGCAGAAAGGTGGCAAATGGAGTTCAATGTAGGTAAGTGTGAAGTGATTCACTTTGGTAAGAGTAACAAGAAGATGGGGTACTGGGCTAATGGTTGGATACTTGGTAGTGTGGATGATAGTGCTGTGAAGAAGGCATACGGTGTACTGGCTTTTATTGGTAGAGGAATTGAGTTCCGGAATCCTGAGGTCATGTTGCAGGTGTATAAGACTCTGGTGTGGCCGCATCTGGAGTATTGTGTGCAGTTTTGGTCGCCATACTATAGGAAGGATGTGGAGGCACTGGAACGGGTACAGAGGAGGTTTACCAGGATGTTGCCTGGTATGGTAGGAAGATCGTATGAGGAAAGGTTGAGGCACTTGGGGCTGTTTTCATTGGAGAAAAGAAGGTTTAGGGGTGACTTGATAGAGGTGTACAGAATGATTAAGGGTTTAGATAGGGTTGACCATGAGAACTTTTTTCCACGTATGGAGTCAGCTATTACGAGGGGGCATAGCTTTAAATTAAGGGGTTTGTAGGTATAGGACAGATGTTAGGGGTTCTTTACTCAGCGAGTCGTGAGTTCATGGAATGTCCTGCCAGTAGCAGTGGTGGACTCTCCCTTTTTATGGGCATTTAAACGGGCATTGGATAGGCATATAGAGGATAGTGGGCTAGTGTAGGTTAGGTGGGCTTGGATCGGCGCAACATCAAGGGCCAAAGGGCCTGTACTGCGCTGTATTCTTCTATGTTCTATTTCTATTCCTCTGTTCTGGCTGGGATGGATTCAGGATTTGCTTCCTCTTCCCACCCGCGGTGGAGGTTTGGGCGCTGTGGGTTGGACCTACCTTCAGGTGGAGAATTCTGGAAGAAGGGATTTAAACACAAGATCCCAGAAACGAGCCAAAGTGAGTGTAGACATAGCTGAATTCATCGCATTGTGCCTTTCAAAGCCTCAGCTCCTACAGCGCTGTCTATCATTGGAGCATTTTCAATGTCCCATCACCATTTACACACAGGGAATGCAGCAGGTCCGTGCACAGCAGGATCCCATAAATGGTAATGCGCTGCTGTAGGAAATTGTGGACAATGCCCCTGTTCAGCTACCGACTGCATCCATCTGAAAGGAGGTTTGGGGGAAGGTGGAGGGGGGGGGGGGAGGGGGAGTTGGTGGAGGGGTGGAGAGAACCTTGGTTTAATGTCCCTTTTAAAAGACAGTGCTCCCTGATGAGGCCCTGCTTGGGTGGGCAAACAGCAGTTTGGCTCAGTGGTTAGTACTGCTGCCTCAGAGCACGAGGGGTTCAGGTTCAATTCAGGTGACTGCCTGTGTGGAGTTTGCACGTTCTCCCCGTGTCTGTGTGAGTTTCTTCCGGGTGCTCTGGTTTCCTCCCACAATCTAAAGATGTGAAGGTTAGGTGGATTGGCTAAGCTAACTTGTCCATAGCATCCAGGGGTGAGCAGGCTAGGTGAATTAGGCATGGGGAAAGAAAGGTTAGAGGATGGGGTGGATCTGGATGGGATACTCTTTGGAGGGTCTGTGTGGGCCGATTGGCCTGTTTCCACATGATAGGGATTCTGTACTCTGGGTGGTCAGGTTTAGTTTTGAGCTTTTTTTGGCCAAGATGTGGACACACAAATCTCTGCTGGAAAGGCAAGACACCACCGGTGAGCTAAGCTAGCATCTATCCACAAATCAAGATTCCCACTTTAAAACAAGTGGATATTCCTCATCCTTGTACCCTAATGCTGTGCAAATTGTACCAAACTTAAGTGTGCAATTAAATCCTGAATTCCAAGTTTCTCTTTCTCCTCCCTTGTCCTAAACACTGCTAGGAAAACCAGACATCTTATACTTTCATGCAGTCTGCCATTGTTTAGAAAGCAGATAATAGGAGAAGAGAAGGAAAAGGGATGCAGGGGCATTGTAGGTGAGCGAAAACCATTAGCAAAAGCTGAAAAGGATGTGGAATAAATAATTGAGCAGACGATGCTCAAGTCCTGCTGACAACCACTTTGAATTAATATCCATCCAAGGTGCCTGCTGAAATGAAATCCCAATCACTGTTAATGAAGTGGTGTTTTTTTTTGTAAAAGTGTTCCAGTTCTTCCTGGAGGTTGTGCTAATTTGTGCTAACAAACGGTGAGAATGGCAAAGATTGAGGAAATACAACAGATCCTGCTCAGAATGTCAAAAGTAAAAAGATTTGGAAACGCTGGTGTTGGACTGGGGTATACAAAGTTAAAAATCACGCAACACCAGGTTATAGTCCAACAGGTTTAATTGGAATTCTGTGCCTTACAATCTTATTCTCCACCACCACCTGATGAAGGAGCAGCGCTCCAAAAGCTTAGTGTTTCCAATTAAACCTTTGGACTATAACCTGGTGTTGTGTGATTTTTAACACAAGTAAAATGGTTGCCCTTGTGCCGAACAGAAAAAAAAAGAGCATCAAGCTTGAAGCCAGCACTCCCCATGGTCTACCTTAAGCAGGAGTTACAGATCCAGCTAAGGACGTAGAACACAGAACAGTACAGCACGAGGAACAGGCCCTTCAGCCCACCATGTCTGTGCTGACCATGATGCCATTCTAAACTAATTCCATCTCCCTATCTGTGGTCCTTATCCCTCTATTCCCTGCCTGTGTCTGTTCTTGTAAAGAGAAAGTTAACATTTAGAAAGCACTGCTCTTGTTATTCAAGAAAAGAAAGAAATGAACAGAAAAGCTGGTGGAGTGGACGAGCCTGGGCTCAGAAGCTCTACTCCACTGCCACACTTCAACTGCTCATCGGCCTGTGAGAGGCGCTTGCAAATGTTTCTGCAAAAATCACATGGCGGGGGGGGGGGGGGGGGGGTGGGTGTATGTTAAGCTAGTTATGCTTGCACGAACAGCTACAAGTAGCTGCATCTTTCTTCTGCAGAAATTGCAAGGCGGGATCATGAGGGTGTATACCAAGAAATAACTAACCGAAATGGGAGGTGGTCGACTGGTAGAAACAGATGTATTGACATGACAGTTACAATTGTCATGCACATAGGGAGTTAGTATGAGCAAGGTAACCAAATAAGACTCAGTGTTGTGTCAGCAAAAGTGATAAGACCCAGCTATCAAGGGAGGGGGGAGCGCAGGGTTGCACACTAACAACAGGCTACAGATAGACGTGGTAAGCTGATTAGATTAGCAGCTGCACAGAGCAATGCAACTGTCACATATGAAGTAAAAGGGGAGTGCCGAGAGACTGAACTGAAATGTATAAATTGTAATGTAACCGCCTGATCGGGGTGCCTACATTGTGGTCACCTGGGCTTGCAAGAACGTATGAATAAAGACTACTTCAGAATTTGACTCGGACTGAAATTATTAAACAGTGACCTTTGTTTCTCACAGGCCTTTTCAAGCTTCTGAGGTTTCTCATTTCAACTACCTACCCAGGCAATGATTTCCAAACTCCCATCACCCCCCAGAGTGAACAAAATTTCCTGCCTTTCACCTTAAAATTATACCCCCTTCTTATTGACCCTTTGATTAAGGGAAACAACTGCTTTCTATTCACCTTGTCCATGCCCACCATAATCTTTCACAACTCTCTCAGACCCCCTCCTCAAAGTTCTCTGTTCGAAAGAAAACAGCCCAAGCTAATCTCTAGCCTCTCTTCAGCGCTGAAATGCAACATCCTGGTGAATCTCCTCTGCACCCCCTCCAGTGCAATCACATCCTTCCTATAGTGTAGGTACCAGAAGTGCACATAGTACTCCAGCTGTGGCTTAACCCAAAGTCCTCTACAGCTCCACCTTAACCTCACTGCTTTTATAATCTATGCCTTGACTGAGAAAGTCAATCCTGCTGTATGCCTTCTTAACGACCTTATTAACCTGCCTTGCCACCTTCAGGGATCTGTGGACAAATATCCCAAGATCCCTCTGTTCCTCTGAGCTTCTTAGTGTCCTTCCGTTCACTGAGTACTCTCTATCTTGTTACTCCTTCCAAAATGCATTACCTCACACTTTTTTCAGGGTTAACCTCCATCTGGACCATCATCTCATGCCTTTCTCATAGTGTAGCTCATCCGCAAGCACCCAGTGACTATCATCACCTGACTGAGCCGAGATAGAAGGAAGTCTTTCCTTCTTTAACTGACCCAGGATCCACAGATGTTTTGGGAGGAGATACCTCAGTGAAATATGGAACCTTGTGGGTGAAAGGGCTTTAGATTTCATCCATAAACAGTCCAGCCTTAATATTTATGGTAGATCCCAGCGTTGGGTCCTCTTGAGTGATGGAGCAGGCTGGAGGAGTTGAATGGCCTACTTCTGCTCCCAATTCTGATGTTCTCACTTTGTTCTGTTCCCCTCAGCAGAGAAACAGGTTTCTCTCTATTTACCCTATTGAATTGCTTTATTGTTTTTGAACACATTGATACCTACCCAACTTGACTTTTATACATTTACTCAACAGTTCAAGTGAAGTTGCATTGATGATAAGAAAACAAATAACTGCTGATGATAAGGATCTGAAACAAAAGGTGACATTGCTGATGAAGCTCAGCAGGTCTGGCAGCATCTGAGGAGAGAAAGCTCTCAATTTTACCACTGTTTCTGTTTCCATAGATGTTGCCAAACCTGCAGAGTTTCTCCAGTCGTTTCTGCTGTTGCAGCAAATATTACATGACAATTAAAGTAACCCAATTGCAAAAATAAATAATTCACACATTCAGAGAACTCCTATTTAAGCAAGCACTTGCCTGCAGACTTATTGCAGGGGGATATACAGGGGCTGCTTTTAAATTAGATCAACTGGGAAGCTACCTTGAGGAATGAGGAGAAAGTGAGGACTGCAAATGCTGGAGAGTCCGAGTCGGAAAATGTGGCAGTGGAAAAGTGCAGCAGGTCAGGCAGCATCCGAAGAGCAGGAGAATCAACATTTTGGGCATTCCTGATGAAGGAATTATGCCTGAAATATCTCCTGCTCCTCAGATGCTGTCTGACCTGTTGTGCTTTTCCAGTGCCACACTTTTTGACTTTGAGGAATGCGCCAATTTAGGAGTTGCCAGTGCTACCTGTAGTTCATATTGTAACATTGGCTGTGATTTTTCAATATGTGTCAGTGGTGCTAAAATTACCTAATTCATATCTAGTTAGCCTGGCTGGGGACAGGTGAATACCATTTATTTTTTCCATCACAAACCTTTCTCTAATTTGGATTAAGTAAAATATAAAGCAGTGCAGCTACTAAAGTACAGTTTGTTGAGGGAGTTAAATTCCACTCTGGCACAAATGTTGCTGTCGAAACATCAGTGTTACCTGTCCATCACTGAATTTTAGTTTTTTTTAGAGTTGGAAAGGTGAAAGGCATTGAAATGCCACCCGCTACTCATTCTGTGTCATTCTCTGTCTCCTTCTGTCGTCCTCTGCCACTGTTACTACATTCTAGTTGCTCCAGTGACGGTGCAAAGGCCCCTGAGAATAGTCGACTTGAGGTCTAAACTGTGAGAGATGACAGAATGAGAATGCAGTGAAAAATTGAGGTATTTAGAAGGCAAATTCTCTTAAAGCTGCAGTGTCTCACAATTAAACAGCAAGGTTCCTTCTTGCGAATTAATTCTACTCAAATGGATTCAATTTAAGAGGCATTATCATGGACGATTTCATGAGCAGAGATTTGTGATTTCAGGGCTTCTAATTTGTACATTTTAACCTGATTTTGGTTTCACTTATCCTGGACTCTCAGTGAGTAAATGGTTAACAGCACTGCCAGAGCTCTGCTATCGAAAGTTGCAGCAGTGGTTTAATATATTTTAAGAGTGCATATGTTAGCAAAGACTCCTCTGATTGAGGGAAAGTTACCCATGCAATTTCTAAAAATGAAAATATGGGACAATAATAAAAACAGAAAGTGCTCAGCAGGTCTGGTGCATCTGTGGAGAGAGAAACAAAATTAACATTTCAAGTCTGGTATGATTCTTCTGCTGAATTGGGACAGTGCTGCTTTTAATCAAAGGAAGATTTGTGTTTGTCTAGTGCCTTTCACAATCTCAGAGTGACCCAGAGTGATGTGCTTCTGAAGTATAATCACGGTTTTAATTTCAGAGACACACATTGACCAATTTGAACACAGCAACGTCCTGCAAACACACAACATGCTAATGATGGCATCCAACATTTTGGGTGTTTGGATGAACCAGCTGTTAGGATGAAATCTCCAGGGAGACATCCAACTAGGATTGGCTCCCCTCTGATCAGAATTGAGACCTTTGGCTGATGTTTTGTCCATCCATATGGAAAGAATATAATGTTTACACCCCACTTCTTTCCCTTAACTCTGAGTGGCTGGTTCTGCATGCATGTTTGGGGGAGGGAAATGAAGGACATGGGGGCTTAGCCTGTATCTAACACTTGTTTAAAGATAGCTGCAGTATGTCCCTAAGCACTGTGACGCCACCATGTCCATGACCACAAGCTAGACTGAATTGCGGAGTGAAGAGGCAATTCTTCTTGCCAACTCCGGGTTCTGCCTGAGTGTTCAAAGCTGCGATGTAGGGGAAACAAATGGAAAAGGAGAAATATGGAAAATGTACCATCAGCCACTGTAGGAAGTCTGGCCTCTGAATTGAAAGGAAGTATCTCAAGTTTCTCCCTCCAAAAACATTTAGTCAGACTCTCCATCCACTGACTCCGTCTACACTTCTCACTGCCACGGAAAGGCAACCAACATTATCAAAGACCCCTCCCACCCCGGTTACAATCTCTTCCAACCTCTTTCATTACACAAAAGTTTAGATGTACACATAAACAAAAGCTTAAACACACGAACCAACAGCTTCCGGAACAATTTATATCCGCTGTTATTAGACACTTGAGTGGACCTCTCTAATTTTAAGTTTAATATTGATCTCGCTCTTTGTGCACCTTCTCTGCAATTGTATCATTGTGTTCCTCATTCTGTTCTATCACCCTGATGCAGTTTGTACGGTATGACGTCTGTATTGCACGTAAAACCAAACTTTTCACTGTATCTAGGTGACAACAATAAATCAAATCAATTCAAATACTGAGGGAATGCTGCACTATTGGATGTACTCCCTTTGACATGTAGATCTAAAAGACTTTGTGGCACTATAAGAGGCCCCAATTTACAAGCACCCACCTTACAAATGCTCATATTTACAAGTGCAATGCCATACAGGGGTGTTACCCTAAAGATCCAACTTATGAACATTTCCTGTGCTTTGGAACAGCTGCTTTGTATTGTCCTGCAATGTGCTATAATGCGCAAAGAAGTTACCTTGCAAACTGACTCAGGAACAGAACACATTCACGTAACCCGAAACTGCCTGTATTGCAGAACTGAGAAGGTTTCCACAATCAACTGAGTAATGTTTATCCGTCAATCAACATCAATTAAAATAAAACCGATTATGTTTTTCCTCACATTGCTGTCTGTGGGAGCTTCCTGCATTTCTGACTTCATGTCACTTCTAAATTACTTCTTAGGCTGTAAAGCAGTTTGGAATATGTAGAGGGTGTAGCAAGTGTTGTGTGAAAGTGTTGTCTTTGTTATAAGACTGATAAGGTAAAAACAATGACTGCAGATGCTGGAAAACAGAGTCTAGATTAGAGTGGTGCTGGAAAAGCACAGCAGGTCAGGCAGCATCCGAGGAGCAGGAAAATCGACGTTTCGGGCAAGACTGCAAAAAAAAGCACAGAAGGAGGTCATTTGACCCATTCATCTTGTCCTATCTCTTTGAAAAAGCTATTCAAATATTCTTATTCTGTTGCTCTTTCTCCATAAACCTTCATATCCTATTGATCCTCTTTCCTTTTGAAAGTTACTACTGAGTTTGCACCCAGTCATTCTTACCTACCTTACAGATCACAACAAGTCACGGAACAAAATAAAATCGTGAGTGTTGCTGAGGAAAGTGTTAGGAAGTTGAAGCCTGTCATCTTGCACTCAGCAGGACCGATGCAAGAATGTCAATTTGCAAAGGGAACAACAATTTTTTATCCATGAGAAGCAGCGTGCATGTTGGTTGGCAAGTGGGCTTATACTGATTGATAAATGCCAAGGATCGGGGAATAGTGTTCCCCAAGCTGCTATTTAACTCAAAGCACTTAATGCCTGGACAGATCCTTTTTGTTTGCAGAAGACAGTATTGTGCACGTGTTATATGGCTGTACATAGGTTCTGTCAAGTATCCACGAACCACATTATCAGCCTGAATGATAATTATTTGACAGTGTAGATCTTAGCATAAAAGCAGAGTGCTGGAGAAACACTGCATGGCTGTTTTTATTTCAGATTTCCAGCTTCCAAAGTATTTTGTTTCTATTTGAGTATTTCTTAGCACACTTGGAATTAAGACTCTATGCTGTAGGAATTGAAGTCAATCATTCAGCCCATCAAGTCTGCTGTGCCATTCTATGAAATCTGATCTGATAATTCTCGATTTGATTTTTCCTGTATTTCCCCTATAACACTCGTTCCCTTCATGAATAAAAACCTGTCTATCTCAGACTTGGATATATTTAATGACCCAGCCTGAACGGCCCTCTGCATTAAAGACTCCCCAACCTTTGAGAGAAAATATTCCTTTTCACTTCTATTTTTCAAGACGTGCTGCCTAATTGGAGTCCCATCTGATGTGGCACGTTATTTTCTGAGCTATGCAAGTGGTTGAGCATAGTTTAGTGCTGTACTTGTTGCAAACAGATAAATGAATATGCAGTTTGATATAATTTTCCAGGCATTGGTACATAAAGCCTGCATACTCAGCATCACACCAGCACTGAAAATCATTTCCTACCTTATTGATTTTTGTGATAGGCAGATAAAATAAACAAAAGCTTGCATGGTGCGTTTTCCTGCTGCCTTCCCCATAGTACACCTTGACCAACCAGAGTCCACTTGGGAACCAATCAACGCCCCTGCCTCATGTCCTATTGCATCCTTTGAAATGTGATATTCTTGCATCTGTCCTGATGAAAACCTTCAACAGCCCGTCTCACTTTTCAGCAATACTCAAAAGGAAATCTATCCTCACCACTTATCTGGATCCTTTGCAAATATTTCTTGAGAGGCAAAGACAATGCTCTTTTCCACATCCCTGATACCATCAGTGGGAGCCAACTCCTGAAATAAATTGGCAGTGCAGACTAGCAAGCTGTATTGTTCAAAGGAAATGAAAGGACTTGCATTTCTGTGTTGGCTTTCATATCTCAGGATGTCATAGAGTTTTCCAGCTTGAGCCCATTGTGTGTGCATCATTCTGAAGAACTTTGGGAATGTAGTCTACAGTAGCTTTGGTGAAGATGTGTAATGGCTCACGGCAAATAACGATAAGGTGATAATGTGTGTTTTGAAAAAATTTGCTTCGGTGGCACCACATCCACAAACATTCACCCCCTCCACCACTGACCCTCAGTAGCAGCAGTATGTACCATTGACAGAATGCAGTACAGGCACTTGCCATGGCTCCACAGACAGCATCTCCTAAACCACAGCCATCTAGAAGGACAAGGGCAGTACCTGCAAGTTCCTCTCCAAGCCACTCACCATCCCAACTTAGAAGTACATTGCCATTCCTTCAGTGTCGTTGGGTCAAAATCCTTGAATTCCTGTCCTGACGGCATTGTGGGTCAACCTAAACTAAATGGTTCAAGAAGTCTCCTCTACATCGGAGAGACTAAACTCAATCTCAGGGACCAGTTCGTGAAGCATCTCCAATCAACAATGCCTTCCAGATGCCAGCCATTTCAACTCCTCCTCCCATTCCCTTGGTGACATGTCCAACCTGGGCCTCCTCCACTCTTAAAATGAGGGCACACGCAAACTGGAGGAACAACACCTTATCTTGGGAGCTTACAACCCAATGGCCTTAACGTAAAGTTCACTAGCTTCCCCATTCCCTATCTTATCCCGTGTTCAGCCTTCCCTCTCCTCCCTGCCTCCTTGACCTGATCTAAACTATCCATCTTCCTCCTCACCTTCCCACTCCACCCTCACCACTGTCCAATCACAGTAACCTCCGACCTGCATCCATCTATCACCATCCCACATACCTGTTCCCCAGCTCCACCCCTCACCCTCTATTTATTTCTGGGCTCCTTTCCCCTTCCCCAGTCCTGATGAAGGGTCCCACTGCGAAACTTCAACTTTCCTGTTCCTCCCATCCCGCCTGACATGCTGTGCTTCTCCAGCTTCACACTTTATTGGCTCTGACTTCCAGCATCTGCAGTCCTGTCTCCTAAATTCAAGAAGTCAGTGCAATAACAGCTTCTCAAGTGCAAGTAGGCACATTCAATAAATGCTGACCCATCTGGCGATACCCACATTCCATATTCAGTGAGTGAATCATTCGAGCTATCTTCTTTGTTTAGTGATGTTGGATAAATATTGGCCAGGACTTTGGAGAGGAGATTAAGCCAACACTAATGCAGTGGATTGTGCAGTGGAGTTGTACCATCTACACCAGTTGCTAAGTGATTACTCTGTCAGTGTGTCATTTCTCAGTGTGTCTGTTTTTACTGAATTGCACTCTACACTTGAAAATGTTGGGACCACATTACCTTTTATAAGAAGTTTTGTTAGAATGGCAGAGGAGGAAGAAAGGTTAATGTTAATAGTTTTCCCAGACAAGCCGAAAGGTTCATTTCAAACATGCTATAACAGATTTAAAGTTATATATCTGAATATTCAGTTTTATTTACCTCTTTATTGCAGAGCAACCCATTCTTAATGGCCATACATAATTAACCTGTCTTAGTACTAGGCCGCTAGTCCAAATGATATTATTGTTCTAAGTCTGAAAGATCATGGTCAGTTTGCTTAATATAAAACATAAGTATTTGCAACATAGTACCAAGTCATTTAGCCAAACTGGTCAATGTTGATGCTTAGATTTCACACCAAACTCCTCCCGCCATCCACCCCCCCTCCCCCCACCCCGACCTTGCATGTCAACTTATCGTTCCATTTCTATCTCTTATTTTTGTTCATCAAGCTTCTTTTTAAATGTATTTATGTCATACTGCTGGATAATAATAATATCTCCGTTAATATCACAAAAATAAATCATATACTCATTGTCACATTGCTGTTTGTAAGGGCTAGTGGTGCCCAAATTGACAGCTACATTTCCAACATTATAACAATGAACAATCTTCATAAAGTACTTCAGTCTCAGTAACGTGCAGTGAGACATTCTGAGATCATGAAAGGCTCTATTTACTGCAATTGTGTTTCTTTTCTCTCCTTCCTATTCTCCTCAACCATTTGTTGTCGGTAATGAGTTCCACATTCTGACGACTCTTCGTGTAAAGGAGTTTCTCTTGAATTCCCAATTAGTGATTCATTTAGAATTATGGACTTTTGCAGAAAAAAATGTCACGCAAACCTTCCTCCACCTGTAAACAGTTGCTCATTGTGTGGTACTGTTAGCTCTAAGTATGTAGGTCATCACTAGTTTCATCCAGAGAACTGAGTTCATTACATTAACTCAGTGTAATACTGATGGAATACAACACAGGCAGATATACAATGTATCTTATGTGGCCTGATCTGTCATCTCAAATGGTTGTAAAAGATCAGATGTACTACCTTAAGAAGGACAGGAGGGTTCTCTTCATTTTCCTGGGTAATATTTATCACAAACCAAAATACAAAATGATTTGGCCATTAGTGCATGGGACATATCTGAGTGCAAATCATAGAATCCCTACAGTAGGGAAGCAGGTCATTTCGCCTATCAGGTTCACACCAACCCCCCGAAGACCATCCCAGCCAGGCCCAACCTTGTTCCTGTATAGCTAACCCACCCAGTCTGCACATTCTGGACAATCTCCATGGCCAATCCACCCTAACCAGCACATCTTTGGACTGATTTGGAGGTGCTGCTGTACAAAGTTAAAAATCACCCAACACCAGGTTATAGTCCACAGGTTTGTTTGGAAGCACTAGCTTTTGGAGCGCTGTTCCTTTATCAGCTACCATCAAGTTTACCAGGACAATGAACTGATGAAGGAGCAGCGCTCTGAAAGCTAGTGCTTCCAATTAAACCTGTTGGACTATAACCTGGTGTTGGGTGATTTTTAATGTAACCAGAGAATGTAACTTTTTTAAAAAAAATTTATGATTTATATATGAAAGAAGTGAAACCAACATGGTCATTCTAACAGATGAAAGACTCAACAAACAATCAAGGTATTTTTCAATGTATAATTTCAGTTACATCACACTGTAAATTTTTACTATAAATTCGATGTCTTACAATTGTGTACTCCACAATCACCTGATGAAGGAGCAGCGCTGCAAAAGCTATTGCTTTCAAATAAACCTGTTGGATTTTAATCTGGTGTTGTGATTTTTAACTTTGTATACCCCAGTCCAACACCGGCATCTCCAAATCATGTTTGTCATTAGTGTCTTGTTTTAATTTAAATTATTCTCAGGACACTGGCTGGAGTAGAGGTGGGTTGCAGTTCAGTCTCATTTAGGTCAAATCAGTTCTGGTGTTAGTGTGTCTTGCTGTTTGGATGAATAAGAGATATTTCTGCAGAGACCCTTTCAAATGTCTGTCAATGTTGTAGTTTTGTGATGCTGTTTTGGTATATGGCTGTCTGCAGAGTTATTAGCTAGCATGGACTAGGCATTGCATTGCACATTGTGGTGTCATCAATCTCAATGAAAATGTGTGTCGAAGAATTAATTCCTAAAACTTTGAAGAATTACTGGATAACCAGTACTTGCATGCAGATTTCTGATGTGTAAAATATATTCCCCCACCCCTCCCCATGCAGATGAACTCAAGGCTAGGAAGGTGTGAAGAAGTGGAATGTGTTACTCTCTGAGGGGAGTTGTTCAAACAATGAGGCCTTTGAGAATCTCAATTAAGTTTGAAACCGTTTCATGGTTTATTTTTCTAGGATGAATTCCCAGCAGCTGGCACTGATCAAAGGCAGCTTTGCGGGCAAGTGGAGAACGGTCCTTCTTATGGGCCTCTGTTCTTAGCCAAGTGATGTGACGGGTGTGGTCCTTATCACAAGCTCTTAGACTGATTCTTCTCAGAAACCCCGAAATGACACAGGGACTTAAAATCGATGAAAGAAAATCCAGTGCTGATGATGAATGTGGGTGGGAGGCAGGTGAAAATCCAGTGCTACTGATGAATTAACTGGTCCTGAGCAGGTAGATCGTAGCCTTTACAAACACCAGGGCAGGAGGACGCTGTGCAACCAAAATTGTCAAACCTTCAAGTTTAGTCTGGAATCTTCTGCAATTGACAACCTCTAAGACATTGCTGAGCACACAGCCTGGATGAAAAATCACATGGCACTCGGAAGGAAATTAAATATTTTTCAATTCTGTTTAAACAATTAGTTTATCAGTTATAAGCCAGTTAGAGACAAAAAAAAGGTGCCGGAATCTAAAGTAGACAAGCAGGAGGCTGGAAGAACACAGCCAGCCAGGCATATTGACTTCCCCACCTCCTGGTGCTGCCTGCCTTGCTGTGTTCTTCCAGCCTCCTGCTTGTCTACTTATCAGTTATAATGGCATTGAAATTGAAGAGGAAAACGTCAGCATGTCAAGCTCTCCTTCACTCTGTAATGACACTCTGGTAAGATGACCGTGCCAATACCATGACAGTGTCAAACACATTAACGTTACCATTGCTCAGACTGGACAGTGGTGAAGCAATATGAAAACCAACATTGAGTGAGTTTGTTAATTAGGGGAGGGGGCTTTGTCCTTTTGACACCCCAAGCAATGATGAAACTGATAGATTTGCACACAATGTGAGACGCAGAAGCAGCTCATTCACAGATAATGGTGATGAGAAGGTGACATTTATGATGGTGAAAGGCTTGGAGGGAAAAGGAGTAAGACCTCCCCTTCCAATCTCCTGTCATCAGCATAAATATCATCTCTTCTGAACTACTACCAGTTCTGAAGAAAGGCCACTGCACTCATGATGTTAAATCTGCTTTATCTCCACAGATCATAAAATCATAGAATCCCCACGGTGTGGAAACAGGCCATTTGGTCCAACAAGTCCACACCGGCCCTCTGAAGAGTAGCCCACCCAGACTCATTCCTCTGCCCTATTACTCTACATTTCCCGACTAATGCATCTAACTTACACATCCCGGCACACTGTGGGCAATTTAGCATGGCCAATCCACCTAACCTGCATATCTTTGGATTGTGGGAGGAAACCGGAGCACCTGGAGGAAACCCACACAGACCCAGGAAGAATGTTCAAACTCCACACACAGTCACCTGAAGCTGGAATCAAACCTGGGTCCCTGGTGCTATGAGGCAGCAGTGCTAACCACTGATGCTGCCAGACCTGCTGAGTTTCGCCAGCTATTTCTGTTTTCTGGACACTTTGCAAGATGTCACCATCTATTTCCCTACAGTCTATAACTTCCATATCCTTTTCCATAGTAAATACTGATGCAAAATATTCATTTAGTATCTCCCCCATTTTCTGTGACTCCACACAAAGGCTGCCTTGCTGATCTTTGAGGGGCCCTATTCTCTCCCTAGTTATCTTTTTGTCCTTAATATATTTGTAAAAACCCTTTGGATTCTCCTTAATTCTATTTGCCAAAGCTATCTCATGTCCCCTTTTTGCCCTCCTGATTTCCCTCTTAAGTATACTCCTACTTTCTTTATACTCTTCTAAGGATTCACTCGATCTATCCTGTCTATACCTGACATATGCTTCCTTCTTTTTCTTAACCAAACTCTCAATTTCTTTAGTCATCCAGCACTCCCTTTACCTACCAGCCTTCCCTTTCACCCTGACAGGAATATACTTTGGTAAAAACAATGACTGCAGATGCTGGAAACCAGAGTCTGGATTAGTGGTGCTGGAAGAGCACAGCAGTTCAGGCAGCATCCAAGTAGCTTCAAAATTGACGTTTTGGGGAAAAGCCTGGATTCTTGTTATCTCATTTCTGAAGGCTTCCCATTTTCCAGCCGTCCCTTTACCTGCGAACATCTGCCTCCAATCAATTTTGTTTTGGATTTCCAGCATCTAGAGTTCTTTGTTTTATTCAAGTTTACTAATCCATGCCCATCCTCTTGCTCCACTTGAGTCTATTCCCATCATCATCTAGATTTGCAACAGGGAATGTTTGTGATGCAGTAGCTTAATCCAGGGTTCAAGTATTATCTTTCCGAGATATGTGTTGTAATATGTCTGAACAGATTGATTAAAAACACCTAAACTTACTACCATAGGCATCTATTCCTGCTCCTGCATCTGTTTGTCTCAACCATAAGATATAGGAGCAGAATTAGATCATTCAGCCCATCAAATATGCTCTACCATTCAGTCCTAGCTGATGTTTCTCAAACCCATTCTCCTGTCCTCTTGCCATAACCTTTGATTCCCCAACAAATCAAAAACCTACCCTAGATACACCACAGCCCTCTTTGACAATAACAGATTCCACAGATTAACTCCCCTCTGACTGAAGAACTTCCTCTTCATCTCAGTTCTAAAGGGTTCTGCCTTCATTCTGAGCATGTGCCCTTAGGTTCTAGTCTCTTCTACTTGGACCTTCTACACTTCCACACGATCCATGTCTCCCAGTATTCTGTAAATTTCAATCAGATCCCCCCCCCCCCCCATTATTGTTCCAGACTCCATCGAGTACAGACCCAGAATCCTCATATAAGCTAGCCTAGTTTACCCTTCAACATGTCTATAGAATTCATTTTAATCATTCTCTGTGGATGAAGAGATTTCTCCTGATTTCTTGATGACTACCGTGTCCTGACGTTCTCTAGTTATGCTCCTTCCCACGAGTAGGGACATATTCTCTATATACTTCTCTGTCAGAACGTTTCATATTTTTAAATGCCATCATTAGCTGACCTCTCATCTGTTTTTTGATAGCAGAGCCCAGCCTGTTGATTTGTTCCTGCTAGGCACACTCTGCATTTCTAGTAAATCCTCACCCAGTGCTTCCATCCTTATAGCTCCACACACCTGGCTTTGAGATATAGGGAAAGGTTGGATAGGATGGGGCTATTTTCCCTGGAGCATCGGAGGCTGCGGGGTGACCTTATAGAAGTTTATAAAATCATGAGAGGCATGGATGGGATAAATGGGCAAGGTCTAGATTAGAGTGGTGCTGGAAAAGCACAGCAGGTCAGGCAGCATCCAAGGAGCAGGAAAATTGACATTTCGGGCAAAGGCCTTCATCAGGAATGAATGCTCCTCAGATGCTGCCTGACTTGCTGTGTTTTTCCAGCACCACTCTAATCTAGACTCTGATCTCCAGCATCTGCAGTCCTCACTTTTGCCTATATGGACAAGGTCTTTTCTCTGGGATGGGAGAGTCCACAACTAGTGGGCATAGTTTAGGGTGAGAGGGGAGAGATTGAAAAGGGACTTAAGGGGCAACTTGTTCACGCTGGGGAAGGTGCGTGAATGGAATGAACTGCCAGAGGAATGGTGGAGGCTGGTACGGTTGCCACATTTAAAAGCTTCCTGGATGGGTATGTGAATGGGAAGGGTTTAGAGAGATATGGACCAGGTGCTGGCAGTTGGGACTAGACTTATTTAGGATACCTGGTTGGCATGGACGATATGGACTGAAGGGTCTATTTCCGTGGTGTACATCTCTATGACTCTAATTACTGGATAAATGCTTAAGACGCTATTAGTGACTTCTCAAATTATTCAAAACTCATCTACTCACATAGAGTTAAAGTAAGGCCCCATGACAAGCAGGAAATTTGAATTCAGCTAATTGACTAAAATTTGGGATTAAAAGACAGTACCGATAATTGTGACCACAAAACTACACAATTACAACATTAATCTACAACATTAATCCCTCAAATTTGCCACCCAAATTGATTGGGTTGTTAAGAAGGCATATGGTGTTTTGGCTTAACAGGGGGATTGAGTTTAAGAGCCGTGAGATTTTGCTGCAGCTCTATAAAACTCTGCTTAGACCACACTTGAATATTGTGTCCAGTTCTGGTCACTTCAACATAGGAAGGATGTAGATACTTTAGAGAGGGTGCAGAGGAGATTAACCAGGATGCTGCCTGGATTCGAGGGCTTGTTTTATGAAGAGAAGGTGAGGAACTAGGAATTTTCACACTGGAGAGAAGGAAGAGGTGTGACTTGATAAAGGCATTGATAGAGTAGATAGCCTGAGACTTTTCCCAAGGGTACAAATGGTCGTCATGAGGGATTATAGATTTAAGGTGATTATAGGAAGGTATAGGGGAGATGTCAGAGATAGATTCTTCATGCAGACAGTAATGGGTACATGGAATGCACTGCCTGTGGTGGTAAGTACAGTCAGAAGCATTTGGGACATTTAAGTGACGACTGGACAAACACATGGGCAGCAGTGAATTGAGGGGTGTGTAGGTTAGCTTGATCTTAGATTAAGATAAATGTTCAGCACAACATCATGGGCCGAAGGGCCTGTACTGTTCTATGTTCTATATTCTAATATTGTGCTGGGCTCTTAACTGACATGGTCTAGCAAATAGAAACATAGAAAATAGGAGCAGGGGCTGCCCATTGGCCTTCAAGCCTGCTTACTGCAGTTCAGAGAGTGTGAATGCACATACATTGCAACTACAGAGAGATACTAACATGGATGGAGGATTGGCTAGCTAATAGAAAACGGAGAGTTGATTTAAAGGGGTATTTTGAAGCTCAGCAACGTGTGACTAGTGGAATACCACAGAGAACAGTGCTGGGGCTACCATTACTTAGCATATAGGTAAATATCTTGGATGAGGAAAGTGAATGGTCTTGTAGTGTTATTGTGGAGCACTGTTATTGAGGCCTTTGTAATTAGAAGCTCCTGTCACTTCTGTGGAGCTCTGAACTACAGCCATATTCAGGCAGCAAAGTACTTTGTGTGAGAGACGCTGTGGCTGTGACAGGTGCTATCGAAGTTCAAGCCCTTTGTTCGCTGCTAATCCCATTTAAGAACTGGCTGGATTAATATCCATATGTATAATGATACTAAGATGATTAAAAGCAGGCAAGGTTTTGAGGTGTCAGTTGTGGAGAGCATGAAGCTGTGTGCAATAATTTTAGTTCTCTCTGGCCAAGCCTCCGTTACAACTCTGCATCAATATCTGAAGCTTCCAAGTGAAAATGTGTACATGAAGACCGGCCAGTTGAGCTGGAGACCTGTACAGCTCAGGGGGGAGGCCTCCTGGCCCTTTCTGAGTGTACAAGCTTTTGAAATGAGCTTCCACTTAGCCTCCACCAGAAAGTGAACTGGACTTACCATTTTAACACAGTTGCTACAAGAACAGGTCAGAGGCTGGGAACCTTACAGCAAGTAACTCACCTCCTGACCCCCATACCCTGTCCATCATCTACAAGGTTCAAGTCAAGAGTGTGATGGAATACTTCCCACTCGCCTGGATGAGTGCAACTCCAGCAACATTCAAGAAGCTTGATACCATTCAAAGAATCCTGCTTGATTGTCACAACCTGAACAAACATCCATTCCTTCTACCGCATGGACTCAGTCACAGCAGTGTTTACATATTACAAGATGCATTGCAGAAATTTATCAAAGCTCCTTAAACAGCACCAGGACCATTTCCATCTCAAAGGACACTGCCAGCAGATATATGGGAACACCACCATCTGCAAGTTCCCCTCCAAGCCACTCGCCATCCTGACTTGGAAATATATCACCGTTCCTTCAGTGCCTCTAGGTCAAAATCCCAGAATTCCCTTCCTAATGGCATTGTGGGTCTACCCACAGCATACAGACTGCAGTAGTTCAAGATGGCAGCTTACCACCCCTTGTGAAGAACAGCTAAAGGTGAGCAGTAAATGCTGGGCCAGTCAGCGACAACCAGATGCCACAAATGAATAAAATTCCTCCCCTCTCTTGTACATCATTCCTCTGCAAACCTTTCTTCTTCAGATTAAGCACAAGTTATTAATGATTTCAACAAAGGAAATGAGTGTAAAGTCCTCGGTATAATCAGACTCGCATCATCTTGAACGTACACTTATAAAATGTAGCCCCTCACTGTGCTTAGTGAACAGATGGTAGTCTTAACAGTAGCACTTGTCTATATTTGTGTTCGTGCCTTCAGTTTTGAGAGAGTCAAAACTTGGAACACTAAAATACAAGTGGAAATGCTAACAAACTCCAGCTTCAGTGTTACAATCTGTTAAAAACTGCCCAAGTCTGGCAGTTCAAACAAAAATACTGTGGCTGTGCTCAGTAAGCCACTCCAGATGCCTCAATAATTCCTGCTGCCTCCAGGTAATTTCTGCACCCTTCAACCTGTTCAGTCCCACTTTGCAAAACAGTAATTAAAGATGCACTCTTATAAAAGTTCCACCGAATCTAGAGTGCTGTGTTCAATTTTAACCTCCGCGCTTTAGGAAGTAATGCAATGGGACTAATGACAGATGTATGTATAGTGTATAACTGTGGAGTTAAAATTACAGGATTAAGTAGAGAGAAAACTAGAAGGAGCAGAAGTTTGAGAGAGAGCGTTTGTCATGATTACACTGCGAAAAAGAGTTTCTGAACAAGGTTCAAGAAGTAATGGACTCCAATATTTTGGGAGAGTAAATAGATTTGGAGCCCAAACGTGCAAGAACATAGGAAGGGGCAGGGGAGTCGTTTTAGAGAGGATACAGGAAAGATTGATTGGAAATGGTTCAAGGAATGAGGGACTTTAGTTCCAGGGATAGATTGGAGAAACTGGGCAGTTTGTCTTGGGGAAGAGAAGGTTAGGAGGGGATTTGATCAAGGTATTCAAAATCTCGAGGCCTTCATTTGGATTGATTCGATTAACTTATAGTCTTGCGATGCAGAAAGAAGCCATTCTGTTCATTGTGCCTGTATTAGCTGATCAATTGAACAACATAAGGGCCAGCACCATATAATGCTGCATCCCAAACTTTGGTTTGGAATTTCCTGCTGGTGTCTGAAAGAGCGCAAATCAATTATGTGATCTTTGTGTTCAACGTCTGCAGGGGAAGCTGAATTCCTAGGCAAATAAAAAGCGCAAGAATTGCTGTTGCTGTAAATCAGAGACATAAATAGAAATTTCTGGAAAAACTCAGCAGGTCTGACTGCATCTGTGGAGAGAAATCAGAGTTAATGTTTCGGGTTGACTGACCGTTCTCTGATTTCTCTCCACAGATGTTGCCAGACGCGTTGAGCTTTTCCACCAATTTCTGTTTTTGTCTCTGAATTTCCAGGATGTGTGCTAGCTTCATGATGAACATCACACGATAAAAATAGCGTTTCACAAAGAAGTGAATGAGGAAATAAGTAGCTCAGAGGGAAGTGAATCCGTGCGGAGGGCTGTAGAGGCTGACTCATGAAGTAGATTCAGGGCTGTTGGATTCTGAATCAGTAAGGAATCGAGCGTTAAAAGACACGAAAGTGAAGTCGAGGATTATCAGATCAGCTATTGAAGGTAGACAAGCAGGAGGTTGGAAGAACATAGCAAGCCAGGCAGCGTCAGGAGGTGGAGAAGTCAACATTTCACATGTAACTCTTCTTCAGGACTGGAGGTGGGTGTAAGGGGGAGCTGCAGATAAAGGAGGGGGGGGGGGTTGAGGGAGGATTTTGGTGGTGGAGTAGCGAGGTAGTGATAGGTGAACACAGGTATAGGGTGTGGCCTGGTTAGTCAATGGGAGGAATGAATCTGGTTGGTGGCTGGAATGAAGGGTCAGTCAGAGGGATGGAAGGGAGGGGGAGGGGCTGGGAAGGGAGTCAAGGGGATGGGAAGGGAGGTTATTTGAAATTGAAGAACACAATGTTGAGTCCTCCGGGCTGTAGGCTGCCCAGGCAGAAGGTGAAGTGGTGTTCCTCCAATTTGTGGTCTGATTCGCCATGGCAATGGAGGAGTCCAAGGATGGTCATGTCGGGGAGAGAGAGTGGGAAGGGGAATTAAAATGGGCAGTAACTGGGAGGTTAGATTGGCCCCTACGGGCCTGGCTGAGATGCTCGGTGAAATGTGCCCGGAGTTTATGTTTGGTCTCCCTGATGTAGAGAAGACCACATCGGGAGCAACTGATACAGTAAAGTAGGTTGGAGGAGAGGCAGGACAGAGCAGACTCAATGGGCTGAATGGCCTACTTTTGCAGCTGTGTCTTATATCAAGAAGCAGGAATGCTTAAACCTTGACTTTAACATTTTCATCCTTGTTTGTAGAACCTTCATGCCTTACCCCTTCATACTCTCTGTAATCTCTTCCACACCCACAACCGTGTGAGATACCATTGGTTTATTTTGATCTCCTGAGCATCCTCGATTTTAATTGCTCCGCCATCAGTAGCTACTGTTATGATGCCTAAACTCTGGCATCTCTCTTTCAACCCCATTACCTTTCTACCTTTGCTTCCTCCTTTTAGACTCCATAAAAAAATGGAATGATTGAGTTTTTTGAAAAGTAACAAAGAGGATTGATGAGGGCAGATGTGATCTAAATTGACTTCAGTAAGGCGTTCAACAAGGTTCCTCATGGTAGACTGGTTAGCAAAGTTAGATCTCAGGGAATACAAGAAGAACCAGCCATTTGGATACAGAACTGGTTTGAAGGTAGAAGACAGAGGGTGGTGGTGGAGGGTTGTTTTTCAGACTGGAGCCCTGTGACCGGTGGAGTGCCACAAGGATCTGTGCTGGGTCCACTACTTTTCATTATTTATATAAATGCTTTGGATGTGAACACAAGAGGTATAGTTAGTAAGTTTGCAGATGACACCAAAATTGGAGGTGTAATGGACAGTGAAAAAGGTTACCTCAGATTACAACAGGATCTTGATCAGATGGGCCAGTGGGCTGAGAAGTGGCAGATGGAGTTTAAATTAGATAAATGTGAGGTGCAGTATTTTGGAAATGTAAATCAGAGCAGGACCTATGCATTTAATGGTAAGGTCCTAGGGAGTGTTGCTGAACAAAGAGACCTTGGAGTGCAGGTTCATATTTCCTTGAAAGTGGAGTTGCAGGTAGATAGGATAGTGAAGAAGGTGTTTGGTATGCTTTCCTTTATTGGTCAGAGTATTGATTACAGGAGTTGGGAGGTCATGTTGCGGCTGTACAGGGCATTGGTTAGGCCACTGTTGGAATATTGCGTGCAATTCTGGACTCCCTTCTATCGGAAAGATGTTGTGAAACTTGAAAGGATTCAAAAAAAGATTTACAAGGATGTTGCCAGTGTTGGAGGGTTTGAGCTATAGGGAAAGGCTGAATAGGTTAGGTCTGTTTTCCCTGCAGCATCGGAGGTTGAGATGTTTATAAAATGACGGGCATGGATAGGATAAATAGACAAGGTCTTTTCCCTGGGGTGAGGGAGTCCAGAACTAGAGGGCATATGTTTAGGGTGAGAGGATAAAGGTTTAAAAAGGACCTAAAGGGAAACATATCATGCAGAGGGTGGTGCGTGTCTGGAATGAGCTGCCAGAGGAAGTGGCAATGGATGGGTATATGAATAGGAAGGGTTTAGAGGGATATAGGCGGGTGCTGGCAAATGTACTAGATTAGGTTGGGATATCTGGTTGGCATGGACGAGTTGGACTGAAGGGTCTGTTTCCGTGTTGTACATCTCTATGATTCAATGACCTCTTTGGCCAAACCTAACATTTCCTCACTGGGTTTAGTTTCAAATGTAGTTTAATACAACTCGTGTGAAGTACGTTGTAATGCTTTATCATGTCACTGGTGCTGCATAAATGCAAATAGCTGTTGTAGTGTCAAACAGTAGTCTCATACGTATTATGGTTATCCAGCTAACAGCTATAAACAAAGTGGGAAAGACATTTGCAGTCTAATTGTGGCTCACTTATAAATGAATTTCAGTCGCTATGACGCCAGGAAGAGGAGCTGGAAACAGATCCAGAAGTGCTTTGACTAACAAGAGCCAAATTAAGTAGGTGCCACAGTGCAGCATATTTTAGCGCAGGTAAAGCTAGTTTCATTGCAAACAGCTTTGTCAGTAGAACTGAGAGGTTATAATGAGCAACAAAGATTGACAGGTTGGGAAGCTTTTCTCTAGAAAAGAGAAGATTCAGGGGTTATCTAATAGACGTCTTTTATCATCGTGAAGGGATTTGACTGAATAGCCATAGTGAAGATAAAATGGAGAGTCATAGAGTAATACAGCATGGAAACGTGTCCTTCGCCCAAATTAATCCATGCTGGCCATTGTGGCCATTCAGATAGTTCCAATTGCTCGCATTTGGTCTGTATCCCTCTAAACCCTTCCCACACGTGTACCCATCCAAATGTTTTTTAAATGTTGCTGTTGTACCAGTCTCACCCACTTTCTCTGGCAGCCCATTCCATACACGCACCACTCTCTGCGTGAAGAAGCTGCCCCTCAGGCCGTTCTTAAATCCTTCCCCTCTCACCTTAAACCTATACTGTGTAGTTGTCAATTCCCCATCCCTGGGAAAAAGATGATATGGTTTCACCCTAGCTATGCCCCTTATGATTTTGTACATGTCAATAAAGTCACCCCTCATCCTCCTATGTTCCAGGGAGTAAAGTCCTGCCCTGGCCAACCCCTTACACCTACTAGTTCAGGTAACATCCTCACGTAAATCTCCTTTGTGCTCTTTCCAGTTTAACTATGTCTTTCCAATAACAGGGTGACCAAACCTGTACACATTTGTTGGGGGGGGGGGGTGGGGGGAGGCGGTTAAAGATCCTCTCTTTCCCTTCAGCTACCATGGACTGAGAGGGTATTGGTTCTCATGGACTTCCACTGGAGTTGCCCTCCACCCCCACTCCCCTGTTATTGAGCATGGCAAGGATCTGCAGGTTTGTCATTTCCTTCTGCAGGTCCGGAACCACTGCTGCTCTTACCACTTGCTGCCCAGCATCTTGACGGGTTTGACAGGCTGGTATTCAACCTATTTGGCCACATCATGAATGCACCTTCCCTGGTCAACAGGTCCTGAACTAGGACCCTGAACCTGGAACTCCCTGGGGCAGGGATAAGGCCACTATGACACCACCCTGGAATGAGGGGCCCTAAATATAAGGTAGTAACTAATACATCCAACAGGGAATTCGGAAGATACTTTGTTCTTCACAGAATGTGGTGAGAATATAGATCTCACTGCTGGTTGGGTTGAAAAATATGCATGCACTTAATCAAGGCCCAGGATTATATTTATAAAATATTGAGAAGAATGGACAGAGTGAATAGTCAAGGTCTTTTCCTCAGGCTAGGAGAATCCAAAACTCACCTAGGTTTAAGGTGAGGGGGAGAAGGATTTGAAAAGGGGCAACTTTATCATGCAGAGGGTGGTGTATGTATGGAATGAGCTGCCAGAGGAAGTGGTGGAGGTTGATACAATGACAACATTTAAAAGACATCTGGGTGGGTACATTAACAAGAGGGGTTTAGAGGGATTTGTACAAAATGCTGGCAAATGGGACAAGATTCATTTAGAATATGGATGATTTGGATTGAGAAGTCTGATCCGTGTTGTACATCTATATGATGCTATGATAGCAGGTCTGGTATGGGAGGGATTGGGGAGTGGTGGGTCACTGTGTTCCATTAGGGACATGGGGCTGCTGTACTTGGGTCAAGGTGGGACAGGGTACCAGGCATAGGGCCTATGATTTCTGTCCTTGATCCTGAACAGAGAAGGATGTTCCCTTGGAGAAAGGCACAGAAGTGAGCAGAGCCTTGTGAGGACCTGATACACTGCCTGTAAATTCAGAGTAATTCAATGGAGCAGATTTCCACAGGCACATCTAGCAACCTTGGAAACCCTACTCAACAGATTTCACTGTTGATATTTGTGATATTTATGGATGATGATGGTAAGAGACTCAGTGATGGTAATGGAATTGAATGTTAATGGGCAATGGTTTGATTCCCTCTTGTTGGAGATGGACATTGCCTTGTACTTGCATGGTGTAAAGTGTTATATGCCACTTGTCAGTCCAAGCTGTACATTGTATTTGAAAATGGACTGTTTCAAGTATCCAAGGAGTCATGAATAATGCTGAATATTGTGCAATCATCAGTAAACTTCCCCACTTCTGACCTTATGATGGAAGGAAGGTCATTGATGAAGCAGCTGAAGATGGTTGGGCCTAGGACACTCCCCTGGGAAACTCCTGCAGATATGTCCTGGAGCTGAGTTGTCTGATCTCTAACAACCACAGCTATCTTCCTTTGTGCTCAATATGATTCAAATCTGCATAGAGATTTGTCCCAGATTGTAGCCATGATATCAAGGACAACCAAGTGCTTTCCCATTGAATTTTACCTTTTTTTTATGTTTGAGCCAAGTTAGTGATGAGGTCAGGAGCTGAATGGCCCTGAAGGAACCCAGACTGATTGTCTGTTATTGTGTTAAGAATATGTTGCTTCACACCCCTGGTTAATGGCACCTTCTGTCATTTTACTGCTGATTATGAGTAGACTGATGGGGCAGTAACGGCTATGCTGGATTTTTTCTTGCTTTCACACCTATTTATTTCCTTTGTTTTTGAACTCTGGAGTGAACAAAGAAGGTCCTGCTTTAAACTATGGAAACTGCAATATGAGGTGGTTGCAATTTTTAAAAAAATCAAATTTGCTGGAGAGCACACTGTGAGTTGTACACGATGTTGCATTTTTCCTGGAGAATTGAGAACAAAAGCAGATATTACTGGATGAATCAAGGTTGGTCATGAAGTAAAGGAACAGGCTCCTGACCAGGTGACCATGGTCTGTTTGGGGCCACTGAAGCAGAGAACAACCTGCAAATCTCTCTGTCTCACTCTCTTATGAAAAGTACCTGAACATCTCCAGTAACAGCTAGCTGCCTACCCTCACCTGTGTCTGCAAGTCCCCAGGTGAAGGAGGGATAGATGCCTTGAAAGCATCTGAAAGGAGAAATTCTTAACCAGTGAATGAGAGAGAGCATCAATGCAAATGACTCTGCCACCTCAGCCAAGGACTTAAAAACAAACTGAAAAGGAGAGACAGAAAGAATTCTTTGGAGACTGGTGAAGACTACTATTATTGAATTTAAATTAATCCATGTTCACAATTCATATTTTTCTAACTGACGTTGGTGAAAGACAGTTTGTTCATACTAGACAGCTGTTTTCTTGGAATATACAAAAACCTCGTGATTGTTTTCTTTTAACCTGAACTTGTCAGTCAGGTAAACTGGGGACTTTAGAAATATTGGACTAAATTAATTGGGGATCAATTTTTTTTCACATTTGTGATGACTGCAGGAATAATGGGGCTTGATTTCCAGCACATGACCCTAATGAGTCATGACATTGAGTACAAGACATACCCAGGCAATTTTCCACTTGGTCGGGTAGTTGTCAGTGTTGTAACTGTACTGGAACAGCTAGAGGTGCAACACATTCTGGAATACAAATCGACAGTACTATCGCTGGAATCTTGTCAGGGCTAATAGCCTTTGGAGTGTCCAATGCCTTCAGTTTTCTCTTGATTACACGAGGGGTGAATCAAGATTGTGGTGCTGTGAACTCCAGACGAGGCTGAGATGGATCATCCACTTGGCATTTCTGACTGAAGATTGTTGTAAATGCCCAGCCATTGAAGATTGCAATATTTGTGGAGCCTCCTCCTCCAGTGAGTTGCAAGTGGTGAGGGAGTGCTAAGGGAGCAGTGAGAGGACGCTGTGTTCGAACTGAAGCCCACCCACCCTGAAGCAGCTCCGACTCGGTGCATTCTTAACAGGCTTGACAGGGTAAATGCTGAAAGGATGTATCCCCTGATGGGAGAATCAAGGGCCAGAGGGCACCGTCTCAGAATTAAAGGGTGCTAATTTAAGACTGAGGTGAGGAAGAACTTCTTCTCTGAGGTGTGTGAGTCTTTGGAACTCCTTGCTACAGAGAGCTTGTGTATGTTTAAGGTTGAGATAGATTCAGTAGGGGAATCAAGGGTTATGTGGAAAGGGAGCAAAGTGACTATGGGGAATATTGGGCAAGCTATGATCCCATTGAATGGCTTAACATGCTTAAGGGGCCGAACAGCCTGTTCCTGTTTCTCATGGTCTTATGGGTGCTCTCTGGGCATAAAAATGGACTCATTGATTCTATCCTGAGCTTGATGTAAATATACACCCTCCAACTCCTGTGCTGCGAGAGCTGGTTACACTGTTCCTGATTGCTCATACAAAATTACTTTCAGAAAACCACGCTGCCTCATTGTGAGCACATTTTCAACTCTAGATGCTTAGTGATTTCAAACAACCACCTTCAAACAGCCTTTTGAGAAAACGAAAACAGTGAAATGTTTCTGTTTTGCGACTCACTTTGGCCTCCATGTTTCAGTCGGTCTGGTGTAAGAGGAGGGCAGTCTTGCGCTGTAAGGTTTTTAAGCTGGTTATAATGCACAATGAACAGATGGTTGAAGTTCCAGCCATGCATGCCTTTTCCTGCTGGTTCCAAAGAACACCCATGAACTTGGGCAGATTTCAACGTTGGCAGCAACGAGTGACATTTTGAAGCAAGTAATAATCAAATTTATTTTTACTTACAAATTATTACCGAGTATTTACTGCGGAGAAACAGAGTATTTGGTCCAGGAGGCCAGTGCATGCTTTGATGCTCCATATGATCCTCCTCCCAACCTCTTGTCATCTCACTCCATCAACACATCCTCCCACTCCTTTCTCACCCAAGGTGCTTCTCCAGCTTCTCCTTAGATGCAGGCAAATGACCATCAGTGATTATCAATGTTCCCAACTCTCTGCAATGTGGGAAATGTTAGGTGAGATCTTCCAGCCTACATGTATATCAGACAAGGCAGAGATCCAATGCTGACTGCAGCTAAGCATTCCACACGCATTCAAAAGAAAGAGTGTTTAGTTTATTTTCAAACCAGTGAATCCAGGCAAGATCAGTTCCATATCGCACAGCAAGGAGTGCACAGTCCTTGACGGAAAGCCCATTGCTACCCGACAGTCTGATTGGAAAAGAGGTTTCCAACTTGACTGAGCCAGCACAGAGAATGCTCCTGGCAATCAATGTCTCCATCTTTCATCTTTTTTTGTGTGACTGCAAATTAAAACTCCAGCCTATGGCTTTGCCAGCCTGCTTGGTTGTTCCTCAGTCTGAAGTTCCTTTGTTTTATATCATTTCATTGCACCTACTCCCATCCCCCACCTGGCTTCCAATACCATGATCAGAATTTAATAACAGGAAGAGCCCATACAGTCTCTCAAAATACAGTAAAATGCCACTGAAATAGATCATGGCCCATCTGTGCCTGAACTGCATCAGCCCACTTTGGTACCAATTGTTGTTTTGAGCTATCCGTCCCCAGTCTCTACAGCTTTTTGAGGGAGAAGGTTCCCGCTATCCCTGGCTCTTTGTATGAAGTAGTGCTTCCTCTGAGCACTAATATTATTGTTATGTAACTTTCTCCTGGTCTTTCCTACCACCTCCAGAGTAAATAGCTTCCCTTCATTTACTGAGCAGATTTTCTAATCATTTATTTAAAAGTGTAGAAATCAGAAAAGGGTGACTTCAAAGAAAAAGTGACAGAAATTGCAAAATGACATTAAACAAGTAAGAAATATGAGAACAGACACGAAGACCTTTTGTAGGCATGTTTTAATAATTTTATTGCGTTATGACATGTAGTCAGACAGTGAAATTAAATCACCCTCCTTATCCCTGTACTGCAACACAGTAAAATGAAAATATCCAATGACCCTCAAAATTGACCCTTGTGGACGCACCAAGTTTATAGCTTAAACAAAAGATTTAACCATTTTTAATACTGCAGTGGCTTTAGCAGTGTAAAATTAAACCACAAGGCACTGCTGACTCACAGCGCCAGGGACCTGGGTTTGATTCCAGCCTCAGACAACTGTCTGCGTGGGTTTCCTCTGGTGCTCCAGTTTCCTCCCACAGTCCAAAGATGTGCAGGTTAGGGTGGATTGGCCATGCTAAATTGCCCATAGTGTTAGATGCATTAGTCAAAGGAAAGTGGGTCTGGGTGGGTTACTCTTCGGAGGGTTAGAGTGGACTTGTTGGGCCAAAGGGCCTGTTTCCACACTGTAGGGAATCTAATATAATTAATACTTATGATTTAAACCCTCCAGTCTTTGATTCTAGATTCCATTTGCATGAAGACAGACAGGCAGACAAACACAGTTAAGGGAAAAATGAAAAGAAAAAAATAAATGAGACATTTCTGGCTAATTTGCTGGAGCTGACTCAAGCACATGAATTGTATCTTGCTTTGTTTCTGAAGTTGAAAATGTGTTGCTGGAAAAGCGCAGCAGGTCAGGCAGCATCCAAGGAGCAGGAGAATCGATGTTTCGAGCATATGCCCAAAACGTCGATTCTTTTACTCCTTGGATGCTGCCTGACCTGCTGCGCTTTTCCAGCAACACATTTTCAGCTCTGATCTCCAGCATCTGCAGTCCTCACTTTCTCCTTACCGATTAATGCAACTCGCTTCCAGTATGCTTCGAAGAGTATTTACATAGCACCTATTACTGGTATTTTATTCTTAAAAATGTTGCTCAGTTGATAATAGGAGGGCAAAAAGGACAAATCAAATCTCTATCATGTAGTTTTCACAGGAACAATCCTTCTGGCTCAAATGTTGTCCAAACACCAGTTCAACTCTGACCTCTCCCTGCCAGACTGGGCATCTCCCCAAGAGACCCCAGTTAATATCCAACATCTGCCCTGCATTTCAGCATAATGCCTCTAAGGAGTCAAACCATCTATAGAGTACTTTTAACAAGCCTCCAATAAGTTCCGTGCCTGGTCTTATAAATTAGTTTGTTTGTTTGTTCTCATTTTTTAAAATAAGTGATTGCTCACTGTTCAGTGGTCATCTTCAGCTCTCAACTCATAGTTCACAGCACCAAATCCTAAATGATAAACATTTAGGTGGCACAGTGGTTAGCACTGCTACCTCACAGTGCCAGAGACTCTCATTCAATTCCCGCCTCGGGCAACTGTCTGTGTGGAGTTCTCCCCGTGTCTGTGTGTGTTTCTTCCGGGTGCTCCGGTTTCCTCCCACAGTCCAAAAACGTGCAAGTTAGGTGAATTGGCCATGCTAAATTGCCCTTAGTGTTAGGTGAAGGGGTAAATGTAGGGGAATGGGTCTGGGTGGATTGCCTTTTGGAGGGCCGGGCCGGTGTGGACATGTTAGGCCAAAGGGCCTGTTTCCACACTGTAAGTAATCTAAAAGGAAAACATCAGCAAGCGTTCATTAGTTTTATTACTAGTCTGATGTTATTGCGACTAAATCACCACTCCCTCCATATAGAATGATAAAATTCCTGTAGAAGCAGGCCATTCAGTTCATTAATTCCATGCTGACCCTCTAAAGAGCACCCCAAACCATCTCTGTAATCCTGCATTTCTCATGGTTTATCCCCCTAGCCTGCAAATCCCTGGACATTATGGGACAATTTAGCATGGCCATTCCACCTACACTGCACATCTTTGGACTGTGGGAGGAAAATGGAGCATACCCACACAGACACAAGGAGAATGTGAAAACTCCATACAGGCACTCAAGGGTGGAATCAAACCCTGGTTCCTGGTGCTGTGAGGCAGCAATGCTAACCACTGAGCCACCGTGCCACCCAAAAAACTTTTTGTGTAATGATTGAGTGATTAGGACAGTGGTGTTACCACTTTGGAGTTTATCTCCTGGCTGTGTACCTCCCTTAGGCTGCTCCAGACAGCAAACCTATCTAAGTCATCATGAGTGCCCACCACAAAGCTAAAAGCTTATTACTATCCTAGTGACCTAAAGGAATTAACAAAGATGCCCACACATAGATTGGATCTTCTTGCTGTTGGTGACATGAAGACTGGAGTTAAAGGAGAGTCCCTCAAGGCTATTGGCTTGGTCTAGACTCTGAGTGAAGTTGAAGGGAGACTTTATAGAAGTGAGAAGCAAGAAAAAAATTGGTGACAATCATTGTGTGTTTAGTTCTAAATCCTTCTTGCATCTGACCACTCCACTTCCACCCAATTAACAGCTATGAGCAGTTTTGATATTAAGAATCTCACTGTGGTAGGAAGGAAAATGATAGTGGAAGATGACTGAATTAATTAGGTTGTGGATTAAGGTGCATTAACAGAAGCGATGTTTATACTTTTACTAATTTTTCTTTATGTTCTGGTTCAATACAACAACTTATGTTCGTGTAGTGCCTTCATAAGTAGTGCAACACACAGCATTTCACAGACACATTTTCAAATAACATTTGTTATCCAGCAATCTGAGATATTAGAACAGAGCCAAAAGCTTGGTGCAGGAGGTAAGCTGGAACAGGAGCGAGAGATACAGAGGCAGAGAGATTTAGGGAAGGGATTCCTGAACTCTGTGCCCAGGCAGCTAAAGTTCGGCCAGCAATTGCAGAGCAGTTAAAATCAGGAGTACTCAAGGCAAGATTTGGAGGGGAGCAGGGATTAGAAGGTTCTGGGGTAAATACATCTCAAGCAAGTAAATATAGAAGGATACATTCCATTAATGTTGTTGTACATGATTAGGATCTCGAGCATGATAAAGGGTTTTGATAGAATAGATAAAGTGAAATTTTGATTTCCAATGGGGAAGGAACCTAGATCAAGGTGGGGATTAAAGTAGGGATATACCACTTAAGAATAAAATTAATAAGTACTGGTGCAGGGGAAGTCTGGAATTCTCTTTCTACCTAAAGGCTGTGGCTTCTGAGTGATTGATTGTTGTATTGTTATCGCATGTACTGAGATACAGGGAAAAGTGTTGTTTTGTTATACAGGCAGACCATACCATACAAAGTGCATCAGGGTAGCAGAACAGAGTGCAGAATACAGTGTTACTGCCACAGAGAAGGTGCACAGAGAGAGAGAGAGAGAGAGAGAGATAGAGATCAAAATTAATATTTGAGCAATCCATTCAAAAGTCTGATAACAGCGGGGAAGAAGCAGTTCTTGAATTTGTTCTTGCATGTATTCGAACTTATACTTCTTCTGCACAACAGAAGAGGATGGAAGAGAGTATAACCGGGTGGGAGGGGTTTTGATTATGTTGGTTGCTTTCCCAAGGCCATGGGAAGTGTAAATGGATGGGAGGCTGGTTTGTGTGATGGACTGGGCTATGTTATGACTCTCTGTAGTTTGTTGTGGTCTTGGGAACAGCAGTTGCCAAAGTACGCTGTGATGCATCCAGATAGGACACTTTCTATGGTGCATCTATAAAAATTGATAAGAGTCCTTGTGGACATGCCGAACTTACTTAGCCTCTTGATGAAGTAGAGGCATTGTTGTGCTTTCCTGACCATCGTGCCAATGTGGGTGGACCAGGACAGATTGTTGGTGATCGTCACTCCCAGGAACTTAATGCTCTTGACCATGTCCACCTTAGCACCATTGATGCAGAAAGGGGTAAACCTTTCCCTTCCTGAAGTCAATGACCAGCTCCTTTGTTTTGCTGTTGTTGATGGACAGATTGTTGTCTTTACACCATGTTGCTAAGCACTCAATCTCTTTCTTGTATTCTGTCTCATCATGGTTTGAGATCTGCCCCACTGTGGTGGTGTCATCAGCAAAGTTGTGAATGGAGTTGGGGTGGAATTTGGCGACACATTCATGTGTGTGTATAAAGAGTATAGTAGGGGGCTGAGTATACAGTCTTGCGGGGTACTGGTGTTGAGAATTATGGTGGTGGAGGAGGTGTTGTTGCCTATCCTTACTAACTACAGTCAATGGTTCAAGAAGTCAAGGATCCAGTTACAGAGGGGGGATCTGAGACCTCGGTTTGGAGTTTAGAGATTATCTTGTTTGGAATTATGGCATTGAAGGCAGAGCTGCAGAGCTGTAGTCAATAAGTAGGAGCCTGAAGTATGGCTTCTGTGTCAAATGAAGTGTCAGCACTGAGATTGACAGATTCTGGTTCAATAAGGTTATCAAGAGAAGCGGAGTAAAACTGGTTCAGGTAATGGTACAGATCCACCATGACATTATTGAATGATGGAAGAGATTTGAGGGGTTAAATAGTCTCTTCCTGTCCCTATGATTTCAGATTGCAGGAAAATCTTTAACTAGAAATGATCATCATCTCATTCAATCAGGCGTATCATTGTACATGTAAGTGCATTTAACAACAGCAATAATCGAGATTTGATAGTTTCTATCTGCTTTGTTAAAATCTATAGTGACTCTCATCTGATTTAAAGTCATCTAATCTCATAAAATTCTTTCAGACTTAAGTGTGACTCAGATCAAGCATTAAGTGCCTATTTTAAGTGTACATTAACTTGGGTCTGTCTGAGTCAGAAGGTTGGAGCTACCAACATCCCTTTCAGGAGATGTGTGCATTGTCTAGAGTAACACATCAGATCCGTATTGAGGCTATTCCTCATTGGAGGCTGATGGCAATTCTCCCATCACTTTGTTCAGCAAAAGATTAAAAATGGCAAGTTTATAGTAGTCACCACATGTGCCATGGTGGACCAGGTTTTAATCAGTTGTAAATATTAAACATGAAGGCAGCTTTAGAGCGATAGGTTTCAGGTATTGACTTTGTGCCATGTGTATTTGACCTAAAGCATTGTCACCTCAAATATCGAAACCACTTGATGATGGATAGTCTCTTCATGTTTGTCAAAGGTTACTGTTTCCCATGCTCTGGGATTGAACTTGCATATTCTTGAGGTTAGATTTCAGACTGTCCTTAGATATAAGTTTAGAACATCTATGGCAGTGCTTCCCAACCTTTACCCCCATTTGTGATCCCATTTTGAGGCCATCAGGAGATTTTTTCTTCCCAAAAGCACAGTGGAATCTTTTATGTTGGCCTGAAAGGGGAGATAAGGCCATTGTTTAATGTCTTAGACTGAAAGATTGTGCCTCTGACAACGTTGCACTCCCCCTCAGCACAACTGTAGAATGTCTGCCTTGATTTTTGAACCCAAGTCTCTGATGTAGGACTTGAACTCAAAGCCTGTGACCAGAGGGAAAGGTCAACCAACTTCGCCATGGAATTGAATTGAATTGAATGTTTTGGTGCCACTGAAGTGTTTTCTGATAACATCACAGTGGTACTTGTAAGTGATGCTTCCACATTGTCTTGCGGTATTGTAATCTACCTGTAATAGTCTAAAACAAAGTAAGTTGGATGTCATGCATAAATGTCATAATGGAAATGATGGTTTACACAGAAGCAACCTTAATAAATATTAAAAGAACTGAGTGTTAACTGAGTAAAGCATTAGAGGTTAATTAAATCTTGCCCAGCAAAATGTCAGAGATTCTATCTTGTCAGAGAACTAATGTTACTAAGGTGTTAAAATTAGCTATTTTAAAATTAATTACAAATGAGTAAGATTTAATATGTATGCAGATTGAAATATATATATCTACTCATGGAGTGAATATAAAAGATATTTAAATTTAAAAATTAAATATTTAAAAATTGAAAATTAAATATGAAAGCTGATGATAAAAAATACAGGAAATGTTTGGAATTTATACAGTGCTATTTCACATACTAAGGATACACCAAGAAACTGAACAAGCAGTGATATTCTTTTGCAGTGCAGTTCTTGCTGTTAAATTGAAAAATTCAATAACAGATTTATGTACAGCCCAGTTCCAGAAATGAGAAAAATGACTAATCTCTCTCATTCTTATCATGTTGGTTAAAATGTTGATCAGAACGTTGAAGAGAACATTTTAATTCTTTGAGTAGTTCCATGTGATCTCTCACATCGATTTGATAGGACAGCTTGATGTTTATCTTTCGAAGAGCCACTATAAGCACAATGATCTGATTGGTAATTTAGATAAATGTGAGTTGCTGCAGTTTGGAAAGGCAAATCAGCATAGGACTTAGGCACTGAACAGTCGGGTCCTGGGGAGTGTTGCTGAACAAAGAAAACTAGGGGTGCAGGTGCAGAGTTCCTTGAAGATGGAGTTGCAGGAGGGCAGGATAGTGAAGAAGGTGTTTGGTACATTTGCCTTTATTGGTCAGTGCATTGAATTTAGGAGTTGAGAGGTCATGTTGCAATTGTACAGGACATTGGTTAGGCCACTTTTGGAATATTGTGCTCACTTCTGGTCTCCCTGTGATAGGAAAGATGTTGTGAAATTTGAAAGAGTTCACAGAAAGATTTATAAGGATGTTGCCCGAGTTGGATGGCTTGAATTATAAAGAGAGGCCGCATAGGCTGGGGCTGTTTTTCCTGAAGCGTTGGGGCTGAGGGGAGACCTTATGGAGGTTTATAAAATCATGAGGAGCATGGATAGGGTAAATAACCAAGGTCTTTTTCCTGGGGTGGGGGAGTCCAGATCTAGAGAACACAGGTTTAGGGTGAGAAGGGAAAGCTTTAAAAGGGACCTAAAGGGAACTTTTTAACGCAGAGTGGTGGTGTGTGTATGGAATGAACTGCCAGAGGAGGGAGTGGAGGCTGGTACAATTACAACATTTAAAAGGCATCTGGATGGCTATATGAATAGGAAGGGTTTGGAGGGATATGGACCAAATGCTGACAAATGAGACTAGATTAATTTAGAAAATCTGGTTGGTATGGACGAGTTGGACAGAGGATCTGTTTCCATGCCGTACATGTCTATGACTCTATGACGTTCATCAGTGCTATCCAATTACATAATACCAGGTATTCTCTCTGTCTCCAATCATATGCCAGCAAAAAGTCTGGGAACGTCAGGTAAGAGTGAAACTGAAAACAAAGTTAAGGCGTGACACCGATATTTTGAAAATTTATCTGAATAGCCTGAGAGAAAATGATTTTCTCAGTTGAAAACCCTTTCCAAACTTTATAAAACATGCAAGTTACAATATTATTGGAACACCGTCACTCGTTAATTCCGCCTGAAGTTTTTGAACTTTAGCCTCTAGCTCCTGGCTTCCTGAAGTGGGGATCAGGATACCCAATGAGGTTGAGTGCTAATGGTTTGTGGTCATGAGTTCCAGTGCAGCAAAGACTATCACAGATCTCTGACTGTGTTATAGCCGTTACACAGATCAACCTTCACTCTTGTAGGTCTTCCCCCTCTGCAAAGCTGACAGTTCTGACTTGAGAATTGTGACAATTTTCAAAATTCCAACTGGGAACAAGGTGGGAAAAAGTATCTGGCAAGCACTGCTCTAATTTATCGTCAAATAGTTTTCAAATGTCAAACAAGGTTGCACCTGGAGTATTGCGTACAGTTCTGGTCACCGCATTATAGGAAGGACGTGGAAGCTTTGGAAGGGTTCAGAGGAGATTTACTAGGATGTTGCCTGGTATGGAAGGAAGGTCTTACGAGGAAAGGCTGAGGGAACTGAGACTGTTTTCACTGGAGAGAAGAAGGTTGAGAGGTGACTTAATAGAGACGTATAAGATAATCAGAGGTTAAATAGGGTGGACAGTGAGAACCTTTTTCCTCGGATGGTGAAGGCTAACATGAGGAGACATAGCTTTAAATTGAGGGGTGATAGATGTAGGTCAGATATCAGGGCTATTTTATTTACTCAGAGATTAGAAGGGGTGTGGAACAGCCTGCCTGCAACAGTCGTAAACTCGCCAACATTAAGGGCATTTAAGTGGGCATTGGGCATACATATGGATAATACTGGAATGGTGTAGGTTAGATGGGCATCAGATTAATTTCACAGGTCGGTGCAACATCGAGGGGTGAAGGGCCTGTATACCTCTGTAATGTACTATGTTCTATGTTCTACAATGATATATGTGAACAAAATTCAACATAAAGGAAAAACTGTAAACACTGCAGATGCTGTAAAGCAGAAACAAAATCAGAAATTGCTGGAAATGCTCAGCAGCTCTGGCAGCATCTGGGGAGAGAAATCAGAGTTAATGTTTCAGGTTCTGAAGAAGAGTCACTTGAGTTAACTGTGATTCCTTTTCCCAGACGCTGCCAAACCTGCTGAGCTTTTCTAGCAATTCCTGTTTTTGTTTCAAAATAACAGAATATTTTAGCAAGTTGAATTGGATTAATTCTTGAAAGAGAAGAAATGGCAGGACATGAGGGAAAGAACAAGGGGACAGGCCTAATTGGACACTCTGATCAGAGGTAGGGACACAGATTCCCTGGGTGGAATGGCTTTCTTTATATTGTGTGAGTCTGTGGATTGTCAATCTGAGCTGATGCAAAATGGAATCACGTGCCAGGAATATGAACTGCTGTGATTTATCCTGCAGTTCCCTTATCATGAGAGATGACAGGCAGCCAGTTACCGAACTATTCCCCGTGTCACTGTTGTACTGGTCACTGCCTGTGTGAGAACAGCTAAAGGTTGTCTTACTTTCACATTCAGAGGAAATAGTTGTGTGAGTGTTTGTTTAAATTGCACACTGGTACAGATAAGGGCTTCTCTGATAATGCAGTTAATAACACTGCGTAGTGTTTGCAACTGAGTGGTACAGCTTAGCAGTGTCTTTGTGGTCGGTATTTAGTCCGTAGATGAGGACAGTATTGGGAGTGATTGGGCTGAGTAAGGAATACATTAGTCAAACACTTGTCCTGTTCTCTGTGTGGTTTTTACAAAGTGTGCATTAATAGGATTAGGCTGTGCTGCACTGCTCCCCTCCCGTCCAGCAGTGTGGCGTGCTCATTGTGTTGGTTACATAAGATAGATTGTCACTTGTATAAGATGCCAAAAGACTAGCAAAGGCTGTGGTGCAGTGTGGCAGTTCGGATATAGGTGTCAGTGAGCAAGAGCACCACAGCTGGGTCTGAAGAAAACCCCACCTGGACCAGTCACAAGAGAATTAAACTTTCACAGGAACTGTATGGAAAATGATGGGCAATTGGGGCAAGGTGAGATGCATTTACGGAGGGCTGGAATGGACATGATGGGCTGAATAGACATCCTGTATGATTCTATGATGTAATACCCTTCCCATATTCAGACCAACTCAAAGTACATCGTCATCAATTAAATATTTTTGAGTTGCAGTCACTGTTGTGATACATTAGGTTACTTCATAAGATCAAAGTCCATGTTGTTGGAGGTGGTGTATAACAATGGATAGATAATTGGTTCATTAAGTGAAGACAGAGAGTTGGGATAAGGGAAGCATTTTCAGGATGGCAATTTGTAACGAATAGAGTATCTCAGGGATCAATGCTGGGGCCAAAATTATTTACAATACCCCTGTGTATATTAATAACTTGGATGAGGAAAATTAACATGCAAAGTTTGCGAATGACAGAAAAATGACTGGGAACGCGAAAACTGAGGATAACAGAAAGATAAGTGGCAAGGATAACATCATGTCTACAGAGGGATGTAGACAGCTTTAGTGAGCAGACAAAAACATTATAGATTAAATGTGGGAAATGTGAGATTCTGCTCTTTGACAGGAAAACTAGAAGAACAAAATATTATTTAAATGGGGAAACAAGCTGTGACACAGAAGGATATGAATCACAAAATAAGATCAGTGGCCAACAGGGAAAGCAAATGGAATATTGGCTTTTATTTCAAGGGGAGTGGAGTATATATTTAGGGAGGTTTCGCGAAAGCTATACCACACACTTGTCAGACCATAGCAGATTGGGTCCTCTTAACAAGGAAAAGATAAACTGGCATTGGAGGCAGTCCAGAGAAGGTTCACAGTTGATTCTAAGTACGGAGGGATTTTCTTATGATGTGATTTTGAGTAGGTTGGGCCTGCACCCATTAGAGTTAAGAGTGAGAGGAGACCTTATTGAAATCTGTAGGATCAGAAAGGGTGTTGATGAGGTAGTTGTGGAGAAGTTGTTTCCCCTTGTGAGAGTGTCCAGAATAAGGGGTCAGCCATTTAAGACAGTGATGAGGAAGATTTTGTTTCTCTCAGCAGGAAATGAATCTGTGGAATACTTTACCACAGAGGGCTATTGAGGCATTATGCATCTTCAAGTTTGAGATAGATTTTCAATCAGTAAGGGAATACAATTTAGGGGGAAAGGCAGGAAGATGGTGTTGAAGATTAACAGGTCAGCCATGATCTCAATGAATGGCAAGCAGACCTAGTGGGCCGAATGGCCTACTTCTGCTCTGACATATGGTTTTGTGAGTAAATGTAGCAGACAATTTGTCTGCAGTAAGGCTCCACAAATAGCAATGAGATAAAAGTGCCAGAAATCTGTATTGATGCTTTTTCAAAGAAGCCTGTTAGCAGACATCGGGATAATTCCCTGCTTCTCTTGGAATTACCCCAGGCCTCACATTGCAGCAATTGACAGCCTTAATTTAACATTTAATCTGAAATGTGGCACGACAGCATTCCCTCAGTGCTGCTCCATAAGCTGAGTCTTGGACAGGTGCTTAAAGCTCACAATGTAGCCCCTTGGGTGTGAGAATCTGACAATGGAGCCAAACTATTTCATCGTGTTAAAGGTTGACCCTTAACCCTCACCCTTGACACTTGATCTATTGGGTTTCTACAATGTTGCGACTCTGCCTACCGTTTAGTCAGCTGTTGGTTTCCAAGCTACAGTTTGTTAGTTGGTTCTTACATCTAATGCATAACTTATAATGTGTTCTACTGTTTTAAATGATTGACTAACAATGTCCTTGATGAGTGATTGATGATTAGACCATTATCATTAACACGGCAAGTGCCATCCTCTCTGATCTGCTGTAGAACAATAGCTCACAGAGAGATATGTGAATTGGTACTATTATTCTCAAAGTGTAAAAGTTTTGGAGCAGCGTATTGAACAGTCATCCACCACGTCGGCAGCTCAATATAGCCCCTGCACCCTCACCTCTTGTTAAGTAAATCTGTTGAGGTGCTGGTTTTCTTAATTTATTATGGCAGTGCAGAGCAATTATCTGTCAGCGTGACAAGTTAACTGGTCAAATACAAACAGTAATACATCAGAACTTGTAGCCGGTGAGAATTGAATCACTCCATTATCCTGCCTCAGCATCAATATGTTTTTGTACTGAATGCAGTGAAATGTAATAATGAGTTTTATAGGTGTTAAAGAAAGAAAATTGTTCAATCTCAATGTTCCCATAAACAGCAAGATGACTTCTTATTTCAGCTTGCTATACATTTATAGATTTAACAGGAAATGTTGGAAAATTGGAGCAGGGATAATTATCTAAGTGGGTAGCTATGGTAACATGATACTGGTTTAATAGATGCATCTGCCAGGAACAGTAGATAATCTAGGTAAAGACATGGGAGGGGAAGGAAATCAAATATCCATTCACTCTCATCTGTTGGTGCCTGCAAGGTTAGGGTCAATAGCTAATGAATCTAAATTTGGAGATGCCGGTGTTGGACTGGAGTGTACAAAGTTAAAAATCACACAACACCAGGTTATAGTCCAACAGGTTTAATTGGAAGCACACTCGCTTTTGGAGTGACGCTCCTTCATCAGGTGATTGTCAATCACCTGATGAAGGAGCGTCGCTCCGAAAGCTAGTGTGCTTCCAATTAAACCTGTTGGACTATAACCTGGTGTTGTGTGATTTTTAGTAATGAATCTAAAGTTTTGTCTGGCATCCCAAGCCAAGTGAGCACTTGCTTGCCCTTACAAAGAGCCACAGAGAGTCGTTCAGGTGATGGTCTGCCCTCAAATTCATCACCAACAGAAATTGAGGAGATTCTTGGCTTTTCTACTAGGAAACATCAAAACTAGTTTGATGAGAATAAGCTGGAGATCCAGGAGCTATTAAATTATAAACACAAAGCTTTCCTGCACTAGAAGCAACACCAAATCTCGAAGGGAAGAAAAGCAGATGGACTGACAAATGCAGACGAGGGTCTGAGAAAGAAAACTGTGAGTAAGTGAGGACTGCAGATGCTGGAGATCAGTCAATAAGTGTGATGCTGGAAAAGTGCAGCCAGTCAGGCAGCATCCCAGTAGAAGGAGAATCAACGTTTTGAGCATACGCTCTTAATCAGGAGATGCATTCCTTCCACATGTGGGAGGACATTCCTGATAAAGAGCTTATGCTCAAAACGTCAATTCTTCTGCTCCTGGGATGCTGCCTGACTGGGCTGTGTTTTTCCAGCACCACACCTTTTGACTCTAGAAAGAAAAGCCATAATCTAAAGATCAGATGCTGAGGGGAAAGAGTGTCAGAATTCCAGAAACCCACTGACAGGTGTGATGTAGTGAATGCAGTCAAGACCATCATCTGACCAAGACCAAGACTTAGCCCAGTGCACACTAAGGACACCATCAAAGCTAGCAAATCACACAGTGCTCCTTGAAGGTATCTCATAAACTGAGACTTGGGACTTGACTTTGTCACATAAGATGCCCCCATGTACTATCCCCATCCAGCCACAACTTGATATGAACTGGAAATGGCCAGTTGATAGCTGAGAGTCAACCAGATCACTGGCGCAGACGAATATTCTCAGCTTCTTTTTCCTGATCCAGAAGAACAAAATAATGCCCACCAACCTCCAAGAACTGCCAATGTGACCACTTCATGAACAATCAGAATGTGGCAACCACAGAGTCATTTCCCCACTGTCCAACCACAGGGAAGGTCTTTGCAAACATCTTCCTCAATCACCCCCAGTCTCTGAAGATTTCCTCCTACAGTCACAGTGTGGATTCTGTCCATCACGAGGCACAGTGAGCATGAACTTCATGGCAAGGCAGCTCTAAGGAAAGTGCGGTGAGTAGCAGCAACTTCTACACAAGACCTTCTCTGATCTCAGAATGGCCTTTGCCTCGGTCAACCTGGAAGGATTATGGGACATTTTCCTTGAATTTGGCTGCTTACGGAACTTTGTGTCACCATCGTCTGTCTGCTGCAGGACAACGTGCAATCCACAATTCTCACTGATAGAGCCAAAAGTGACCAATATGTGTGCAAAGTGGGCATCACAACAATGCTCTTCTTCATCTTCCTCGGCAGAACATTCCAATCCATATCCATGAGGCCTTCCACTGCAGTGAGAAATTCATCAGCAGAAGCTTAATAACTTTACTGAATCTCAGGATTGGATGATGGAACACAAAGTTAGCATGGGGGTGAAACAGAGCCATGGGATTGTTTAGAGAGATGTAGATTGGCAAGAAAAGGACATGGTTGGTCATTAGGTTGGATGGGAAGAATGGGATGGCCTGAAATAGCTTAGCAGAGGGTGTGGCGGCTTGGGGTTATGGTGCTGAGGCCTGTTTATTATTTTATCTTTTACAAAGATGCGAGAAAGAGCCAGAGCACAGAGGTGGGCCTTTCTTATCACCTGCCTCCGAAACTGGCAGCACTTGCCTCTGTATCTTCTATGGTTAATGGGACTGAACCACATCAATACCCATCAACCCCAGCACTCGGAGGCAGAAGCTGCTAATCCAGCGACACTTTTTCTCCCTGACCCATTTCCAGCATGAGTGCAACTTTTAACTCTTTGACACTATTCGGGAAAGCACAAGTTGTTTCTCACTGGTGTGTGCGTTTAAGGTTAATGTTATTTGCTGTGTTGAAGATGCTGTTATTGGTGGTTGTGGGGGTGGGGGGCTGGGAGGGAGGTGGGAGGAAATCATTGACCTACTTTCAGCTATTCAGTAATTCTGAGCAGATTTGGAGGGATAGTCTAACGATGGACAATACTTGCTAGCCCAGCCAGTGACATCCAAATCCCAAGGATGAATCAAAAAGTGTAGTACAGCTTTACAAACTCCCTCTCCCATTGTCATCCTCTGATATCAGATTCTAGATACTTTCAAATCAATCTGTTCACGGTTATTAGATACCTCTGGTGCAAGTCAGACTTGAACGTAGGCTGTCTGGCTCAGAGGTAAGGACGCTACTACTGCACCACAAGAGTCCCTGTATGCTTATTGCCTGCTCTGAATGGATGGATGGGTCTGGTATCCTCAGCTACAAACCATAGGCCAGACTTCTGTTTATTTCATTCACAAAATGTGAGCATTGCTAGAAAGATCAGTGTTTATTTTCTATGCCTAGTGGTCCTGGGCAAAGTGCTAGGGAGCTGACTTCTTGAACCACTGCAGTCCTTGGGCTGTACAGACACCTACAGGAAGAAAGTTGCAGGATTTTGACACAGTGACAATGATGGAATGGTGATATATTTCCAAAATCAGGATGGTGTGTGGCTGAGAGGGAGACATGCGGCTGGTTGTAGTGATAGGGTTTGTTGAATGTGTACAGAGGAACCTCGAATATCCAGCATTCGATTATCCGAATATTGGATTATCTGGCAAGATCGCAAGGTCCGAATGCTTGACTAAACTATGTTATCTGGCATTTGATTATCCAGAATTCGATTAACCAAACAAAATACCCCCCACCAGTGTCCTTTGGATAATTGACGTTCCTCTGCACTTGAGGAACAGTGATGTAACTGCTAATCAGTGATGTATCTGTGACATCAGAGTTAGTACTCTGTGCTGAATAGGTTACAACCTCCTAGCAGAGTGTGTTGTTCTCAAACCATCACGTACAGTTAGTTAATAAGTGTGGCTTAAAAGGATCTCAGAAGTCTGGGTTAACCTTCTTTGAAAACCCAAAGAGTGTAGAACTAGAACAATGGTGTTCCCATGTGTCTGTTCTCTTTGTCCTTCTAGGTGGTAGAGGTTGTGGGTTTGGAAGGTGCTGTTAAAGGTTGCTGCTGTCACCCAGAAACTGCTCAAGAAGATTCATTCTTTTTAGTAATTCCTTAACTCCCAATGTAATGGTAGCGACAGCAACAGAGTCCAGAATGTGGCAGAAGCTGAGGCCAGCAGGAGTTTTATGTTCAGTGATTGAGCAGCTGGTGAACCCGATGTCATTCGCTGATGAAGCATCTGGGCCAATAATAAAATGTTTATTATTCAAACAGCACCATTGAAGGAGACTCCCTGGCCAATGTCCCAGCGCTGTTTGTGCGAATTTGCTGTGTGTAAATTGGTTGCCCTGTTACTTACATTGTAACAGTGACTATCACTTCAGAAGTACTTGATTGATTGATTGTGGAATATCTTGAGGTCCAGGTCGCCGTTCCTTCAATGCAAGTCTTTATTTTATCCTTCATCCTCAATTTAAGTTATGACATTTATTTCCACTGTGGCAAAGATTGTGATGTACAATGATTAACGAATGAACAGTTGTGTATATGCAACAATGTTAGTATTTTATAGGGAAGTAATCCAAGACAGATAGGGCATGGTGTGAATTAATAATTATGGAAATATAACTCAATGCTGCCATGATTTAATTAGAGTAAGAGAGCAGTACAGCATGGAAACAGACTCTACGATCCAACTCGTCCACGCCAACCAGATATCCTAAATTAATCTAGTCCCATTTGTCCTCATTTAGCCCATATCCCTCTAAACCCTTCCTATTCATGCACCCCTCGAGATATCTTTTAAATGTTGATATAATAAAGCTTACACTTGGTATTATAGCTCTTCAGAGCCCCAGCTCTTCCTGACTATGGAATCCTCAAACAACAGTTGGGGTGAGCAACAAAACAATAACTTACATTTAGATGCCAACTCTAACCTGGCAAAATAAGCCAGAGGGAAGTGACATGAAGCCACATGAGAAAGAAGCACAGGCGACCAAAAGCCTGGCCGATAAGGCCGATTTTAAAGTGCATCTTAAAGGAGAGGAGAGAGGTGTAGGGTTCAAGAGGTCAAGGGAATTCCAGCATTTAGAGCCTGTGGTCATTGAAGGCATGGTCACCAGTGGTAGATGTGAAATAAAGAGGAATAACAGACTATGTTCCTAGTTGAGTCTTCTTTGAATAGTTTACTTGCCTCTCTATTGCTGTTCCATTGATCCAAGGCCAGGTTTCCACGGGCTGAGAATTGAGGATCCATTGGATGGAAACATCATTCCAGTCCACTTTCTGATTATTCCAGGGCACATGATTGTTAGGAACTAAACTTAAAGTTCAACCTCCTTAATGATGCTTCCGGAACAGGTACAAAAACAGAGAATGCTGCAGAAACCCAGCAGGAAGGCAGCATCTATAGAGAGAAACAGAGCTAACGTTTCGAGTCCAGTGACTTCAGAACCGACAGTAGGTAGGAAAAGTTTGGGCATATGCTGAAGGCAAGAGGTGGAGGAGTGTATGGTAGGGAAAGGAGTATGGGAAAAGGTCTGGTAAAGTTACAGTTTACCCTCAGGTTTACATGTTCTAGAACAGTGATCCCACCAGCACTGGGTAAATTTGAAGCACATTCCTATGATCCTATTATGTACTAACTTAATGTAACATCCCTCACAAATGAGAAAGTATTATATCATATTGAATAAATATTAATTAAAAAAAGGAGTCAACTTTATTGACACCTGAATTGGCCCAGTTAGTAATAACAGGCAACAGAAAGCAAAGCTTTAATTTTGCCTATAAGGATTTTGACCTTTGTTCTGATCACAATGTTTTTTGCTTGTGGCAGAACAGTTTAATTATACTGTGAGCCACTTAATAGAATGCTGTAGGCATTAAGCAAACATGGAATATGAAATGCTGTTCTGACTGAGGTAAACGTCTAAGCACTTGCTAAGGGAAGGGTGATTAACACTTACCACAGTAAGATGGTCATAGCTGCCTTGGTCTGAGGAAACCAGAAATCCTACTCTGAAGATTTTCAGCTTTGACTTCAGGTTTGACTTAAATCGAGTGAGTTCACCAGCACGCTACCCTGAATAGAGGACTACTGTGAGCTCATTTGTGAATGTAAATCCATGGAGATTCCTCTTTTCCAATGTTTGAGGTGATTCAGTCTATAGAGGGGGAGACATCTCAATAATGTACATCATTGACTGTTCTTTATTCATTCATGGGATGTTGGCATCGCTGGTTGAGCCAGCATTTTTTTTTGTCTGGAGGGCAGTTAAGAGTCAACCTCATTGCTGTGGGTATGGAGTCACGTGTACACCAGACCTGGTAAGGAGTCAGTTTTCTTTCCCGAAGGACATTAGTGAACCAGATGTTTTTCCTTCATAAGAATTGACAGTGTTAACATGGTCATCATTAGGTTAGCTTTTCAATTCCAGGTTATTGATGGAATTCAAATTTCACCATCTGCTGAACTGGGATTCAAAGCCATGTCTGTAGATATTAGCCAGGGATTCTGAAATGTTAGTTCAGTGATATTATCTCTACGGCATCACCTCCATGACGCTGTCTAACTACAAGAGATTTGTACCAGTTAGCTGGTCTGGGGCACTGGCTTGTCCTGAACCAGTTTAGCAAGAACCAACTCCCACCATGGTAGCTCAAAGCCTGCCTTCCAACAAAATGGGGTTTGTCATGAGGAACTGGTCAGTGACTTCCCACATTTCCCTGGTCTGAAGGATGTCCTCTGGGAAACATTCCCCAGGAAGGTCAAGTGTGGCACCAAGATGGAGGCCAGACAGTAGATAGTTTGAACAGATCATCATGGAGTGGTGCCTGAGGTGCAGTCTGGATAGGGGAAAGTGAGAACCGCAGATGCTGGAGATCAGAATCGAGAGTGTGTTGCTGGAAAAGCACAGCAGGTCAGGCAGCATCCGAGGAGAATTGTCGTTTTGGGCATTAGCTCTTCATCAAGAATTCTGCGGTCTGAATAGATTCAACCTCCCTGTGGGGAATGTTTTCATCAGTTGGTAGTTATGCAGGGGATTGATGTTTGTTGAAGGTGTTGAGTGGAAGATTCCAGTTACAACGTGTATTGATGCATTCAGTGACGACAAGAGATGTGTGGGCTGACCTAAGCCAGACAGGCACGTGTGGAATACAAAAGGGCAACTGCTGAGGTTTGCAATGTATGGTAGCAGTGCCCCATTCTAGATCCAGGAGGGTTGGTTAATAGCTGTCCTCCTTCATGTATTCCTGAAATGATGAAGTATACTAACGAGTGTTCCTCCCTCATGTGCTGGGTTCGGATTGTGTTTTAGGATTGAGTTATGTGGTGAGTTACAGAGCAATTGGTCTTTTTCACGAGTACAGGGAAGATTTAAACGGGCAACTCTCAACAGCAACAACTTATATTTTAGAATAGAATAGCATCCCTACAGTTTAGATCAGAGTGGTGCTGGGAAAGCATCCAAGGAGCAGAAAATTCGATGTTTCAGGCGAAAGCCTTTCATCAGGAATTCCTGATGAAGGGCTTTTGCCTGAAACGTCGATTTTCCAGCACCACTCTGATCCAAACTCTAGTTTCCAGCATCTGTAGTCCTCATTTATGCCTAGACTACCTCAAGGTTTGGTAGAAGATTTGTAGCTCGGGTGTTCGTTGTTGTGGTTCTGTTCGCCGAGCTGGGAATTTGTCTTGCAAACGTTTCATCCCCTGTCTAGGTGACATCCTCAGTGCTTGGGAGCCTCCTGTGAAGCGCTTCTGTGCTGTTTCCTCCGGCATTTATAGTGGCCTGTCTCTGCCGCTTCCGGTTGTCAGTTCAAGCTGTCCACTGTAGTGGCCGGTATATTGGGTCCACGTCGATGTGTTGCACCTATTGTGCAGATACAAGCCATTAGGCCTAACAAGTTCACACTGCCCCTCCGAAGAATAACCCACCCAGACGCATTCCGCCTACACTTTTACTCCACATTTTTACCCCTGACTAATGCACTAACCTACACATCTCTGGACACTATGGGCAATTTAGCATGGCCAATCTATCTAACCGGTACATCTTTGGACTGTGGGAGGAAACCCATGCAGACACAGGGAGAATGTGCAAACTCCACACAGACAGTGGAGGGTGTAATTGAACCCAGATCCTGGGTGCTCTGAGGCAGCAGTGCTAACCACTGAGCCACCTTGCCTTATATAGCACCTTTAACGTAACAAAATGTCCCAACATGTTTTGCGGTGGTGCCACCTCCTCAAGCTTCAGCCCCTCTCTTGCAGCAGCTGGCAGACCACCCAGCCATGCCTCCCACCCAACTTCAAAACCCAGCTTTCTGACTTTCCCAACTCACATGTACAACATGGACCAAGGGAAGTAATAGACTGAATCGCACAATGTGCGTTCATGTAGCGTCTTTAAAGACATCACATCAAAAGTTGTACACATGAGAAAATCATTTAAGACAGGTTTGTTCTAATAGATAGACTTAAGGAGTCTTCTAAAACAGGAGATGGCGTGAGGAAGTGGAGAAGTTTAGGAACGGAATTCAGGGCTTAAGCCCCCAACAGATGAAGGCACAATCACTGTGGCTGAAGTGATGAAACTCAGGGGTGCTCAAGAGGCCACGTTTGTAGGATCACAAAGATCTCAGGCAGTGTGGGGTTGCAGAGCTAGGCAGGAAAGAGGAAACAATAGTTGCAGGCAGAAAATCGGAGAGACAAAACTGAAGAAAGAGAAAATGTCAGATCTGAAGGTGGACTTAGACTCACACTAATGGGAAGAGAGCAAGAGAGAGAGATTAAAGTGAGGGACCAGTAAAATGGTACACAGACTTGAAATACTTTTCAATGACAGAGCTCAAAAATCTGTGAATTAAGTGTAGCCCTTAATTTAGATTCTGTTGAATTTAAAAGTCATTTAATCAAATGTATCACAAGATCCGACTATGTATTCCTATTTAATGGTACTGTTTATTGGGTTTGTACTGAACTAATGCAGTATAAACCAGGAATTAATACATGACATTTCATATAAACTATCCATTTATCACTTAGATCTTTCCCTGTCTGATAGGATAAACTAAATTCAATACCTGTATGAAACAAGTCACTTTCTTGGTGATTACACATAGATAAATCTTTCTTCATGTTTCACTGTGAACTGTGAGTATTGGTGGCTATTAACTCACCCACTGTGACACAATCATCAGTATTCATTGCAAAGCTGCAAGGTTGCTCTGTGTGGATCACTGGGGGTGGTCCACTTTCCCTTTCACCACAATGTTGGCATTTTTGTTTATGGTACTGGGAGGTATTTCAACACCAAGACACTGAGAACATGGAAAATATGGTGATGCTATAGTTCCCAAAGATTATTTCTTATAAATTCATTTGTAGGATGAGGGCGTCGCTGTCTAGGCCCAGAATTTATTGCCCATCCCTAGTGGCCCAGAGGGCAGTTAAAAGTCAACCACATTGCTGTGGGTCTGGAATCACATGTAGGCCAGACCAGGTTTCCTCCCCTCAAAGACATTATGAACCAGATAGGTTTTTCCAATAATTGACAAGGGATTAATGGCCAGTGGAACTATTAATTCCAGATTGCTTGCCCTCCCAATCTCTCTCTCTCTCTCTCTCACTCACTCACTCACTCACTCACTCACTCTCAAACACACACACACATTCATTCTTCCTCCTGTAGTTATCCAGTTCATTCTAAAATGCACCTGCATCATTTGTCTAAATTGCTGCGTTCCTTGTGGTAGCGCATTCCACATTGCCACCACCCAAAAGTGGCATGGGGTAAGCATTCAGAGCTGGCATCACCATTGCATTGCGATATTGTCATCCAGTTGTGCTTGCTGTAACTGACACTGCTGTAAACAGCCTGACATCGAGGCCACAATGCACGCCCAGCCACTACAGCTGGCAGAATTGCACACTCCACAGGTCCAACATTAATATTGCTTGACAGCATCGAGCAGGAGAATGAAGTGAGTGTTTTGACCTCTGTCCAGCTTGGCCACCTATTTAGTCCAGCCTCCCCCTTTCATAAGGCAGCATCTGCGTTGTTGGCCTACAAAGAGCTCTTTGTGTCGTCCAGAATGCAATTGATAGAACATCCCCTTTAACACTGCTTCGTCTCCACACAAGCATTCTTGTTGTCTTTCATGATGGGATGTCTATAAAAGTGTTTTGGCTTGTGTGTTTGAAAGCCTTATTAATTCCACTAGATTGCTCTTGTAGATAAACTCTTGACTCTAAATGGCTGCGGGGTTAGGGGGAGACTAAAAGGAGGGCAAATGTCAACCCACAAAGACCTCCATACCAAACAACAGCCAATTTTCAGATTAGTTGCTTTATTACAAGAGGAGGTTGAGAGGAAGGCAAAGGTGGGATCTCCAGAGAAATCTTTGATGATTTGGCAGATCATATAAGACCATAAGACTGGCTGTTTCATTAGTTATCAGTCTCAGAGTTATACCACCTCCAGATTACCTTCTTTACTTGTATGAGCAGCTCTGCCAGAAACTCAAGACCTTTGGCTGAATCAAAACTTCATACATTCTCTGAGAGCCCTTCAGCTTTGAGTAAATGATGGAAATGTTACTTTTTGCTCACGTCATTTTAATCCAAACAAAGTATTAAAAGTCTGTTTTTGAGGAAAGGAAAAAATGCTTGTCATAGCGCGTATCAGCTGATCATACCTCCCAGCTACACAGTGCTGAAGAATGTTGTAGAAAATCAAGACTTTTTAAATCGGTGCTCCTAACTTTTATATAACACCTCACAGTCAACATGGCAGTTAAAAGACTTGTTCATGTTATCATCATTGTATCTGGCACGTGATCTGAGGGTAAAAAGGTCTCAAACACTCTCTTAAACGGATCACTTGAAGCATATCCCACTATTGTAATGCACCTTAATGGCTAGATATTAGCCCAGACACCTATGTGCCAGTTAATATAATGATTGTCTGTAATAATTGTCTGTTAGATTCTTCACTACCGTGATAGGGTGGCATGGTGGCTCAGTGGTTAACCCTGCTGCCTCAGAGTGTCAGGGACCTGGGCTCAACTCCACCCTTGGGTTTCTGACTTTGTGGAGTTTGCACATTCTCCCAGTGTCTGTGTATTTCCTCCCATGGTCCAAAGGTTAGGTGGACTGAATGTGCTAAATTGCCCTATAGTGTGCAAGTTAGGTGGTTAGCCATGATAAATGGAAGGTAGGGGGATGGATCTAAGTGAAATGCTCTCCAGAGGATTGAAGGACTGAATGGCCTCTATGATTTCCATATCCAGTTTCTAATGTTGGGACGTAACATGAGCATTGTCACATGTAGAATGCACTCTGAGAGGCAAAATCCACATCATTGTCCTGGTATTTAGTAATCAATACTGCTTTCCATATTATTAGTTTGAAAAAGAGCAGCAGAGTTTTGTCACAATGTTTTAGCAAATATTATCAGTTAACCAAGTGCTACCAGACACTTGGAGACCAGTCAGGTTCCAATAGGCTGGGAGCAATACTAGCACATCTAGCTAAAGAACGGCAGCATGGTCACTCAATAGTCAGTACTACTGCCTCACAACGCAAGGGTCTCAGGTTCAATTCCAGCCTTGGGCGACTGTCTGTGTGGAGTTTACACATTCTCTCTGTGTCTGCGTGGGTTTCCTCTGGGTGCTCCGGTTTCCTCCCACAATCCAAAGATGTGCGGGTCAGGTGAATTGACCATGCTAAATTGCCCATAGTGTTAGGTGCATTAGTTAGAGGAAAATGGATCTGGGTGGGTTACTCTTCAGAGGGTCAGTGTGGACTGGTTGGGCCGAAGGGCCTGGTTCCACACTGTAGGGAATCTAATCTTTTCCAGAGTAATTTGTTAACATGTTCTTGCTAAGTGATGATGCAAAGTGCTTGGAGATCAGAGAAATGAGGAGGAACAATCAAATTTATTTAATTAACTTTTCTTTGGGTTCCACATATTATGTTAGGGAGGTTTTGGGTCCCTGCTTCTGAACCAGGTGTTTTGGGTTCAAGCCCTGCTCTGGGATCGATGGGCACAGAAGGTGCTTTCCTAATGCAAACAAATGAGTTGATTCTCAATCTGCAAATCTTTCCAACATCGAGCCTAGAGGTCTTCAGTACTGACAAAGGCCCTTCGGGCCATTGAGTCTGCACCTGTCAAAAACAAGCATCTAACTATTCTAATCCAATTTCCCATCACTTAGCCCATGGCCTTTTTATGCCTTGGCATCACACGTGCACACCTAAATACTTCTTAAATGTTCTGAGGGTTTCTAGCTCTTCCACCCTTACAGAGAGTGAGTCCTTGATTCCCACCACTTCCTGGGTGAAAAAGCCTTTCCTCACATTTCCTCTAAACCTTCTGCATTTCTTCAAACTCTCTGGGAGAAGTTTCTTGCTGTCTTTGTCCCTGATAATTTTATACATTTTAATCCTGTCCACCTTTAGTATCCTCTGCTACAAGAAAAACAAACTTAGCCCATCCAATCTCCTTTCATTACTAAAGCTCACCATCTCATTCAGCATCCTGATGAATTTCCGTTGCACCTTCTCCAGTGCAGTGACATCCCTGCTATGATGGGAATCCCTGAAGAAGGGCTTATGCCCAAAACATCGATTCTCCTGCTGCTCGGATGCTGCCTGGCCTGCTGTGTTTTTCCAGCATCACATTTTTTAACTCTGGTCTCCAGCATCTGCAGATCTCACTTTCTCCTTCCAGAATTGCACACAATATTCCCACTTTAACCTAACGAACATTTTATATCCTCCCTACTCTTAAACTCTATACCCCTTGATAATAAAGGCAAGTATCCTGTAAGCCATCCTAATCACTTTATCTACCTGTTCGACTATCTCAAGGGATCACTGGACATGTACACTGAGATCCGTCTGATCCTCAATGCTTCCCAGGATCTGAGAGTGGAAGAGACTTCTGCATGTCCATGCTTGACATACACTGGTGCCCCTCTGGTGATAGGGGAACCTGTTCAAGGAGAAACAAGCTCAAAAAACAGATGTACATGTGCTTCATCTTATGGGGCCATAGGTAAGAGGAAAAAGAAGCTTTGGCATTAAGAGTGTACATAACTCGAATAATCAGAGCATCTTCTGTCTGCTATCACGATGAGTTTTCCAATATTGGACAGCCTGCAGAAAATGAGTGTGAGCTGTGGAATCTCCATATCATTGACTTATTTTAGTTTTAAGTGATCCAGGCAACATTTTGGGGAATTGAACTGATTGCAATGTCCCTGTCCAAAAACGTCTCCCTGCTATCAGAAGGCTGTTGTCAAACTTGAAAAGGTTCGGAAAAGATTTACAAGGATGTTGTCAGGGTTCGAATGTTTAAGCTATAGGAAGAGGCTGAAGAGAGGTGGGCTGTTTTCCCTGGAGCATCGCAGGCTGAGAAGTGACCTTATAGAAGTTTGCAAAATTATGAGGGACATAGATAATGTAAAATAGTCTTTTCACCAGTGTGGGGGAATCCAGAACTAGAGGGCATATGTCTAAGGTAAGAGGGAAAGATGTTAAAGAGACCTAAGGGGTAAAGTTTTTATGCAGAGGGTGGTGTATGTATGGAACAAGCTCCCAGAGGAAGTGGTGGAGGCTGGTACAATTACATTTCAAAGGCATATGGATTGGTACAAGAATAAGAAGGGTTCAGAAGGATATGGGCCAAATGCTGGTGAATGAGACTAAATTAATTTAGGATATCTGGTCAGCATGGACAAGTTGGACCGAAGGGTCTGTTTCTGAGCTGTACATCTCTATGACTTTTTGACTCAAAGTATCAATGTTGACCATCACAGAGCACAGCTGAGATGTGGAATAATCGGGGTTAGTGAGAACTGAAATGCTGCATCAGATTTTATTTGAGAGAGAGCTGTGGTTTATTCAGTTGAATGAACCCTCGGTGCCTGGTCTCTCTGACACTCCCTGTCACCTCACACTTCTGAAATATTTTGCCAATGTTAAGAAGGTACTTTTTTAAATTTCAAAATAAGAAAAGAAGTGGATCTGGAGAAACATAAAGATTGTTTGTTACCTAGATTTGAATTTGATGCTTAATGAATGCAATCTAAGTTAGTCAACAAAAGGAAGATTGTCTCTTTCAGAGTGCCCGATGGTGATTCAATGAGAAAGAGCACTCCAGAGCTTTCCTTGTCCACAAGATGGATGACTTTTCAACAATGCACTGCTCTGTCAGCTGGTAAAAAGGGGCCAGAGATCTGTGGCACAGGCCTGAAATCTCATGTCACCCCAGGAGGGACCAATCTGTCCGTGCTGTGTTAGCAGAAAGAAGGCAGGTGGGGAACGGGCTGACGTTTACTTGTCGCTTTCAAATCCATGTCATTGTCTACGTTTGGGGGGGGTGGGTGGGGGTGCATTGTGCATTATCTACCGTTTGTTTTCCAAGAGGCATTCCTGATTCCAGCCTTTCCCCCATCTGCTGTGCGCAACAGCAGTTGGTAAGTGGCTGCGATGGAACTTGAGAAAGAGAGAGAGAGAACTGTGGGCATTTGCCAGTTCTTTGCCTTTCTGTGTTGCTGCCAGCAGTCCCAGAGGTCAAAGACAGACGATATTTTACACTAAATAAAATCTCACCATCTATCATTGCTCAATTCCGACCCTTTAAAGTAACAGATGGTTGCTTTCTTGTCATTAAGTTTTATTCCAAAGACACAAGGTACCGGGGGAAAAATGCCTTTGTTCTGACCAGAACATAGAGCAAGTTCAAATTTTAAAATATCTTTCCTGAGGAGTTGGACTAATGTCAGGGTTTTGTTGTCAGAATGTTAGCTCTAAATTTTGAAATTCAAATAAATTTCAAAAACATCCCCCTCCACTTTCACATTAATGAATCTCTAAAAAAGCAACTGAATGCCAAGCTGTCAAAGTTATGAATAGAAAACTACATGCTGGCTTCAGATTTATTGCATTATGATGTAGAGTGCAATTCATTAGATTGCGACAAATTCTTTCTATCAGAAAGTTGCAGGTTGACACCCCACTCTGGAGCTTAAGCACAACATTTCTCTTGACATTCCAGTACAGTACTGAGGGAGTGCAGTGCTCCAAAAGGTGCTAACTTTCAGATGAGACATTAAACTGATGTTCTGCCTGCCTTCAGATGCAGACGTAAATGATCCCATGGCACTTTCAGAGAAAAGTGGGAGAATTCTCCTTGCTATTCTGCCATTCTTTGTCTCTGAATTAGCAACTAAAGGTAGATTAACCAGGACTCACTTCACTGCACTTGGGGAGCATTTGCTCTGCACAGCCAGCTTCCCATGTTCGCACCTGGGGTGAAAAGCATTTTGAGACATCCCCAAGGTTGTGAAAAATGTTACGTCAATGCAAGTCTTTATTATAGGGATAAAGCACGGTTTCACACAGCCTTGATGACCAAACTGAAAGGGTAATTATTATTCATAACAGAGTACAGTGTCAGAGACACCACTGTCTATTGTTTGTTTACGATCAGACAAGAAATGACAATTGGCAAAGCCGATAAAAAAAACTTTGGATTTTTTAATATATCTATAGTCTTTATACCACAGGGGAATCTCCACTTGATGATAAAATAGCTGAATTACATGCTGGAAAATGAATCAGCTATCTAATCATCCGATTAGATCTTTGTACAGGCAGAGTTGTTTTAAGGAGACCAAACTGGTTGAAGCCATATATTTATTTATTTCTATGAATAATATAGCTCCTAAATTGATGCTTTGGTGGCAACATGGATAGGTCAATGCAGAGGTTGAAAGTGACATAATGGCACAGACTGGGTCATGGAGTAAGGAAGAGAGTTTGTGTTGCTTTTCCACAGCTAAGTCTAAGGTGCTGGGACTAAAACAGTCTCCAAATGAGGTCAACGAATGAGCTACTTTCTCTGTCATCCCATGATTAAAAAGAATCTGAACTGACTCTAAGAATAAAGAGCAGGAGCAACAATATTGTGGTTCAAAGAGGTATCAAAATATAATTTTTAATATGTGTTTGACAGAGTTAGAACTGAAATTAAGCCCTTATGATATTTTCAGGTTAAATCCCCTGACTTTTACAGACCAAATAACAGAAAAGCTTTGATGTTGCAGCCAGTAATTTGAATAGTTTATTGCGTTCATTGATAGTGCCTCAGGTCCTGATAAGTTGTGTTTCATCATTTTCCTTCTTGGCAACATTTTTCATCTTCTTAAAATCTCCTTCACCTCCAAGAAGTTTTCAGCAGAGGTTTCTAATTGAGAAGAGAAGGGTATGAACTACCTTGAGCGATAGCAATTGAACATTACTCCAGGCAGAGAGCACTAACCATGGCAAATACATCCAAGCTTGTAGGTTATTTTAAGATACAAGTCAGTCTCTCATGAAGTTGTACACAGGGGAGTCAAGCGTCTGATGAAGTGGGGTTACAGTCTGGAGGATAATTGGAACAGGGAGCCCTTGACATGATACAGCCCCAATTTAAAGGCACTCATTCTGTCCTTATTTTGACATCTCCATTAGAAATGCCTTGGTCTGACTACAAATGGAAGTTGCCTTTCCAAATCTGCCATGCTGGACTTGCATCTTCCCCTGGCCCCACCCCAGTCCCCACTGACCCCACAGGTAGGAAGGTCACAGATGGGAGCAATCAGGATGAAGACGTGATGAGTTATAGGGTTAGGGGAGAGGGAAAGTGAACGATGGTTTGCGTGGATTTAAATTTGATACATCAGTGATGAATTAACTAGGGAAAATACAACCATGAAATTATCGATGCTAAATTAATTAAATGCCATACATATTACTGATCATTTTGCTAAATTTCAAGGACTTTCCTGCATCATTTTGCTGATGGCGACCAGAGAAATTAAAACTCCTTTTGTTTCTCACTCCTTGAGTTGAGCAAGTGCACCAGAAATTGTTATCTATTGCATTAATTTCTATTCATTTAAATTTAATGTTGAAGATGAGACTTTTTTTGCTGATTTTTGTTTTGCTTATTCATCACTTTCCGTAATATCTGCCCTGTGGTACCAATTATCAATTGAATTAATTTGAAGTTATTAACTTTATAGATTCTCCCTGAGAATGGCTCTTTTGCTGCATCACTGAGTGTATTTATCAATGGGAACATTTGGGGATCAGAGAGCTTCCTAATTTATTTTTTTGTTAGAAAGCGACAGAAAATGAAAGAGGTTTTGGAATGAACCTTTGGTAATGATTTGATTTTTTCGCGTCAGTCTCTTTTATGTAGCACACTTAGAAATAGCTGTTTGGTAAGACCCAGAATCTTTAGTTCAACTCCCCCTCTCTCACTCTGCTGAGGACATGCAGGTCCTGGGCCTCCTCCACCACCGCACGCCTGGAGGAAGAACGCCTCATCTTCCGCCTTGGAACACTTCAACCCCAGGGCATCAGGACTTCACCAGTTCCCTCATTTCCCCTCCTCCCACCTTACCCCAGTTCCAACCTTCCAGCTCAGCACCATCCTCATGACCTGTCCTGCCTGCCAATCTTCCTCCCCACCTATCTGCTCCACCCTGCTCTCTGACGTATGCCCTTCATCCTCACCCCAATCCACCTATTGTACTCTTTGCTACCTTCTCCCCAGCCTCACCCCCTTCCTATTTATCTCTCCACCCCCTTGGCTCCCTGCCTCCATTCCTGATAAAGGGTATTTTCCCAAAACGTCTATTTTCCTGCTCCTCAGATGCTGCTTGACCTGCTGTGCTTTTCCAGCACCACTCTAATGCAGAATCTTTATAATCAAGCTATTAAACTGCTGGGCACTTTAGACAAAACAGCAAAGTAAGATTTGATGATGTACTAATTTCAAGGTAAGTTCAGCATTCAAAGGGAGCCCAGACACTGAATTCAGACTCACATCATTCCCACTCCCCTTCCCAATTTCCTTATCAATATCGGGAACACTTCAGGACCAGCCGTCCAGATGGAAGGAGAGTCCCTGTCCCTCACCCCATCTTAATTCCCTTTTCCATACCCATTTTCTCAGAAGTAATTGTATCAAATTTATGATGGATAATGAGGATAGCTTGCGGGGGAAATTGCCATCAAAATAATTGAGGTTTATTCTATGAATTTCCTCCTAGTGCAGGCACCATGATCAAGGATTGTCAAGGATATGCAAGGAGATAGAGTTGAATCTAAAATCAGATCAGCTGCAATCTTATTGAATGATGGAACAGAACCAAAGGACTGAGTGGCCTCCTCTTGTTGCTTGTTCACGTGTTTGTCAAAACACCAGTGTATTCCTTTTGAGCTATCATAGACTCATCCAGCACGGAAACAGACCCTTCGGCCCAACCAGTCCATGCCGACCATAATCCCAAACTAAACCAGTCCCACCTGCCTGCACCTGGCCCATATCCCTCCAAATCTTTCCTATTCATGCAACTATCTTTTAAACATTGGATTTGTACCTGAGCATTCCGTTTTTTTCCATATTTCAAAATATTATTCAGAGAAGGTAGCTTATACATTGTCTCAAATGCAGTTCGGTTCTGAATAGTAGCATTTCAAGGAAACAATCAAACATTGAGTTTGACTCAATCCAAACAAACCAAAGACATCCCTTACTTGAACCAGACTATATTTATGTATATGTGAGGCACCAGGAGGATCCGCTAGCTGTACGTACCCCTGTTAACCTTCATCAGGAAGACCTCAGACATTGGTTTTTCCTGACTGTGCCTTGGTGGCAGCTGCCCCAGGCTTTATTGCATCTCTCAGCACGTAGTCCTTGACCTTGGAATGCCTGTCCAATTTCCTTTATAGCATTAATGAATTAAACAGCAGTTTCACTTTTCAGTAAGGTGTGGTGACAATCACCACCTTGTGTGGTTATAGGTGTTAGTAACAAATTGCCCCAGGGTTCTGCCAATCTGGCTGGTGGAAGTGTAGGTAGCACTGAGCCACCAAAAGGCCAATATCCTTCAGCCTGACCCTTTGGGACATATTCAATAAATTTGCTCTGTTAGAGAGAACACATGCAGATAGGGCTACAAGGTGAGACCCTAATCTTCCTCCGTGATCCGTCTGTACTGTGTCAATGGCAGCCAACTTGTACTCAGCAAGACCCCACAATGAAATGAAGTATCTGATCACCTGTGGTGCTGGATGAGGGGCAGAGCAGTGAGCAGGACATTGGGTAAATCCACCCATGGTTTGAAAACTGCATCTACTTAAGGAAACAGTTCATAGAATCCCTATAGTGTAGAAACAGGCTGTTTGGCCCAACAAGTCCACACAGACCCTCCTAAGAGCATCCCATCCTGACCCACCCCATTTTTCCCTGTAATCCTGTGGCTAAAACACCTAACCTACACATCCCTGAACACTATGGGCAATTTATCTTGGCCAATCCACCCTAACCTGCACATCTTCGGATTGTGGGGGGAAACTGGAGCGCCTGGTAGAAATCCACGCAGACACGGGGAGAATGTGCAAACCCCACACAGACAGTCACCCGAGGCTGGAATCGAACCCAAGTCCCTGGTGCTGTCAGGTAGCAGTGCTAACCACTGAGCAACCACACCACCTCCAGTTGTTATGCACTCTTCAATTCAGTCTCTAGGATAGAGTTCTCGATATACCAATGGGTACTGAGGACAGCTGAGCTTTGTAGTAGCACTCTTATCTCTGACTTAGGTGGTTTGGTTCAAACCCCACTCTACAGATTTGGGCCCTTAGACTGACTGTCCCAGCGCAGTGATGAGGGAGTGTCACACAATCAACTATCCATAATGTAGAGGTGTTGGACTGGAGTGGACAAGGTCAGAAGTCACACAATACCTGGCAACAGGTTTGTTGGAAATCAAGTATCCCATTGGTCAGATGAGATGTTAAAACATGACCCTGTCTTACTTCTTGGGTAAACAGAAATAATTCCGCAGCACCAGACAAGCAGAGGGGCATTGCATGATGACCTGGCCAATATTTCTTCCTCACCCAACATTACCAAATACAATGGCTACTATCAGACTGTTCTTTGTATGAGCTTTTTTGTTTAGAAAAGAGTTAACAGGATGGCGATTATAACTAGCTGAGTCAGCATTTATTGGCCATGGGGCAGTTGACAGTCAACCACATTGCTGGATCTGGAGTCACATGCAGGCCAGATCAGGTAAGGATGGCAGATTTTTTTTTCCCTAAAGGTGAGTGGGGGTTAGTTACAACAATCGAGCTGTGTTGAGATGTTCTCCATTGGGCGACTTTTCTCTCAAATTCCAAATTCTTTTTCAAATTCAAGTTTAAATTCAAATTCATGCACCCTGCTGGGATTTGAGGCTGTGCCGGCCGAATATTAACCTGAAGTTGTGGATTACCAATTCAGTGTACACTTAATGGTAAGGTCCTGGGGAGTGTTGCTGAACAAAGAGTCCTTGGAGTGCAGGTTCACAGTTCCTTGGAAGAGGAGTTGTAGGTAGATGGGATAGCGAAGAAGGCATTTGGTATGCTTTCCTTTATTGGTCAGAGTATTGAGTACAGGAGTTGGGAGGTCATGTTGCAGCTGTATAGGACAATGATTAGGTCACTTCTGGAATATTGCATGCAATTCTGGCCTCCCTGCTACTGGAAAAATGTTGTGAAACTTGAAAGGGTTCAGAAAAGATTTACAAGAATGTTGCCAGGGTTGGAGGGTTTGAGCGATGGGGAGAGGCTGTTTACCCGAAGCATCGGATACTGAGGGGTGACCTTATAGAAGATTATGAATAGTCTAACAATCCTGGGGTAGCAGAGTCCAAAATTAGAGGGCATAGGTTTAAGATGAGCGGGGAAAGATTTAAAAGGGACTCAAGGGACAACCTTTTCACACAGAGGGTGGTGCGTGTACGGAATGAACTGCCAGAGGAAGTGGTGAAGGTTGGTGTAATTACAACATTTAAAAGGCACCTGGATGGGTCTATGAATAGGAAGGGTTTAGCGGCATGTGGGCCAAATACTGGCAAATGGGACTAGATTAATTTATGATATTTGGTTGGCATGAATGAGTTGGGCTGAAGGGTGTGTTTCTGTGCTGCACATTTCTATGACTCTATGACTCCATGACAGTGCCATGCACCAGTACCTCCCTCGCTGTACCCAAATTGACTGCTGTCTTTTTTTCTTTCTAAGAATGCGAACATGTCAGTGGTGATTCATTCACTTATTTTGTGCTTGCGCAAGCATCTATCTCTCCTTTTTGAAGCCAAACTCTTCAAAATGCATTGTATAAACCAACAAGCAGCTCCTGCTCGTGCAACTGCGCTGAAGTAATTTCCATCTTCCTTTTGAACACTTGAGTTAGGAGCTAATATCAAACACATTGCAGAACGGGGCTGAACTGGATTGAAAATTGTTCTGAGTGAAGTGTCTGATTTCATGGTGCTGCAGAAACACTAAGACATTAACGAGTTTTGAAGTGGTGGTTCCCCAGAGCACCTTTTTAACAGCTCTGCCTCTGGGTGTGTGTGTGGCGTTCCTTACTAGTGAGTGCTTTTAAGGTTTTGTATTTGCTTGCATTTTAATTTTTTATCATTGTGTTCTGTTAGCGTAACCTGCAGTTGACCCGTACCAATGTAATTTGCAGTGCTGCCACACTTGAGCTGTAGTCTTTTACACCTTACTGAAATTAGACTGCAAATTCACAAGTGGATACAGAGGGCACTTTGGGAATTGAGTTGTCAGTCCAACTCAAATCAGGTCAAATGGACTGGTATTACACCAAGCTCCAACTGCCTACTCTTCTTTATGTATTCCCCCTCCCGCTACCACACCCCCCCACCCCCACCCCCACCCCCACCATGTTTGATTGTGAACAAGTTTTTTTCTGTACTGTTGGAGAAATCAGCAGCAGTCCCATGCAGTCTTGGAGAATGGATCCCCTGGATCAAATCTGCTTGTCAGTTCTGGTTCGTTGTAGACTTGGTGGTTTTGTCATGTGACAATCTACTCCCATGGTTATCCTACATGAGATCTAAGAACAGAAGTAGGCCATTCAGCCCCTCGGGCCTGCACTGCTATTTAATACCATCATGGTTGATCCCACCTTGGCCTTCAACTCCACTCTCCTGTCCACCCTCCATAACCCTTCAAGCCGTTATTAATTAAAGAACGGTTTATCTCCTCCTTAAATTTATTCCATGTCCCAGCATCCACTGCACTCTGGGGAGTTAACTTCACAGATTCATGCTCCTTTGAAAGAAGTCATTCCTCCTCTATTTTAAATCTGCCACCTCTTAAAACCATGAATGCTCATTGTAAATTGCCCCACAAATATCCACTTTGTGTTTAATTTGTCATCCTATAGTGCAGTGATTGTAACAAGGTCAGTCAGCTGGACTGCTTAGAACGTGAGTTCCCTGATTGGGACTGTTAATCTAGACCAATCAAGGAGCCTTGGCTGACAGGCAGAAAGAGGAGCGGAAGAGATGCTAACACTCTGGTACCTGATTCTGTATGAGGCAGTACTAAAGTCAAGGATTGTTCATGTATAAGTAAAGGGAGTCTTGCTGATGGGATATCAATCCCTGTGTAGTTATTTCATATGACATTTTGTATACCTCATTTAAATCTCCTGTAATCCTTCTAAAGTCCAACTATATAGGTCTAAACTGTTTAATCTCTCCTCATAAGACAAGCCTTCCGTCTCTGAAGTGAATCTACTGGACCTTCTCCAGACATGACCATACCCGTGAAGCATCACTTCCCTATCTCCATCAGGAAGTTAAAGAGCTGTGGAGGTTCTCAATTTTGTTGGAAATACTCAGCAGGTCAGGACAGAGAGGAAAGCAGTTAATGATTAAGTTTGATTATTGGCCAGTGAGACTGGAAGAAATTGGAGATACAAGAAGTTAAGCAAGTGCAGAGGAGGGAATGGAACAATAAAGGGGAAACTCCTGAGATAGAAGGCAGGAGAGATGAAATGGTAAAAGGAATTCTAGTGCAAGACAAGAGGGGAAGGTAATGGGATGAGCAAAAGGACAAAGGATGGGCTGAGAGGAAGGCAAACATTTGAACAAGTGAATCGTTGCCATCACCCACTGTCCAAGAAAATGGAGACTTGAAGTTGTTGAACTCCGTGTTGAGTTCAGAAGGTGATGAAGTTGGAAGATCAGGGACTGTTTCTCAATCTTCAATAGAATGGTGAGGACTGAGAGATCGGAGTGTTTCTACAAATTTCCCTGTTTCCTTTCAAGGCTAAAGAGGTCTAATTTCTTCACTTTCTTTTAATGTAATTAAATTCTCCAATATTGAGGATGAACCTTTACACCCAACCTTGAAAGACATTGACGTATTGTCTGCTGATGACCATATCTGGATATGTATTGAGCAGACCCTAAAAGCACATCAATTAGGCAGGGCCATGCCATTGAGCCCTTTGCTGCTGCTGTCTCATTTAACAAGGTTATGGTTGATTTGCTCAGGTTTCAATGGCACGTTTCTCGCTAACCATCCGTTAACATCCATCCCATTGCTGTTTGGACCCTCTTGTTAAGAACCTGTTGATGTTTGTCTAAAAGTGCAGTCCCACCTGTACAATTTCAGAATGGCCTCTTTCCAGCAAGCTAGAACTCATCATGGCTGAAAATGTGTTGCTGTAAAAGCGCATCAGGTCAGGCAGCATCCAAGGAACAGGAGAATCGACGTTTCGGGCATAAGCCCTTCTTCAGGAATGCCTGAAACGTTGATTCTCCTGTTCCTTGGATGCTGCCTGACCTGCGCTTTTCCAGCAACACATTTTCAGCTCTGATCTCTAGCATCTGCAGTCCTCACTTTCTCCTAGAACTCATCATGGCCCACTAAGTGATTCGATGAGTAGTTATCATGCACGTGACAGCTGTGTATTCAGACCAAAGCAAGAAAGTCTGACCGTGTATAGGAGAAGAGGTGAGAAATGTTTGGGACAATTCGTGGAGGATCAGGGAGGAACGACAATGTGTAGGGTGAAAATGACAGTACTAGGAGACCAGACAGAGTTTATGTCATGGCGGTTATCACATTAGTTCAGGCTGAGTGATATCATGTGATAGTTTCAATTCATTGAAGATTTGCAATTCCCTAAGTGGCGCCACTTGAATTTTGACCTACATTTGGTCTCTGTGAGATAGATAGCCTTTTGGAGACTAACTCAATCATTTTACCTTGTGTGTCAGCTGATTCCTCCCCCATCTGTTTTCTGGTATTGTTCTATGTGACAAGCTGGGGTATAAAGGAGGGGTTTTGTTTTGCCCACACTTTCTGGTGGCAAGACTAGCTTGTTGTCCACCTTAACTTTCCTTAACTCTCCTCTCAGTCTAAAGGTTTAACAGCCAACCCTTTGATGTCGGCTTGGAGTCACACATGATTGGATAAGGACAGCAAAATGTCTTCCCTAAAACATGTTCAAGAATCAATTGGAGTTTATTTTTGCAACAGTTGATTCTTGTCACCTTGACTGAGACTAGTTTTTAATTCTAACTTAAATTCTACCTGCTGCTGGTGTGGGATTTGAACCAAGACCCTTAGGAATGTGACTGGGCTACAGAATTACTTGTTCAGTGTCATTAGCGCAATAGTACCAGTGATCCTATTTGGGATCCAATTAGTAACTATCCAGGCATTTTCTCAGTATTTGACACCAGGACAAGTCAAATATTTTAACAGACAGCTCAAGAAATAATAGGTCCACTTTAGAAATACAGGTATTGTCATCCTTTAGAATACAAGGCAAAATCTACGATTTGAGATGGTCAAATCTGGATGTTTCTATCAATCTACTCCATCTTCCCCTGTAGGGGAAGCACAGAACAAGGGAGTGTGGCCTTGAGATAAGAACATTCAGACAATGTAAGGAAAGACTTCTTGCACAAAGTATGAAGGAAATGTCAAATCTCGAAATTGTTTTGGCTGGGAATCAATAAAAAAATTCAGAGAATTTGTGGACCAAAGATGCTCAGAATTACAGATCCTGTCATATGTGTGTGTTCCTTTATAAATGATTGCGCAACTGAATCAGAACGAGCCAGTACAGACGCAGTGGGACGAATGACCTCTGTCTGGCCATGAGAGTACTCAGAAGTTAGGGGAAAGGTGTTAGAAACTCACTGCACAGCGCCACCTTATGGACAGATCCTGATGATCAGGACGTCGTCTTCTTGATGGTTGACAACATCGAATTGGAAATGTTGGTGCAGCAATTTACAGAGGATATGTGTTACAGCTTGTGGAAGGAGTTACTCAGTCAGATAGCTGCCCTTCTTTTATTCCACAGTGCCACGATTTCTTGCCATTTTCTAGTGTAAATCAAATTGACTGCAAACCCTTCAGCAGAAGTTGTGAAAAATATTTAAATGCCGTGAAGCAGGAATCAGCAACATCTCCCTTCATTTGTTTGTCAGAGCATTCAATATTGACAATGTTCAAAAGTAATTATGCGTGCACTGTCCCCATAACCTACTCACACTTCGCAGACATCACGTGGTACAGGGACAGATTTATTTTAAAATTAATTCCCAGATATGGCAAGACTAACATTCACTGATTGTCCTTAAGAACAGTCCACTTTCTTGAATCTCTGCATTCCGTATGGATGAGATCCAAGGAAATTTGGCAATTTGGATCCAAAATTGACTGAGTGGCAGAAAGCAGAGGGTGATAGTTGGGGGTGTTTATCTTACTGGACTCCTGTGTCTAATGGTGTCCTACAGGGGTCAGCATTGGGGCACTTGCTGTTTGTGGTTTATATAAATAATTTAGAGTTGAATGTAGGAAAATTGATCAGTAAGTATGCAGATGATACATTGGTAGAGTGTAAATAGTGAGGTAGATTACCTTAGATTACTGGGGGATATAGACAGGCTGGTGAGATGGGCTGATCAGTGGAAAATGGATAATTGTGAGGTAATATACCTAGGCTGACCAAACAAGGCAAGGGAATATAAGGTGAATAGTAAGACCACCAAAGGTCAGAGGGACCTTGGTTTGCATGTGCACAAGTCCCTTAAGGGAGTGGGACAGATGGATAAAGTGGTTAAGAAGGCACATGGGATACTTGCCTTTGTTAGTCAAGACACTAGTTTAAGAGCAGGGCAGTGATGCTGGAACTGTATAAAACATTGGTTAGGCCTCAGCTAGAGTATTGTGTGCAGTTCTGGAATCCACATTTTGGAGGGATGTGATTGCACTGAGGAGAATGCAGGGAAATTCACTGGGGCGTGGTGGGGGGAGACTATAGAGTTTCAGTTATGAAGAGAGATTTGACAGAGTGGAGTTGTTTTCCACACAGCAGTGGAGACGGGAGGGACATGGCTGAGATGTTACAAAATTATGAGGAGCATAGGTCGGGTAGATAAGGAAGAAACTTTTCCCCTTGGTGAAGGGATCCATGACTGGTGAGGGGGCTGGGGTTGGGGGGAGCGGGGATGGTGGTGGGGGTGGTGGTTGTTGGGGGGAGGGCTACAGATTTAAGGTAAACGGCAGAGGTTTAGACGAGCTGTGAGGGGGAAAAAAATTTTTTAACCAGAGGGTGTTGGGAATCTATAACTCATTGCCTGTAAGGGGGATAAAGGCAGAAACCCTCATAACATTGAAGAAGCATTTAGACAGGCCGAGTGCTGGGAAATGGGATTAAGATAGTTAGGTGGCTGATTTTGACTGGTATGGACAAGATAGGCAGAAGGGAGTTTTCTGTACTGTGCATCTCTGCGAGTCTATGAATGCACTCCCACAGTTCTGTGAGGAAGGAGTTTGAGAATTCTAACCCAGTGACACAGAGGGCAGTCAAGATGTTGTGTGTCTTGGAGGGGAACTTGGGGTTGGAGGTGTTTGTCTGCACCAATTACTGTTGTCCTGTAAGGTGTCAGAAACCACATATTTAGAATGTGCTTCAAAAGAATTGGAGAGTTTCTGAACTTGTAGATTGTATATGCTGCTACTATTGTTTGTCAGTGGTGAACAGTGTGAATGCTTAAGGTGTTGAATGGGCTGACAGTTAAGAGGCTACTGTTCCTTAAATTAAATCCACCTAGTGATAGGCCACACAACCTTAAGGCTTGGGACAATTAAAAAATGCATTTTTTTGAAGGGATAAACCAAAGTTATCATTTCAGTTTTGAAAATGGGCAACCAGTTCAGCTTTAGATAATTTCCAGTCCAGCTGCTCAGAGATGTTGTTATACACTGCTGAAGTTGGTGGATCCTGTACCCTAATCTCCTGGCTTCGAGATGGGGTCATTACCACTACTCCACAAGAACCTTGCCAGTTTTAGAGTAATATGCTACCTCAGCCAGCAAGATTCTACAAGTAAATTCTGTCAAATTGTAATCTTTCAGGAAGTCATTGATTATTTATCAATTAATAAAATAATCATACTACTGGCATGCTTTGGAAGTGTCACCGAGCTAGTTCAGAAAGTCAGCAGTTCAGTATAACCGCGAGAAACTGACCTTACACTGACCCCTTGCTTTTACATCAGTGTGAAAGATTAAAACATTTGACTACAAGGTTAGTTGCTGGCATTCTCAAAGTGTCAAATGCAAAATTGCGCTGGTACTCTAGCTCCTGAAATATTGCTGAAATTAAATGCAGGTGAATTTGAGGTCTAACTACACCAGAAGAAAATCCCTCCAGGCCTCTCTTCCCTGAGTCAGCGATGACAGAGTGGAATATCCTCCTTTTTACACCTCAGATGGGCCATGACAACAGAGAAGGAGAATTACATTAATGGAGACAGACTTTCTTTGATAACGATGGGTTTTCTGTCTTTGAAGATTTACTGTTCAATATAGCTCTTAAAAGATCCTGCAAAACCAGTTCAAAAATGCAGTAAACCCCAGGGATTCTCCCCATTCACTCCAGTCTGTCTGTTTTTCAATTCGACTGTTTCTTTACCAAAGAAATGTGCTGTTCAATAGCCAATTCACCTGTTTTATTTGAAAGGTTGGCTCATATCTCCTTTGACCTGAATTCATGTCTGAACTGATACTTTTGAATTTTGGGCTCAAGAGTTATTAAATTTCTTTAAATTCAAACAAGCTCTTTTTACATCATAACAACCTGCATTCATAGCACAATTGATACATGTCATGTCATACATTTTAAACAAAACTTTCAACTGTTGCATTTGCTTTTCTTATTCATTCACAGGATGTGGGTGTCACTGGTTAGGTCAGCATTTATTGCCCGTTCCCAGTTGCCCAGAGGACAGTTAAGGGTAAACCACATCGCTGTGGTTCTGGAGTTCTTTCTGCCCAGTCCATGTGAAGATGACCCATTTCCTTCCCTAAAGGACATTAGTGAGCCATTTTCTGGCAATGGTTCCATGATCATCAGGAGATTCTTAGAGGGGCATTCCTAATGAAGGGCTGATGCCCAAAATGTTGATTCTCCTGCTCCTCGGAAGCTGCCTGACTAGCTGTGCTTTTCCAGCACTGTACTTTTTGACTCTGATCTCTAGCATCTGCAGTCCTCACTTTCTCCTAGTTGATTCTTAGACACTCAGAGTTGGACAGCACAGAAACAGACCCTTCAGTCCAACGTGTCCATGCCGACCAGATATTGTAAATTAACCTTGTCTCATTTGCCAGCACTTGGCCCATATCCCTCTGAATCCTTCCTATTTACATACAGGGTTGGAGGGTTTGAGTGATAGGGATTATATAGAATATAGAATCCCTCCAGTGTAGAAACAGGCCCTTTGGCCCAACAAATCTGCACTGACCCATCAAAGAGTAAGCCACCCAGACCCATTCTCCTATATTACTCCTCCACATTTAGATTCTTAATTCCAGATTTTTTTTATTGAATTCAAATTCCATAACCTGCCGTGGGAGGATTCAAACCCAGGTCCCAGAACATTGGCTGAGCTTCTGGATTAATAGTCTAGCTCAGTTGGCTAGATGGCTGGTTTGCAGATGCAGAGTGGTACCAACGGAGTGGGTTCAATTCCAGCACTGGCTAGATTTGGTATGAACGATTCTCCTTCTCAACCCCATCTGTCACTTGAGGGATAGTTACCCTCCGGTTAAAACTGCCACCAGTTGTCTCTGTCATGGGAGAGTGGCCCCTTAGTACTGTGGTGAGTTTGACCTTACCTATCGCAAGATATCTCAAAGCCCATCTTAAGGAGGGCTGCCAAGTGGTGAGAGAGACAGAAAGAGGCTGAATGGAATGAGGTAATTCTTGAGCTTAGGGCCCAGCCAGGTAAAGGAGTAGACTGGGGATGTGCAGGGGGCCTGAACTGAGGGAATGCAGAGAGCTGCGGCACTGTACGATGTTACAGTGATAGGTCAAATGAGGCCATTTACACAACACAATGACAGCAGCGACAGGACCTTGATGATATTGTTAAGCATTTGACAGTTCAGATCCATGGTATTGAGTGTTTTGACCTGCGCACCGAATCAATATCTCAAAGATAATGTTGTGTATAATGCAGTCTTTAACTGCAACAAAAAAAAGTCGTGTTTAAGTAACACGCGATACAAGCAGCTTTCTTGATTCCAAAACCCTGTATCTCTGATTTCTGTTTGTTGCTTTCATCGCCCATCAATGCCTGTCTTCATAATTCAAGGTCTATTTCAGTCCATGGTGGTCATACCAGTTATTTTGAGATGTATGAATGGTACAAAGCAGACCGTTGTATTGAGCCTGTTTATAGATTTGGAGTGAGAGGGGCAGACTCTAAAATCGGAGGGCCAAGTCACAGGTCATAGAGATGTACAGCGAGGAAACAGTGCCTATGGTCCAACTCATCCATGCCGACCAGATATTCTATGTTCATTTTATCTTATTATCCCCTCAGCCCTTCCTATTCATATACCCATCCAGCTGCCTTTTAAATGCTGTATTTGTACCAGCCTCCACCACTTTCTCTGGCAGCTCATTCCATACACGCATCACCCTCTGCATGGAAAAATTGCCCTTTGGGTCCCTTTTAAATCTTTCCCCACTCACCGTAAACTATGCCCTCTAGTTTGGACTCCCCCACTCCAGGGAAAAGACCTTATCTATTTACCCTATTCATGCCACTTATGATGTTATAAACTTATATAAGGTCACCCCTCAGCCTCAAATACTCCAGGGAAAACAGCCCCAGCCTATTCAGCCTCTCCCTATAGCTCATACCTTTCAACCCCAAGTCCTGAGGGCTCCCCTCACATCAAATGATCTCATTTAGTGGTCTACTTGTACTTAAGCGTCTACTTGATTTTAAAGACGGCTAACATTTCCTCGGAGCATTTGGGGATGAGTAATCATAGAATCCCTGCATTGTGGAAGCAGGCCATTCAGCCTATCAAGTCCACAGTGACCCTCCAAAGAGCATCCCATCTGGACCCAACCCATCTCTGTAACTCCACATTGCCCATGGCTAACCTATCTGGCCTGCACATCCCATGACACTATGGTGCAATCACCGAACCTGCACATCTGGGAGGAAACCAGAGCACCTGGAGGAAACCCATACAGACCCATGGTAGATCTAAAATACCATTTTCGGCTGAGGATCCTGGGATTGTATCAATTATAGTTTAGAAGGCTGAGGGGAGATCTAATAGAAACTTACAAGGCAATGCATGGCTTAGAAAGGCTGGACACTGGGAAGTTGTTCCTGATAGGCAGGACGACTATGACCCTTGGGCACAGCCTTAGAATTAGAGGGGGTCAATTTAGAACAGAAATGAGACATTTCTTCAGTGAGAGAGAGAGTGGTGGGCCTGTAGAATTCATTGCCACGGAGTGCAATGGAGGCCAGGACATTAAATGTCTTCAAAGATTGATAATTCCTTGCGAGATCAAGAATTTAAGGATAATGGGGAGAGTGCAGGTAAGTGGAGTTGAAATGCCCATCAGCCATTATTAAATGGCGGAGTGGACCCAATGGGCCAAATGGCCTTACTACTTCTCCTATGTCTTATGCATACCGGGCTAATGTGCAAACTCCACACAGACAGTAGCCCAAGGGTGGAATCGAACCCAGGTCCTGGGGCACTGTGAACCAGCAGTGAGCCACTGTGCACCCAATGCCTACTATCTTTGCCAGGGATGCTGACATCCCTAAGAATAACTGCATATTTAAGATAAAAAATGTGAGTTTTGACAAGCTAGCAAATCTGTTGCTCTAATACTAGACCTCACCACATTGAAGTGATATCCAACTAACAATTTAACATGGGAAATATCCCATTTACAAGGCTGATGAGACCATTCATAAATAAGGAAATGATAAGTGGGCCTTATAACATATTAAATCAAACTGCATGATTGCTCAATACATGATCTGCATAAAACCTATAATAGTCTTCTGATCATAAATGAAAGGGAGGTTTAATCAGGCTTTGTTTTGTGTTTATAGCCTCATGAAAGAAAGCACAGTTCCAAATGATTTTTAATGTCTCTCATATGTTGTACCTGTGGGAATCTGATTTTTAATTTCCTTGGCATTCTGTGAAATACATGTGGCAAACTGACAATTTCTCATCCTGAAGATTTGCAAGTGGAGAGTGTATTATTGACTGCAGCCTGCAACCTCTCAGCAATGGACAGCAGATTGGATCTTGCTGTTTGACCTCAAGCTGAATTAATAATGCCAGATAAAAATATATAGTAGGCACTGCACCAAAACAGGCCATTCATCCCAACAGTTCTATAGGGCTTAATTAAAAAACAAAAAGTGCTGGAAAAACTCAGCAGATCTGTCAGCAATTGCGGAGAAAGAAACAAAGTTAATGGTTCAAATCTTTAGATTTGGGTCTCAATCACTTTCCCTGATCCAAGTCAAGCAAAACCTTTACCTTCAAGCAACATTTTGAACCCAACTTGTCAGGTATCGTCTCAGGCTGTGCTAGAAACCAGTCAGAGAGCAGCACAGAGAATATTCATGGGAACCATGCTTCCTTTTCACCACACTTGTAGCTTTATTCTGGAAAGAACAAAGTTTAAATATCATATGGCCTGGGTGCCTAATTCCATTTCACTCTCCTTTTGATTCCCTTGTGCGAAACTAAAGGCAAAATCATCACAGTCTTACTTTCTCATTAGAGAAAGACAATTGATGGTGTATTACCATGTCTCAGGCAAGGGGAGACATTGAAAATGACAGTCCTTTAAGTTAACTTCAGTAAGTACAAGAATTGTGTTATGGACCAGGCCAGACACCCTCAAAACATTTGAACAAAATAGCCCAGAACCTAACGTTCCTAGTTGTTTTAAGCAGATGTAAGGTCAATATTCCAGGAGCGAGGCAGCTGCTCAAGCCATTAGCTTTCAAACAAAACAGAATTTATTTACACGAGCGAAAGAAACCCGAATTTAGAATAACATGACTATTTGAAAACCCAACCGACAGGAAAATGCAACTTAACAAAGAGCTGTTCCAGTTCCTGCAACAGCCCATAAACACACGTGTTGGCAAAAAGGTAAATTCAAACAGGCTCTTACAGGAGAGAGATGTGAGAGGCAGAGAGAGGATCAGCATGTAGCTGTTACTTTTAAAACTAATCCAAAACTGGAAAAAACGCTGAACTGGGAGAACTGGCCACTCCCTTTCCATTTGTACAAGTGTTTTAAAAATAAACCTGAATGCCTTTTCTAATTGTTGACTTATGCAGCATATTGTTAGCCATTATTAAAGTTGCCAGTTCAGACACTATGGCCCCTCTGCCTTTATGGGCCCTCTTGGGGATAAAAAACAAGGACAGAATAACCTTATTAAAGGAGCAGCATCGTCACAATTGAAAGCCATACTGTTGGCATTACTCTATATTATAAACCAACTATTTAGCTAACTGAGCTAAACCACATAGCTGGCTTGCTGCAGCAATGTAGAATTCTTGATTGCTTTGACAGATTCGAGGCAGAGAGGTTGTCTATGGCTGGCCAGTCTAGAGCCACTGTCTCAGAATTAAGGGGGGCGATCATTTAGGACTGGGGTTGGGGAGTTAATTTTCACCCGAATCTCTGGAGTCCACCACCACAGAGGGCTGTGAATATTCAGTCATTGAGGACATTCAGGACTATCTCTGGTTGATTTCTAGACATGTAGGGAAGTGATGGGCGTGGAATTGATTTGGAAAGTGAAGTTGATGCTGAAGATCAGTCATAATCTTATTAAATGGCAGAGGAAGCTCGAGGAGCTGAATGGCTAGTTCCTGTTCTTATTTCATTTGTGTTCTTAAGTTTCACTTAAAGGCATCTATTGAAATTTGCTCCAATCACTCCATCAATAGCAAGTTCTACACTCTAATCATTTTCCTGAATTCATTTTAGATTTACTGGAACCTGTTGTATTAATGTGGTTTGGTTTCTCCCACATGCAAAAACATCTCTCCGTCTGCCATATAAAACTTATTACAGTTTTTCAAATCTCTAATAGGCCACTTCCCAGCTTTCTCTTGTAGAAGAAAGTGACACATTCTATAAAATTTTTCCTTGTAATTATAATCTCTCAGTTCTGGCATCATCCATGTAACTGCTTCATTGCACCTTCCCCAATGCCTCTTTATCACGGTTTATTAAGTGGAGACCTGATCTGCACGCTATTAATTCTACGTGTAGTTGAACCATGTCTTGATGCAGTTTGCACACACACTCACAGCTTTAACCATTCAAACTAGATTCTGCCTGATCATCCATCTCAGTGTCCTCTTCCTGCTTTCCCCTTCTGGTCCCTTTAGCCCTAAGAGTTACATCGAACTTTTCTTCAAGACATTCAACCTTTTGGTCTCAACGACTTTCTGTAGCAGGGAATTCCAAACACTCACCGCTTTCTGGGAGAAGAAATTTCTACCAGGGGTTGGTTTCTGTTTATATGTAGCCCCCTTTTCTAGTTTTGTGCTTAATGAGCAAAGAGACAATCCTAGCTCAATCCAGCTCATCAACATTTCAATTAATTCAGGACATTGGGTTATAACAATATGAAGAGGTTGAATACCACCTTGACCAAGTTGAATGCAGTCGCGTAGTCTGGTTCCATCAAGGAAAATGACTAGCAAAAGAAACTTTTACCAGAGGCTTCTGAAGGACTGGTTTTAAGATTCTCTTCGCCATTTGTCTGTGAAACTATTGATGGTGTTTTAAATTTAGATTAGATTACTTACAATGTGGAAACAGGCCCTTCGGCCCAACAAGTCCACACTGACCCGCTACCCAGCCAGACCCATTCCCCTACATTTACCCGTTCACCTAACACTACGGGCAATTTAGCATGGCCAATTCACCTAACCTGCACATTTTTGGACTGTGGGACGAAATCGGAGCACCCAGAGGAAACCCACGCAGACACGGGGAGAATGTGCAAATTCCACACAGACAGTTGCCTGAGGCGGGAATTGAACCCGGGTCCCTGGTGCTGTGAGGCAGCAGTGCTAACCACTGTGCCACCGTTGTTGGTCATTGCTTTGTAGGAATTGTTGACAAATTTCAAGTCAGTGGGCAAACAAGGTGGCAGCTGAGAAGGGATCCTGAGCCAGAGCATGTCCACACTAACCACTCTTCTTTCATTTTAAATTATTTTTTTCCCTCTCCTTTCCTGTGTTTTTTTTATTCTCCTCTCTATACCTTTTACTTACATCTTATTCTGAGCTTGGACAGCATCCCAGCAGTGAGAGCCCAGCTCAAACCTCGAGCAAGCTCACCACACACCTTGAGTGGGCCCAAAGCACGGACCTCGAGTAGGCCCAGCGCTGAGGAGAGTGGGCCCAGCATGGAGGATATCAAGCCCCAATTGCAGAGGTGAGTGGTCCCAGTGTGGAGGAGATTGGGCCCAGCATGGAGGAGATCAAGCCCCCAGTGTGGTGAAGAGTGGGCCCAGTACTGAGGAGATCAAGAGCCCAGTGTGGTGGAGAGTGGGCCCAGCACGGAGGAGATCAAGACCCCAGTGTGGTGGAGACTGGGCCCAGCACTGAGGAGATCAAGCCCCCAGTGTGGTGGAGAGTGGGCCCAGCACTGAGGAGATCAAGACCCCAGTGTGGTGGAGAGTGGGCCCAGCACTGAGGAGATCAAGCCCCCAGTGTGGTGGAGAGTGGGCCCAGCACTGAGGAGATCAAGCCCCCAGTGTGGTGGAGAGTGGGCCCAGCACGGAGGAGATCAAGAGCCCAGTGTGGTGGAGAGTGGGCCCAGCACGGAGGAGATCAAGACCCCAGTGTGGTGGAGAGTGGGCCCAGCACTGAGGAGATCAAGCCCCCAGTGTGGTGGAGAGTGGGCCCAGCACTGAGGAGATCAAGACCCCAGTGTGGTGGAGAGTGGGCCCAGCACGGAGGAGATCAAGAACCCAGTGTGGTGGAGAGTGGGCCCAGCACGGAGGAGATCAAGACCCCAGTGTGGTGGAGAGTGGGCCCAGCACGGAGGAGATCAAGACCCCAGTGTGGTGGAGAGTGGGCCCAGCACGGAGGAGATCAAGCCCAGCGCGGAGGAGAGTGGACATAGTGTGGTCCTCAAGTGAACCTTTGCTTTCTTTTCCTGGGAAAGTACTGGAGCTGGCATCGGAATTGGCAGCTGCTACTTCGGCAAAGGTGACATGTGCGAGGTAGGCCCAGCAGTGACACATGGTGCCTGAGGATCAGCAAATTTGACATCGGAAGGGAGCGGTGTAGATGGCGGTGAAGCGGTGGAGGAGGGATAGCAGCACAGGCATCAGAACTGGCTCAGAACTGATAGACTCTCTTTAATCTATGCTCTTTTTTTAAGCCCCTTCTCCTTAAATTTTTCAAAATGATGCCGAATTGTGCCGATACTTGAAAGCTTTTCTTTGTGTTTTATTGTGTTCTTGCTGCAAAATACACGTGACAAAAAAAAAATCAACCATTCAAAATCCATATTAACTCCCAGTGACCTTGGGGAAACAAAACAGCTCACGCTATGAAATATTTATCGAACATGTAAGAGTTGTAGCCAGGTTGAAGTTTGCAGAGAGAGTGGTTACATTGGATCTTTTTTTCAAGACAACATTCTGCTGTCAACAGGAGAGATTTTGATTGATGTTTGGTGCTCTGTGGCTATCTCCTGCCCAGTGACAGTGTGTATGATGAATATATCGCCATGACTGAGACGGAGGACATAGCTCTCAGGGGAACAAAACTACAAGTGGAGTCTCTGTGACACAGAATCTTAAGAAGTTACCGCATTGAACCAGGCAATACATCTGCTTAGCTACGCAAATGCCTTTGAGCCAAGTCTCATAGTCCTGTCCCATCTCATTATACTCTTCACTGTTTCCCCCTTCAGTTCATCTTTCCAGTTCTCTTTTAGAAACACTTGCGAGTTTAAGTACTGATAGTATGCCATGGTTCACCTTGACGTGATTCTGGGAGGAGATTCACCAAGATGTTGCCTGGGATGGAGCGTTTCAGCGATGAGCTTAGGGCTGGATTAGCTTGGGTTGTTTTGTTTGGTTTAGGGAATGTCCGTTTTGAACATATGGCCTGACTACAACTAGAGGTGGGTAAGACTATGACGGGCATGGACAGGGTGAACAGAAAACAACTGTTCTCCTTGGTCGAAGTGTCAGGAGCAAGGTAGCATAATTTTAAAGAGGAAGCCTAGAGGTTTAGAGGGGATTTGTAGAAAATCTTTTTCAACCAGAGGATGGTGAGGGTCTGAAATGTGCTCCCTGAGAGGGTAGTAGTGGCAGGAAACTCTTTACCTGTAAAAAGTACCTATGCAAGCACTTCAAGTGTCTTTAAGACAGAAACAGATCAGTTCTTGATTAGTAATGGGTTCATGAATTAGGGGGAGCAGGCAGGAGAACGGGGTTGAGAAACATATGGTGGCTCAGTGGTTAGCACTGCTGCCTCACAGCACTAGGGTCCTAGGTTCGATCCCAGCCTTGGGTGACTGTCTGTGTGGAGTTTGCACATTCTCCCAGTGTCTGTGTGGATTTCCTCCAGGTGCTCTGGTTTCCTCCCACAGTCCAAAGATGTGCAGGTCAGGTGAATTGGCCATGCTAAATTGCCCGTAGTGTTAGGTGCATTAGTCAGAGGGAAATGGGTCTGGGTGGGTTACTCTTCGGAGGGTCGGTGTGGACTTGTTGGGCCGAAGGGCCTGTTTCCACACTGTAGGGAATCTAATCATATCAGCAACGATTGAATGGCAGAGCAGATTCAATGGGCTGAATGGCCTAAGTCTGCTACTGTTTCTTATGATTTGGAGATGCCGGTGTTGGACTGGGGTGTACAAAGTTAAAAATCACACCACACCAGGTTATAGTCCACTATAAAAGCACACTAGCTTTTGGAGCTTCGCTTCTTCATCAGGTGGTCGTGGAGGGCTCAATCCTAACACACAGAATTTATAGCAAAAATTTACAGTGTGATGTAACTGAAATTATACATTGAAAAACTGACTGTCTGTTAAGCCTTTTCATGTGTTAGAATATCATGATAGTTTCACTTCTTTCATGTATAAATCACAAAACCTTTTTTAAAAAAGTTGCATTCTCAGGTTAGCTGTAACAATGGTGATAGCTAGACAATATGTTGAAGGTGTTAGCCCCCTGTGTTCTCTGTCTATGCCATGATGTTTAGATTGATTCTAATCTATAAGGTGAGATAATGGAGTTTTACATGAATTCATGCAGTTTTTGAGCTCAGACATTCGATCTCGGACCTTCGGGTGACCATCCTCCAAGGTGGACTTCGGGACAGGCAGCAGAGAAAAGTGGCCAAGCAGAGGCTGATAGTTAAGTTTGGTACACATAGGGAGGGCCTCAACCGGGACCTTGGGTTCATGTCACATTACAGGTGACCACCATTGCACTATATACACACACACACACACACACACACACACACACACACACACACAGGCAGTCCTATACACACATACACACGGACACACATATACACAGGCGCGCACACAGACACCCACACACATCTTTATAGACACACACACTCCCACACTCACACATGCACCCCCTCACAGACTTAAGACCCTCTGCACTCACTACACGCACACACTTTCTCACACTCACAACCCCCAACCCAGACAGACACACACACAGACAGACAGACAAAGACCCACACGCACACATATATTTTGTAGGATGAATTTGTACTTTCAGGGTTACATTGTACTTTACTCAAAAACTGCATGCATTCATGTAGAACTTTGAGCTGTAAATTTTTGCTATAAATTCTGTGTGTCAGGATTGAGCCCTCCACTACCACCTGATGAAGGAGCGTCGCTCCGAAAGCTAGTGTGCTTCCAATTAAATCTGTTGGACTATAACCTGGTGTTGTGTGATTTTTAACCCTGTTTCTTATAGTTTTATAATTGTATAACATTCACAGTTATGTTCCTAGTGTGGGTAAGTGGGACAAGTGGAGGTTGTAGTATATGTTTGGTAGTACGGGCCCAATGGGCCAAAGGGCCTCTTCTGCTCTGTATGGTTCTATGATCATTCATTTTGAACAAATGTTCTGATTCCAGTCGGAGGATGCGTGATTTAAATGAGAATCTCTGTGGGCTTATCTTCACAGTGGAAGATTATGCCATTAAGATGTCATGCACCTATTAATATGCAGATAAATATTAATGCAAAACTTGACTGACTGTCCTGGCAGCATGACACAATGGGGCAAAAGGTCTCCTTCCTCCTGTTGCTGATCGAAGGAATGCCCCTGAAGGTACCTCTCACTGTATAAGTTAGATTTCTGGCACATTAATGAACTGATACAGTACAGATTTCAACTACTAAGCTCTGAACTCTATACTAGTGTTTGATGTGACTTCCTGTTACACAACACTTTGAGGAGCTTATGAAATTGTCCCATGATCTTCACATTTTTTTCTGCTGTGTTAAATTTCATACCCTACAGCAATGACCACTCTTCAAAAGTACCACATTGGCTATAAGGTACTTTGGGACATCTAGAGGTTAGCAAAGATGCTACAGAAACGCAAGTTCATTGTTGTGTAACCAAATAGCATTTCCTCAATGATCACTGCTAGCTCACAAAACTGAACCAGTTAACAGACAAGAAAACAGAAAGGGTTTGTGAGAGAGAGTAAAGCAAGCCTTTTTTCATTGGTCAATAGTTGGGTGATCAGAGGGCAAAGATTTGAGATAATTGGCAAAAGAACTGGGAGAAAATGAGAAGGCAGTGGACTCTTATAATCTAGAACACATGGCAGGAGCAGATTCAGCAGTAATTTTTAAAAGAGAGCTAAATTAAAGGGAATCAAATTGACAATGGCATGTTGGAAGTGAGAGGACTACTTGAATAGCTCTTTCAGAAAGTTGACAGAAGCACAATGGGTTGAACAGCCTTCCTTTGTTCCGAATCATTCTATGTTATCACGAGTTCTGAAGGTGAGGTCATAGAGTCATACAGCATGGAAACAGACCCTTTGGTTCAACCCATCCATGCTGACCATAATCCCAGACTAATCTAGTCCCACCTGCCTGCTCCTGGCCCATATCCCTCCAAACCTTTCCTATTCATGTACTTAGCTAAATGTCTTTTAAACATTGTAACTGTACTGCATCCACCAATTCCTCTGGAAGTTCACTCCACATACTAACCACTCTTCATGTAAATAAATTGTCCCTTGTGATGGTTTAGTTGTAATTACTGCTGTACTAGTAACCTGGATAGCTACATGGGTGGCACGGTGGCTCAGTGGTTAGCACTGCTGCCTCACAGCGCCAGGGAGCCGGGGTCGATTCCAGCCTTGGGTGATTGACTGTATGGAGTTTGCACATTCTCCCCGTGTCTGTGTGGGTTACCTCCGGGTGCTCTGATTTCCTCCCACAGTCCAAAGATGTGTAGACTAGGTGGCATAGCCATGGAAAATGCAAAGTTTCAGGGATAGGTCCATTTGGGATGCTCTTAAGATGGTTGGTATAGACCTGATGGACCGAATGGCCTGCTTCCATGCTGTAGGGATTCTACTCTAATGTCCTTTAAGGTGCTGAAGACATTATAACTGTCATTGCCTACCCTGCATATGTGTGACTCAGACCCATGATAATGTAGCTGATTCTCAATGAAAACCAAATGAACAGTGGATGCTGGAAAACAGAAACAGAAACTGCTGGAAAAGCTCAGCAGGTCTGGCAGCATCTCTGAAGAGAAATCAGAGTTAACTTTTCGCGTCTGGTGACCCTTCCTCAGAACTGTTTGGGTCACCGGACCTGAAACGTTAACTCTGATTTCTCTTCACGGATGCTGCCAGACCTGCTGAGCTTTTCCAGCAACTTCTGATTTTGTAGCTGATTCTTAACTTCATTCAGAAACGGCCGAGCAAGGCATTCAGATCAAGGGTGACTTTGGATAGGCGGTAATGCCCACATCTGATGAATTCAAATAAAGACCAATGCCATCTCTTGCTTCTGTGTCCCACAATGCACTTGCCTAACCCCTAATGCTGTCAGCAGTCCGTCTTCTGATTGGACCGAATGCTGAGCTGAACAGCTATGTTTGACCCTGGAAGTAAGATTACAACCTATCCCTTGAGAAACGCTAATGGGTTTGAGTCACCAAGGGACAGAAACCTTTACTCTCTGTCAGTGATGGAGAAAGTGAGGACTGCAGATGCTGGAGATCAGAGCTGAAAATGTGTTGCTGGAAAAGCGCAGCAGGTCAGGCAGCATCCAAGGAACAGGAGAATCGACGTTTCGGGCATCAGCCCTTCTTCAGGAATCATTATAACTCTGTCACTCTGTCAGTGATAGTTGGTAATATTTTTGAGAGGTTCCTTATCATACTCTTGTTCTTTTTTACTTGGATCATTTGGCAAAATATGCAGCGTTAACTCCAGAAGGCAAATCTGAGGTGAATTTAAAAACAAGATTGTCTTGTTCTGTTCTTGTATCTCCACAGTGGCAGTAAACAGAAACAGTTGGAAGATTTTTTAACAGCTCCTCGGGGCAACAAGGGCCCCTGGCTGTTTCGCATTAATCTTACAGATACTTATACAGATGCTCCACAAACCACTGCACTGGCCCACTGCTCTTGAAATGATTTGATTTGACTTGATTTATTGTAGTCACATGTACCTAAGTACAGTGAAAAGCTTTGTTTTGTGAGCAATGCAGGCAGATCATAGCAAACAAGAAGATAAAGATCATAGGGCATTTAGGCAGAGTGAGGCACACGGGTTACACTGCACAGGTGGTGCACAAAAGCAAGATCAACATTGATTTGGAGATGCTGGTGTTGGACTGGGGTGTACAAAGTTAAAAATCACACAACACCAGGTTATAGTCCAACAGGTTTAATTGTCAACCACCTGATTGATGAAGGAGCAACACTCCAAAAGCTAGTGCTTCCAAATAAACCTGTTGGACTATAACTTGGTGTTGTGTGATTTTTAACTAAGATCAACATTAGATTTGAAATTAGAGAGGTGCATTCAGCAGTCTAAAAATGGCAGGAAAAAAGTTATTTTCATTGCTGTCATTTTCTGTCGAGGTCAATCATTAATGAAGGAATACACCCAACGACCTAAATGGCTTCCTTCTTGTACATATCGTTTTTTGGTGGGTTAGTCACGCTGTGCAATGCTAACCGTGTTGGCTATGTCTCAGTGAGTAGTGCCTCCACCTCTGAGACAGAAAGTCAGAGTTTCTGAGCCCACTCCAGGATGTAATGTAGGCTGGCAACTCAGTGAGGTACCCAGGGAGATGCTGCACTCTCTGGGGTGTTGTCGTATACCTAAGATGTTAAAGCACAGTCTGTGATTTTAGACAGACCCAAACCTACACGTGGCACCAATGAAAGCATGTTAAAACTGATAGTCTGCTCAGGACCTCTCTACATTGATGGCTGTGTTGTCACTTTGGCGTGCCAGTGTGTACAGAAGCCTATCACCATTTTCACAGCACTTGTTGAGAAATGCACTTGTAACATTGTTGATTGTAAATAGAAGTGAACACAGGGGGCTCAATCTTGATGGAGTTATAGCGCAAAACGAGTGGGAACAGGTAGGTGGCTCATTTATCCCCGACTCCCATTTCTGATCCCACTGTTTAGGTAATTGATCCCGGCATCCTGATGAAATTGAAAGGAGCAATTTGACAGAACTTGCAGCGTCTTTACAGACCTCGCATCAAGCTGCAGAAACTGAAATGAAGGCTTTTTAAAAATCAACATCAGCTACATACCTGTGGGTCTCGCTCCTGACCTGGGTAATGCTCTGTAGCCTTATAGATCCCTTACAGAATCCAGTTTCCAGTGCTAGCCCTCTTCAAACTTGTCAGTGCAAAGAACCACAATAGCAGCCGATGTATTCACATTAATAGACCAAAAACTCACATGTCCCCTCTAATGGATTCAGAAGCTGGAAAGAGGATTGCTTTCCAGCTCGTTGGTAGTGAATACAGGATAGGAGTAAATCACAAAACCCCTACAATATGGAAGCAGGGCATTCGGCCCATCAAGTCCACACTGAACCTCAGAAGACCATCCCTGTCACCTTGAATTTCTCATGGCTGATGCACGTGGCCTGCACACCCCTGAACACCCCTGGTGTTGGTGGATGCGATACAGTTACAATGTTTAAAAGACATTTAGCTATGGCAATTTCCTGTGGGCAATCCACCCTATACTGCACATCTTTGGACTGTGTGAGGAAACCAGAGCACCCAGAGGAAACACACATAGACACAGGGAGAATACGCAAACTCCACACAGACAGTCACCCAAGGCAGGAGTTGAACCCAGATCCCAGGCACTGTGTGGTAACAGTGCAAACCACTGAGTTACAGTGTCACTCATTTGAATCTGAACTTTTACTAAAAAAGAATAAATGCCAGGAGTGAATAGTTTTTTTAAGTTGCTAACTGATTTACTACTTATTTTTGGTCACTTCACACTTTGTTGCAGTGAAATTGATCTCGATACCTGTTGCAAACAGCATACATTGCATAAGTGAGTGTGTGCGTGTTTGTGTGTGTGCACATATATACATGCATGTACCTGTACACACGTGCACATATATGGCAGACATATGAAAGTAGAATATCTTGAAACATCACTGACACTGTTAATCGTTAAAAATGAAAAATCTTTCTTCTTTTACCAATAGTCAAGAAATCTGAGAGTTCACAAATGACTCATGGTCCAATGTCCTTCATTAACCTTGAAAGCATAAATGTTTATCTTGCAGATCATGTGCAGAGTGGTATTCCCTCGCAGGTACAGAGGCTTGTAGTCCTGCAGCACATGGAGACTGGGACAGAGCAGGGGGCAAAAGTTGATTTTGGTGTTAGAATTAAGGGCCTTTAACTTGTCCCTTTTTCCAGTGAATTAATTCCTGCTGCTGGCAAAAAAAACAAAAAAAACTTGTCCATCTGGAGCTGCCCCTGCACATTACATTCCCTGATGTGATGAAGCCTCCAGTGTGTAGTCACTGAGTAGGCCTGCAATATGCCTAGTCCATTATCACCTTCAGACGTGTACGATGATAATGGAAGTGATAGAGGTGCAGTTGAAAATTGGCTCTTAATATTTTATGTGCTACAGTGGAGAGAGAGAGAGAGACCTGGAGATTGTCCTGTTCTTTCTCTTCAGGGAGGTCTTTTTTCTTTGTTTAAACACTTTCTTAGGACGGACTTTTACATTTGACCTCATTTATTTATATTAATTGAAATTACTTTCCTTGATTATTTAATTGGAGCTTTTAAATTAGCCCAGCAAAGCAGATATTTTTCTTTAAAAATAAGCGAATGTTGTCACTGGTTTGAAAGGGCGAAAGTGCAGAGGAAAATATATTCAATACGAGATATGATTGGCCAAAAGGTCTTCCTATTTGTCGTAATGCTTATCTCATATTGCAACTGATTGACCATTTGCCGAGTCCATCGGGAAGGATGCGAGCCTGAGAGTGGTGATTATTCCTGGCAGCGGGGGCCTACAAGTTAAGGCTTCCCTGTACATGGATGACTTTGCCATTTTCTGCTCGGATCCACTGTCCGTGCACAGACTCATGTGCATATGTGACCAGTTCAAATGGGCCTCGGGGGCCAAGGTAAACAGAGGCAAGAGCGAGGCCATGCTCTTCGGGAACTGGGCCGACCAATTCTCGATTCCCTTCACCGTCAGAACTGACCACCTGAAGGTGCTGGGTATTTGGTTCGGAGGGGCTGGGGCGTGCACCAAGTCTTGGGAGGAGCATATCAGCAAAGTGAGACAGAAACTGGGCAGATGGAAGCTACGGTCGCTCTCCATCGCGGGAAAAAACCTGGTCCTCAGGTGTGAGGCACTGTCATTGCTATTATACGTGGCACAGATCTGGCCTATTCCCAGAACCTGTGCCGTCACAGTCACCCGGGCCACCTTCCAATGTATATAGAGATCAAAGATGGACCGGGTCCGAAGGGACTCGACGTATAAAGATCTGGACAACAGGGGAAAAAACACACCCAATGCCACCCTCACCCTGATGGCCACCTTTGTGTGTGGGGGCATCAAGCTCTGCCGGTTCGCAAACACTAAGTGTCACTACGTACTGAGGTTCTACCTGTCCTCGGTGTTGCGAAGGATGGGCCTGGCCTCGCTGCCGCGGAATGCTCCGAGCAGTTGGACCGTTCCGTATCACCTGTCCTTCATGGAGAAGTTTATGAAGAAAAAGACCTTTGACCACAAGTCCATCAGGAAGTGGTCAGCACGTAGTGTCCTTGAGACCCTTCGGGAAAAGGCGAAGGCGGATTCTATCGAGCGGTTCCCTGAGCAGACTGTCAAAGCCATTTGGCAGAATGCCTCATCGCCAGAACTTTCCAACAAGCACCAAGACATGGCTTGGCTGGTGGTGAGATCCTTTATGCATGCCCGGACTCTCAGCCGCACCGCACGCTACCCTCGAAGCGGCTGCAGGGTGTGACAAGACTGTCACACACCTGCTTCTGGAATGTGCCTATGCCGAAGTCTGGAGAGGAATGCAGTGGTGTTTGTCGAGGTTCGTCCCGAGCAGCGCCATGATGCGGGACTCCGTGCTCTACGGTCTGTTCCCTGGGACGCACACCGAGACGAACAACAACTGTGCCTGGAGGATCATCAACTCGGTGAAAGACGCTCTTTGGGCAGTCCGAAACCTGTTGATCTTCCAGCTGAAGGAGTTGACCCCGACTGAGTGTTGCAAACTGGCACATTCCAAGGTCCAGGACTATGTGCTGAGGGACATGCTGAAGCTTGGGACAGCTGCCGCCAAGGCACGGTGGGGAAAGACCACCTTGTAACATCTGTCTGCCTAAGAAGAACAGGGGGCCCTCCCAGTCATTTGGGCTCCACTGACGCCTCAGCAGAAAAGCTGGATAGTAAATGTACAGACTTGTATATAGGAAAAATAAATTTCAATGTCTGTATATAAAGCAATGTAATGTGTGCACAAGAATGGCATGACCAATTATATAGAGGTCCAAATAATTTTATGAATAAAGTATATTTTTGAAATTTAAAAAAATGGTTTGGGGTGACATGGTGGTTCAGTGGTTAGCACTGCTGCCCCACAGCGCCAGGGACCCCGGTTCGATTCCACCCTCGGGTGACTGTCTGTGTGGAATTTGTACACTCTCCCCACATCTGTGTGGGTTTCCTCTGGGTGCTCCCGTTTCCTCCCACAGTCCAAAGGTGTGCAGGTTAGGGTGGATTGGCCGTGTTAAATTGCTCGTAGTGTTAGGTGCATTAGTCGAGGGTAAATGTGGGGGAATGGGTTTGCGTGGGTTACTGTTCGGAGAGTCAGTGTGGACTTGTTGGGCCGAAGGGCCTGTTTCAATACTGTAGGGAATCTAATCTGATCAATATGTCTTCAATCAATGGGACAATCAATCCATTAGCCAAATGCTAGTTTTCTCCTTGAAGTCGATTCAATTTAATGAAAACCCTTGCAAGGTCAGCTGCAATGGACTGGACAGATGAAAAACATATGCCCCACCATGGAACACCATCATCTGCAAGTACCCCTCAAGGTCACCATCCTGGCTCAGAAATATATGGCCTTTCTCTCACAGTGTCACTGGGTCAAAATCCTGGAATTCCCTCCCTAAGGTCATTGTGGGTCTACCTACAACACATGGACTGCAGCGGGTCAAGAAGGCAGCTCACCCCCACCTTCTCAAGGACGACTAGTGCTAGCTCAGTCAGCGATGCCCACATCCCAGGTGTAAGGTCCTGTTTTCTCGAGTCTCAAATGCTCAACATTCCAGGAGGAGTCTCTCCTCAGAATACACCTTCATTGACATTAATGACTGGGTGGAGCTCACTACTAATCATTCAAAATAGCAACAACTTCTCCATTTGAATTGTAATGTGCTTTTGAGTCCAAACAACGAGGCAAAGTGGCGACAGAGGAGGGACGAAAGGAAGGACAATCCCACATTCCGGGTTCCACTACATTCTGGGACATCCTGCCCAAGTGCCTAAAGATTGACCCATTCATTGACATGAAGACCCATGCCAGAAACCTACGATCCTGAGGAGATGTCTTTCTCGAATTGAGGGACAGTTGAGAATGACTGACCGGCAACCTGTACTGGAAGGTTCTGTCAGGCTTTTGAGATGTGTGGTTTCCTGCATTCTATCAATAGTCCTGGTGCAGACACTGCAGTTTGGAGAACACTTTATTCAGTATCTAAACCCATGCTGTCCCTGACTTGGGAGAGTTTGATGGAGACAGGGTAGAGGAAGCTTTATTCTATATTTAACCCTATACTGTCCTTGTCTTGGGAGTGTTTGGTGGAGACAGGGTAGAGACAGCTTTACTGTGTATCCTAACCCCGTGATGTACTTGACCTGGGCATGTGTGATGGGGACAGTGTGGTGCTTGCTTTACTTTCAGTTTAAAAGAGTAGGTGCTGCTGCATCAAATCATGGACTGTTACAGCACAGGAAGAGGTTATTCAGCCCATCATGCCAGTCTTTGAAAGAGTATCCAGTCAGTCCCTCTTCCCCCACTTTCGCCTCAGTCCTGCAATTGCTTTTATTTCAAACATTTGTCCAACTCTCACTGCACTTGTGCCATAACTAACAAAGAAGGTGGAGTGACTTAGGAAGGAAACCCCAGAGCCTTTGGGCTGAAGGCTCAGCCACCATTGGTGCAATGAAGGAACTCAAGGACACAGGGGGTTAGAGTTGAGGAGTTTGAATATCTAGCATGGGCTTGTTGAGGATGCAGCAATGAATTGAGTGAAGCTATGATTTTGTTTTTGATGGAGTTCAGATGAATGAGGGGGGGATCTCCTAGAGACTTATAAAATTCTAACAGGACTAGACAGGGTAGATGCAGGGTAGATCCACGGTCTGAGGATCCGGGGGAGACTAGTTAGGACAGAGATGAGGAGACATTTCTTCACCCACAGAGTAGGGAGCCTGTGGGATTCATTACCACAGGAAGTAGTTGATGCCAAAACATTGAATATATTCAAGAGGCGGCTAGATATAGCACTTGGGGCGAATGAGATCAAAGGTTATGGGGAGAAAGCAGGATCAGGTTATTGAGTTGGACAGTCAGCCAGGATTGTGATGAATAGTGGAGAAGGCTCAAAGGAGCAGGAGGAGGCAATTTGGCCCTATCTTCTATGTTTCTGTACAAGTAAGATAATAAGCTGCAAAGACAATTATTGTTACAGAATCTTTGAGAGAAAAACATTCCTGGAAATGTAATAAGGCCACAAATTGGACATCATGCTAAAGATAGGGATATTCTGAGTGATTTGATCAAAGTGTTTTACTGGCTGGTGTGACAGAATTAGTTGTATTTTTTTATGTGCCATCATGTAAGTATGTCAAAAGATTTTAGTAACACTTTGTCCTTGCAACTTAAGTAACACTGTGGTAAGCCCACACCACATGGACTGCAGCAGTTCAAGATGGCAGTTCACCTTCTCAATTAAAGATGGACAATACATTTTGGGTGAGCCAGTCATACCCCCATCCCATGGATGAATTAAGAAAGTAGTACATGGGGTTGTTCTTAATTTTCATTTGCAGATGTAGTAGGAAAAGTCCAATATAAATGACCATTTCTGGCAAAGGTTTCAGGGGCGGGTTGATGTTATAATGTGTCAGAATTTCCCCTTTCCCACATGACTTCAATTGCCTTCATACGTAAGCATCTAGTTTAGATTAGATTCCCTACAGCGTGGAAACAGGCCCTTCAGCCCAACGACTCCATACTGACCCTCTGAAAAATAACCTACCCAGACCCATTTCTCTCAGACCAATGCACCTAACACTATGGGTAATTTAGCGTGGCCAATTCACCTGGCCTGCACATCTTTGGACTGTGGGAGGAAACCCACGCGGACACAGGGGGCATATGCAAACCCGACACAGACTGTTGCCTGAGGCTGGAATTGAATCCGGGTTCCTGGCGCTGTGAGGCAGTAATGCGAACCACTAAGCCACCGTGTCACCCTGTGTTGCTTGTTTCTGGAAAGGTTGCTATGACAGTGTGCATTCTATTATTTCTCCAGTAAATTGGGATGGGCAATAAATGTTGACCTTGCTAGTGGCAGCTGTATCTCAAAAGCAATTTAAATGATTGTTGAGGTAGAGGAAACTTTCCACATGGCATCCATCAAATTAAATGAGAGTGTACTTGGAACATGATTCTCAACATGTACCCATAGGCCCATCTCCTACTGCCTTCAGTGACTGACTATAACGTGAGATTGGCAGGGACTCAGGAAGCAGGTTGGTGACCTGACTGGAGAGTTCAAGTTGCGAGCTATGTAATGGTAATAATGAATCCTTGTCAGAATGTACAAAGTTTTCAGCTCTAAACCCATGCATGGGACTTCATCTAAAACCTTTTGTGAGATTCAAAGAAATTAGAGATTTAAATCTGATGGTTGGTTTGGTGATGTTAACCAAACACAATAGCCTTCATTTCTGATATAGAACATAGAACAGTACAGGCCCTTCGGCCCACAATGCTGGGCTGAGCATTTATCTTAATCTAAGGTCAACCTAACCTACACGCTTCTCAATTTACTGCCATCCATGTGCTTGTCCAGCAGTCGCTTAAATGTCCCGAATGTATCTGACTCTACTACCACTGCTGGCAGTGCATTCCATGTACTCTCTGCCATTCAGTTGAATGTGAAGTGAAATGTTGCATTTTTAAATGTCGTATTTCTGCTGATGTTTATTATTTTTGCTGCACCATGGCTTCTTCCAATGCTTGGTCAGATTACCTGCATGTTTCATATTATCACTTGCCTTTTATCCGATGCCACTTCTGCGCGTGTGGGTCTCTCTAAGACATATTCCTTTCTAAACAGACTGCCTCAATGAAGCACACTAAAATGAAGAGAGGCAACAATGGATAGCAAGTGAAATGACCCAATTTTATCCTTTTCTGGTTGTCTTCTCAGCCCTTCATCACACTCTCAGTAATGGCTTGGATCATTGAAGGCAGACAAAATCTAATGATGTTTCTTGTAGTGCTTATATAGTGGTTATTTATGTCTGCAGATTAAAAAGGAATATCTGCTTCCTAACCAAAGCAATCTCTGCCTGTGAATTAGAATCCTCCATTAATATGCATCGTCCCTAAAAGCTCCACAATTATGTTGTTTACACTTCACATGGTTACATTTCTGTGAGAAAATTGTTTCCCAATGGTCTGGATTTGTATATTTGATGAATAACTTCATTATAATAGCTCCAAATTATACAAAAGGAGGAGCTGTAAAATGCTTGAAGTTCAGTTTAACATACAAAACATGTGTCCCCTTGTTATCACATCATGATAAATGGCATAGACAAGGGAGAGAGACCAGGGGTAAGTTTTCACCACACAGAAATGCAAAAAACTGAAGATGCTGGAAATCAGGAACAGAAGCACAAATAGCTGGAAAAAAACTCAGCAGTTCTGGCAACATCTGTGGAGAGAAAGCAGATCCAGTCACCCTTCTTCAGAACTTAATTTTCACAAAGTCTGGGTGACCTAACAGTTGTAAAGTCGAACTCATTTTTATTTCATTGAGTGTAGCTGATGAACTGATCATGAAGAGGGACCCAGAAGAGTGAAGATTAAAGTAGTGCTGAAAAGGCACAGCAGGTCAGACAGCATCCGGGGAGCAGGAAAATCGATGTTTCGGGCAAAAGCCCTTCATCAGGAATGCCCTCGGATGTTGCCTGATCTGCTGTGCTTTTCCAGCACCACTCTAACCTTGACTCTGATCTCCATCATCTGCAGTCCTCATTTTCCCCCAGACCAGTCAGACAATCCATTCTGACAGATTATCACACTCTCATATAAATGCAACATTTACCTCAATCCTCAGAAACCCATCCCATTCCCTCCATACTATGTTGCCTCACCTCATCACTGCCGCATGTTTGTGGGATCAAGCACTGGCAGTTTGTGCTGTTAAGAGTCCTCTGTTCAAGATTTTTTTTTTCTGTAATTAACCTGTTCAGAGATGTAATTAAACACCTCTGGAGCAAATGAGACTTGAACGCAGACTTCCTGGTCCAAAGGTAGGGACACGAACACCACATATATCTTTAACTTCTGCCAGTTCTGAACAAATTGCCCCAAAGCGTTACAAATGGTGTCTGGCCAACTGAGTATTTCCAGCTTTTCTCTATTTTTATTTCGACCTGACAGTATCTGCAGTATTTGGTACCATATTAATGTCGCTTGTGATATGAACCTGAACTGTACCAAAAAATCTTGGCTGAGAAATTATAGCGTACAAGTTCCTAGAGAGCATTTAAAATGTGAAATGAGGTGTGCTAGTCTTGTTTTCTCTATATTATATTTATTAAGCTTAAGATTATTATATGAGCTGAGTGAGCTGTTCCACATAGTGAAGGAAATTGGCCAAGAATATCTTCTCACCTCGTCATGCAATCCAGAACAAGAGGCTCCAAACTGATTTCCAATTTGAGAAAAATCAATTGAAAGCAAATATACCAACAGAAGAGAATCCTTGCTACAATGCCGTGCTAGAGTCTAGAACAGATTCTTCAGTAGAAAGCCCAGTAATGCAGTGTAATTTGCAGCTTTTGAAAAATCAGGATGATACCAGTGTTTTGATGATAAGGGAGGATCTAATTGAAACATGCAGATTACTGAATGGCCTGGGCAGAGGGATGTTGGGAAGATGTTTCCATTGGTAGGAGAGACTAGGACCCAAAGACGTAGCCTTAGAGTAAAGCCTTTTAGAATGGAGATAAGGAGAAACTTCTTCAGCCAGAGAGTGGGGAATCGATGGAATTCACTGCCACAGAAGGCTGTGGAGGCCAGGTCATTGAATCTATTTAAGACACAGATAGATAGGTTCTTGAGTATCAAGGGGATCAAGGGTTATGGGGAGAAAGTGGGAGAATGGGGATGAGAAACTTATCAGCCATGACTGAATAGCAGAGCAGACTCGATGGGCTGAATGGCCTAATTTCTGCTCCTATGGTGTTATTGTATTATGGCCTAGAATGTACTCTCTTGAGTGTTCAGATTTATGGGTGATCTAATGTAGGTGTTTAAAATAATTAAAGGATTTAATCAGGCAGATTTGAAGAAACTGTCTTCTTTGCTGGTCGGAGATTCCAGAAAGAGGGAACATTATCTTCAAATTAGAGCCGAATATTCAGGGTTGATGTCAGGATGTACATCCTCAGAAAGTTGCTGAGGCTTGAAAATTTTAAGACCCGCTTGGCAGATATTCCTGGATTCAGAGTGTTGCAGAATCCAGAGAGGTAAGTGGAGTTAAGGTACAGATCAGACACTACCTGATTCCATGGAGGAACAAGCTTAATGGGGTTGAGTAGCATACTCCTGGTCCTTTGAAAGCAAGATGAATAGTTACTTGGAAGGCAGAATATTAAAGAGACATGGAGAAAGGATAGAGCATAAAACATCAAAGAATTACCACTGCTAATAACCTGATGCCAAAAAGTCCAAATGGCAAAGGCTTTCTTTCCTATCCTTCGAGTTTTACCTCACAAATTCATTTCAAAAGAGGCTTATATGGTAGTTCAACATCAGGGGACTGAGTGACTCCACTAATGACCTCTGTATCTGCTTGCTAGAAGAATGGTCTTGCTGCAGTTACCTCCACTCCACCTTTGACTGCCTTTGCTGATTGCCAGGCCTCAGGAGGTGACACCAATCAGAGGTCATGTCCCTGTCAAAGTGAATCCTCCTGATGCACTAAATTATTTAACATTTATTCCGGTGTATTGTCTGACTGTAAACTTGGGCTAGAATTTCTTGGCTGTCAAATGGCAGATTTGTTCTCCAGAATATGATTTCCAGAGGGATGTGGTGATACATGGATATTGTATTCATTCTTGTGCCATCCATGTTCAATCTCAAGGGCATGAGACATTCCTTTCGTTACGACCTCTACTCAGGTGAATGAGGGAGAACCCTAAGAGTAATTAAAATCAAAGCAGACGACTGTAAATCTGAAATAACAACAGAAAATGCTGGAGAAATGCAGCAGGTCAGAATCAGAGCTAATGTTTCGAATCTCTTAAAAACCAGTTTGAGAGAGGAGTTTTGTTAGATTCAGGACATTCATTCTGTTTCTCTCTCCACAGACACTCCCAAATCTACTGAGGTTCTCCAGAGTTTTCTATCTTTAACCCAATTATAATTTGATCCATGAACATTTTTCCTTTATTCAGTCATGGGACATGGGTACCACTGGCCAGGCTTTGCATTTATTGCTCATCCCTAATTGCGCAGAGGCGAGATAGGAATCAACCACCTTGCTGAGGGTCTGAAGTCGCATGTAGGCCCGACCAGGTGAGGATGGCACTTCCTTCCCTCAAGGACATTAATGAAGCAAATGGATTTTTCCAACAATCAACAGATTTATTGTCATCATTAGACTCTTAATTGCCGATTATTATTGAACTCAAATTCTACCATCTGTTGTAGTGGGGTTTGAACCTGTGTCCCCAGAGCATTACCTAAATCTCTGGATTAATAGTCCAGTGATGATATCACTAGGCTTGCCAAATGTTGTTGAAGTATATCAGAAATCAGAACTCTGTATTTCAAATGGTAATTATAAATTGCTTATGGTGGAATTCATAGTATTGTCTGAAGTTCTTAATAGAGAAATTATTCAAAGTCTTCTCTATTTTTATGTCATTTCCAACAGCAACAGTTTTAAGGGTCTACCTACATGTGAAGTGATGTGCCTAAGGCATTAATCCTTGACTATTGTTGCATACTCCCTCCTGCACATGAAGTGATCAAACCCACTTGGAGTCAATTTGACTGAATGGTAATGGAAAAGGGTGTCATTGATTCACCTCCCAGCTGTATTCCTCCACATTTCAATTTGAAATTAAGACAGTAGAATGGACAACTGAAATGTGTACATTTTACCCTGTCAACCAAAGTTAAAACTAATCTCTGTCTGTCTCACCAAGAATAGTGTTAAAACGCAGCCATGGAAAGTGTGCCTACCTCACTTCTCATACCAATGGACCCCAGGGTGAGGTTAAAGTAGTTTACAGATTATGAGATCAATTATCATTTAGGATTACCTCTGCACTGTGCCTATTTTCTAATCAACCTGTTCAGGGATGTTTTTGTATACCTCTGGAGGACATGCGACTTAGAACCCAGGCCTCCTACATCAGAGGTAGGCACGTTGCCACTACATCACAAAAGCTTTCTGCATTCTATGATAATGTGAGCTCCTGCAAACAGCATCGTTAATGTGAGGCAATATTCATCTTTTAGAATGAGGGTTAATCATTTCCCAGGACACAAGGTGAAACTCCCCTGCTCTCCTTCAAAATGGTGGCCAGGTGATCTTCCTGAGAGGACAGGCAGAACTTTGGATGAACACCTTATCACAAAGTCATGGCATTCCTTCAGTAGTGCACTGGGAGCATCAGCTTAGATGAACTGCTTAAGTCTCGGAAGTAAAGCTATAACCTTATGATTCAGAAAACTAGTTTGCTGTTGAAGACACTAAGCTGGAGATCTTGTCAAGGTATAACACCCAGCTTGGCCGTAGACCTAACCAGCTAGTTGTTAGCTTCCATTATTCAATTTAGCTGGAGGACATTTTCCGATTTCACAACACTTCTTGCAAAAGCAGACAGCAGTATCTAAACTTCGTGTAATGATCCACAGCGTCAAATTTATGGATTGAAATCTCGCTGTGTGATATTAGTTTACCACAAATTTCATGGTCTGCTGTTTACGCACAGGCATGAGCCAATTTATCTGAAAGGAATGGGGGGACGAAGAATGCAGGAATTCCATACTGACATATTAACACATTCATTACTGATATTGCACAATGTTTTACATCATTGATCAAGTGCTGTTTTAAATGCATCAGTTTTGCTTTTGTCAATATCGTGTAACCTTCCCTGAATCCAAGTCAATAATGACTTTGTGGCTGGTGGAAATATGGGGCAATTTGAATGTAATATTAACAAAATGCTTCTGTGTATTTTGTTATCTAATCAACCTCATTCAATTACATTGGCTTGAGACTTGCAGGACATCACTCATATTCGCATTTTATAATACCTTAAAATGTAACAAGGTTGGAACTATGAAAATTAGTCACTATATTTTGAAATGGGGAACAGACGAAAGGTTGAAAAAGAAAACTAATGATCTGAAAGCGTTCAAATAAAAAGTAATTTCTTGTTGACGCAATCATTGAGAAATTGAATTTTTCTCTTGTTTGGTGACCTTATCGTTTACCTTTACACAGTGAAGTGTGGTGATGCTACATTGCAGCTTTTAGTGCTATCACTACTAATGAAAAACACTCTTTGCTTGCAATTTGTTGTTAACTTTTCAGATTCTGTCTTTCCCAGCATTCATCAACCGTGTTAGAGCTGATTTCAGCTAATCAGTGGTAATTGAGATATAAAGTGTTGTGATTCCGGGCACTATTAGAAACTGTCACTCCTCATTTCAGAGATGAAGCACAACAGTGTAGCTGTTCAGGGTCGGTCAGGAGATTAAAGGGGAGTACAGCTTTGTATTGTTGGCTCCTCCAACTTCACAGCCATTCTGTCAATACCTTGGCAGATTTGGAACATACAAACATGAATAACAAACCCTACCCCATTTTAATATGTGGAGAATGCCAGTGTTGGATTGGGGCTGACAAGTTAGATGTCACAAGACACTAGGTTATAGTCCAACAGGTTTATTTGAAATCATAAGCTTTTGGAGAGTTGCTCCTTTATCTGACAAAGGAGCAGCATTCCAAAAGATTGTGAATTCAAATAAATCTGCCGGACTGTAACCTTGTGCCATGTGACCTCTGACTCCATTCTGTTGTTGTATGGTAGTGATGCCAACATTTTATAAATGTAGGTATCTGCTAGACCCATCAGGGATGTCTTGGGTAGATTGGTGTGAATCAAATTACTGATGCCATGGGGAAGGAAACCCATGCAGTTCTTTATGAGTAGGTAAGGGTTCTGTCTTAGTTAAACAGGAAATTATATATTACTTAGGTCATTACAGTACATCTAAGATACATGGTCTTTTTTTCCACACAAGGCAAGCAGACCAAGCTAAGAGTAAATACACATTATTAATTTAGTTCCATGTTATAAGCACTAAGAACAGCCTTAGAAGCACAAGAAAACACACACTACGCAAACTCATCTCAGCTATGGGGAGTATGCTCTGCAGCTCTGATTAGCTCCTGCCAGAAATTGTACTTTGTCCATGATGGGCAGTTAATGCTTTTGTGACAAACTGCTTTGTACGATTCAGTCCCTTTTTTCCTATTGGAAAGATGTTGTGAAACTTGAAAAGGTTCAGAAAAGATTTACAAGGATGTTGCCGGGGTTGGAGGATTTGAGTTTTAGGGAGAGGCTGAATAGGCTGGAGCTGTTTTCCCTGGAGAGTCGGAGGCTGAGGGGTGACCTGATAGAGGTTTAAAAAATTATGAGGGGCATGGATAGGATAAATAGGCAAAACCTTTTCCCTAGGGTCGGGGAGTCCAGAACTAGAGGACATAGGTTTAGGGTGAGAGGGGAAAGATATAAAAGAGACCTAAAGGACAACTTTTTCACGCAGAGGATGGTACGTGTATGGAATGAGCTGCCAGAGGAAGTGATGGAGGCTGGTACAATTGCAACATTTAAGAGGCATTTGGATGGGTATATGACTAGGAAGGGTTTGGAGGGATATGGGCTGGGTGCTGGCAGGTGGGACTAGATTGGGTTGGGATATCTGGTTGGACTCTATTGTAGGTGAGCTGCCCATTGCTTTCCTCAGTTTGCTGATCATAGAGTCATGGAGTCATACAGCACAGAAACAGGCCCTACACTCCAACCATTCCATGCCAATCGTGTTCCCAAACTAAACTAGTCCCACCTGCCTGCGCTTGACCCACATCCCTCCAAACTTTTCCTATTCATGAACTTATCCAAATGTCTTTTAAATGTTTTTACTGTCTCCATCACTTGCTCTGACAGTTCATTCCACACACGAACCACTCTCTGTGTAAAAAAGCTCCCCCTCGTATCCTTTCTTAAGCTTTCTCCTCTCACCTCAAAAATATGACCTCTCGTTTTGAACTCCCCCACCATTGGGAAAAGGCCCACTCACCTTATCAATGTCCCTCATGACTTGGTAAACCTTTATAAGGTTATCTCTTACGCTCCAGTGAGAAAAGTTGAAAGTAACAAGGTCCAACAGTGGGAGTCCCAATACTGGGCGCAGCTTATACCTGGTCATTCAGGGAGGAGCATTGTATACAATCCACATAGCCAAAAAATTCAATTTTAAGTCAATGATTCCTCCAGCTACCAATGATAATTACCATAGCTCTGGAAATGTGGTTCGGCACACCAAACGTTGCAATCTAGAAAAGCTATTCTCCTTGTCAAGGTATTAGGCTAAGTGGGACTGAAGAACAGTAGGAGGCCATTCAGCCCTCACTTGCTCGTTGTGCTCTTGAACTAGATCATGGCTGACCCATATACTCTAACTCTATCCACTAATCAAACCTTTTCAGTTTTGACATTTTAATTTGGCTAGGTGAAAGTGAGGACTGCAGATGCTGGAGATCAGAGTTGAGAGTGTGGTGCTGGAAAAGAACAGCAGGTCAGGTAGTATCTGAAGAGCAGGAGAATCGACGTTTTGGACAAAAGCCCTTCATCAGGAATCAGCCTCATTCCTGATAAAGCGCTTCTGCCTGAAACATTGATTCTCCTGCTCTTCATATACTACCTGCCCTGCTGTGCTTTTCCAGTACCACACACTCGATTTTCATTTGGCTGCCAGTCTCATCTGCTTTCTTGGGAGAGGTGGTTTGAGGATTCTAATCCTCTTCATGTGAAGAAGAGCTTCCTCCCATCACATCTGGTCTGGTTCTAACTTGAAGGTACCCTTGTCCAGAACGAATCCCACAACGGAGATAATTTCTCTCTATCCATGCCACCAACGCCTTGACTAACAAGGGAGCCAAAGATAGTTGGGGGACTGGGGTGATGTTAGTGGGGAAAATGGAACCAAGGACACAATCGGATCAGCCATGACCTTACCGAGTGGCAGAGCAGTTCAAAGGGATCAAATGGTCTTTTCTCAGTGCTCATTTCTATGTTTGAAATGTAAAATGATCTTAAACACCTTTGTTGAATTAGTTTATATTGGGGGGTGGGGTGGGGGGAGGGGGGTGTAGGTAGGGAGTTCAAGCCTAGTCTATAGATCTTGTCCTTGAAACTTAACCTCATTTAGCTCCATTTAGGCCACAAGGCTCGGTCCTAGATCTATGTTCTGCCGAGCTCTTCAATATATTCAATGCACTGTTAAACCAAGCACAGCTGACAGGACCTCAGGTTGGCCCTGGCCTCTACTATCAGCTCACTTCTACCAATGCATGTTGGGTATCATTACAAGTATGCCTTATAAACAGACTTGGTGGTTCTAAAAAAGATATAGGCCAACAAATATCCATTAGCTGCTCCCAGAAACTAGTTGAGTTGGCTTTAGTCACATTGTCACTCTTACTCCTGTTGATTAGTCCCTCCCTGTGAAAAGTGATCACCTGGTTTGACAGACCAAAGCAAATAGGGACCCATCATCCCCTATCCCAGCTCGTGAGTCTGATGCTTCTACAGTGATCTGTTCATCTCTGAATCAAGATGTCATGTTGCAGAGTCGAGGTTATGAAGTTGAATGAGATTGTATGAACAGAGCTAACTCTCTTTTCTCATCTTAAGAGAAGGCTAAGGGGTGATGTGATTGAGGTCTTCCAGTTTTTTAATTGCTATTTCAGCTTTTTTCTCATTTCTTTCTTTAGTTATTCACATTGCACTCAATCTATTATTCAGACCTTATCTGGGACATATCTCTTTGTTCCTTTATCTGTCACCACAAAAAAACCTTGCATCATTTAATCTCTCCTTTCTTCCATCCCATGACAGACTTTCCGTCTTGTTCCTCCTTCCTCCTTTCACTCACTCAAAGCCTGGTGCATTTGCTATCCTTCCGATGAAGGGTCACCATTATCATCAACCTAGGATCTTCATTGATGTGGTCTAGTTTGCTGAATATTTCCAACACATTCAATTTCACGTCCCTTTGTGGTTCTGAAAGGTTTCAGTGGAGGAGATGCACAGAGAGGGCATTTCCACTTGTTGGGAATAGCAAAACCAGAGGCCGACAATAAGAGGTAGACACCACAATATTCAGTTAGCAGATCACTTAGAGTCAGAGAGATGTACAGCACTGAAACAGACCATTCAGTCCAACTTGTCCAATCCAGCCAGATATCCTAAATTAATCTAGTCCCATTTGTCAGCATTTGGCCCATATCTTCCAAACTCTTCCTATTCATGTACCCATCCAGATGCCTCATAAATGTTGCAATTGTATCTGCTTCCACTTCCTCTCGCAGCTCATTCCATACACACACCACTTTCTGTGTGAAAAAGTTGCCCTTAGGTCCCTTTTAAATCTTACCCCCTCTCACCTTAAACCTCTGCTCTCTAGTTTTGGACTCCCTTACCGTGGGGAAAGACCTTGTCTATTTACCCTATCTATGCCCCTCATAAGGTCACCCTTCAGCCTCCGACTCTCCAGGGAAAACAGCCCCAGCTCTCTCCGTATTCAGCCTCTCCGTATAGCTCAAACCCTCCATCCCTGGCAACATTCTTGTAAATCTTTCCTGAACCCCAAACCAGAGCATGAGAAGAATGTGGAAATCACTGCCGAGGGAAATGGCTGAGACAAATAAGATTTGGGGAATTTATATTCCTCATCCAACGGAGGGTTCAGACAGTCTTCGGATGGTCTTCCCACTGGGCTTCTGCCTGTTCCCAACTTCGCTGTGATATCTTGCAAGGAATTTAAATGGTATAATATGTATAAGAATGGAATCCACACTCCAGTCAGTTGATGCATATTAGAGTGTTAGATACAGGGCAGTCACCCCCTTGATGATATACTCATCACTGACTCTTCAGGTAATATGAAGGGAGATCTCAGCATCCTCAAATTGCAGACCATTGATGCATTGAAGAGGAAGTAAGAAGCACATGGTGGAGAAAGAAAGAAGAGATGATGAGATTTAAAATAAATTACAAGAGGGAGAACGTGAGAAAGCTCAAGGGGAGCATAATTGCGTGTGTAGACTGGGAGGTTTGGGCCTGTTTTCATATTGTAAATTCTGTGTTATTCAATTTCAAAGCCACATTTTGTCAAAATCTTTCATCTAGTGCATTGGCCTGATGGAATACCAAGGTAAAGCATAAATAGCATCATGCAGTATAAACAATTTGCTTTGTTCATGTTGTAGGGAACTGATTCCCTCCCTTTCTCCACTATTAATATCCCATTTGCCTTTTGCATTGGGCATTTGCCTCTGTCAAAAGTGTACACAAAGTATTTTCTAACATTTTTCAGTTATAAAGAAGAGTCATACTAGATTTGAAACATTTAACTCTTTCTTTCTTTTCCAGCATTCTCTGTGTTTATTTCTGAGTTCCAGCATCCACAGTATTTTGTTTTATTTTATTATTATCATACAGTAAACATGATGCCTTACGTTGGTGTTTCTTGCAAATTAGTTGATAAGTGCAAGAGAAAGAATCTTTATCGTATACGTCTTATTTTCTTCAGTTATGTTCAAGTTCTTATTGTATCAGTTTGGTTTGAAAGCCAGCTGGTAGCACCATAATGTACCTGAGGAAGGTGAACCTGCTAGTGCATGAAGATCTTGAGATACAGTGGGTAATGTCTTTACCTCGGGTCCAGAAGCTTCTGAGTTCAGGACTCAGGATATGGAAGGTACTTCCACAACAGGTTAGTTAATGGTAGGTGGTAAGAGTGGGATAGCCTTGTGGTCAGCCATACTCCAGAAGGCAATGAGAAATCAGTACAGTACTCGGCCCAGCAGGATCAATGTAAATCAAATGGAAGTTCCTGTTTGGCAATGCCTTCTTCAGGCATGGTGATTGAATAGAGACATCAAGTAATTCTGGGACTGGACAGTGGGTAGCTGTAATGTTCCACATGGTGATCATGGATTCTCTTGTTGCTTCACCACATTGCTGCCACAGCCATTGAATACCCTATGTCTTTGGCTTGGAAGTACTGCGAGCTACACTGAGGTCATGAAAGACCCTGTGAAGAAATCTATTCACTCTTCCTCTGGAAAGATCACAGGACTTGCTTGGTTCAATTCCAACCATTGTCACATGCAATTGTTTTAACGAAGCAGGTATTGGAGGCAGGGTCTAATACTCTTAGTTCACTCTCACCAATCATAAACCCCACCCTTTAACCTCCAATTGTTCATGACCTTCAACCTCACATCACCAGTGCACAGGACTTTCAAGTTGTTAGTCATCTCTGTCAAACATATTACTAAATGAAAAGACTTTGAAGCTAATTATAACTCGGAGCGTAGAGTGTAGCTTATGTATGCCCCTGTGTATTGCAAGGAACTCGTGCAGCAAGCTTTTCGGATGTCTCTTTTTGATGAAATTCTACTAACGTAGTCATTCAGTACTCCAGGTATCCATGGTGATTTGGTTTTCTTTTAATAAGGAAAATGTTATTCAACAGAAAGGGAAGAATGCAGTACAAGATCGGTTTTCATGGCATTTATTTCTTTGAAGATAAGGCTTTCACATGCAGTAAAGTCTCAGTGTAAGAAGTAGGAAGGGACCTTGCTGGTTGGAGTACGCAAGGAATTGAAATAGGCTGAGATGTGATTTTCAAGTCTGAACACCACTGCCACAAATTGTAACATTACATTTGAAAATATAATTGCTTTCACTAGGCTTTTCTAACGCCTCAGCGAGATTATCCTTTCAATAGTTCAGAAGCCATTTCCTGCAGGAAAATCCCAAATTTGATTCCTGGTCTGTGTTTCATTAGCTGATCCTAGAGATGCTGACAATATGGTCCCTCAAGAGAGGGAATTCAGACAACAGTATGGGAGTGTATTAGAGCTGAATATGAAACTATAGGTGATTACTGTAGACTTGACAGTGGTGGAGATGGATTTGTGACTGCCTTTTGACAATGTGCACTTCAAAGAGGAAAAAGTCAAGGCTCTGCCTTGTTCTTTTTTTCTCAAAATTAGTCTACAGGATGTAGACATTGCTGGCTAGGTCAGTGTTCCTTGACCATCCTAATTACCCTCGAGAAAGAGTGTTCCACCCAGCAAAAGTGAAGGAACAGCAATACATAGTACATATAGAACATTACAGCGCAGTACAGGCCCTTCAGCCCTCGATGTTGCGCCGCCCTGTCATACTAATCTGAAGCCCATCCCACCTACACTATTCCATGTACGTCCATATGCCTGTCCAATGACGACTTAAATGCACTTAAACTTGGCAAATCTACTACTGTTGCAGGCAAAGCATTCCATACCCTTACCACTCTCTGAGAAAAGAAACTACCCTTGACATCTGTCTTATACCTATCTCCCCTCACTTTAAAGTTGTGTCCCCTCGTGTTTGCCATCCCCATACTTGGAAAAAGACTCTCCCTGTTCACCCTATCTAACCCTCTGATTATCTTATATGTCTCTATTAAGTCACCTCTCAACCTTCTTCTCTCTAACGAGAACAGCCTCAAGGCCCTCAGCCTTTCCTCGTAAGACATTCCTTCCATACCAGGCAACATCCTAGTAAATCTCCTCTGCACCCTTTCCAAAGCTTCCACATCCTTCTTATAATGCGGTGACCAGAACTGTACACAATACTCCAAGTGTGGCCGTACCAGAGCTTTGTACAGCTGCAGCATAACCTCCAGGTTCCAGAACTCCATCCCTCTATTAATAAGATACATTTCCAAGACATGATGGAAAAGGTTAGTGGTTGAGAAGGTGCAGTTGAAAGGGATGGGTGAGTTTCTACAGTGCTTCCTGTGGATGGTACACTTTGCTACTACTGTGCATTTGGGGTGGAGGGATTGAACATTGAAGGTGGTCGATGAGCAATCAATTGGGCTGCTTTTCATTCTGAGAGTAACAACTGCAGCTTGCTAAATTGCCTCTTTATCACAGTAAAACAAAGCACAGGATGTATGGGAGCACCACCCCCTGCAAGTTCCCCTTCAAATCATTCACCATTCTGGCTTGGAAACATATTGCAGTTCCTTTCGTGTCACTGGGTCAAACTTCTGGAGCTCCCTCCCTCACAGCACTGAAGGTTTACCGACACCCCAAGGACCTCAGCAGTTCAAGAAGGTGGCTCACTATCACCAGAAAAATACCAACAGCGTGGATTACCTTCCTGTTCCAGCTGAGGGATCCACCCTTCCCTTTGAAGAATGGTCCTGTTCAAGCTATGTTACCTGTTTCTAATAGACAGAGTTGAACTATCATTGCTAATTACCTTCGTATAAGGATAACGCATGTCAGGAGAAAAAGTAAAAATTCAAGTGTATGCATTCTCAGTGAGAATGCTGATGAAGCATGATCCATTGGTGCAAACACAAGATAATTCCTTAGATGTAAGGGGGCTGGTGTATTGAAAAAGAACAATTATGTTTTTGTTGTTAAAAAAAGAGCATAGAATACAAGAACAAATTAAAAGGGATAGCTTTGTACACAGCATTGGGGAGGTCACAATCAGCTTAATATCTGCAACCATTCCTGATGAAGGGCTTTTGCCCGAAACGTCAATTTTCCTGTTCCTCGGATGCTGCCTGACCTGCTGTGCTTTTCCAGCACCACTCTAATCTTGACTCTAATCTCCAGCATCTGCAGTACCCACTTCTGCCTGTCTGCAATCATGCTGTTCGTGTAAATGACAGAAAATATACAGTATTGATGAATGAATAACATAGCAGGAATGATACATTCAGATTCTGTGGGGAGTTTTAAAATTCTTGGACAAATTCCACACATATGTCTTCGCAGTTCCCCATCTCTGTAATCCCATCCAGTCTAATGAAAGGGGCATATGAAGTGATATGAAAGCTTATAAATAAGAGCTTTTAAATTGTCAGATGATCTCTGAATCCAGATTATGGTTCACAACTCATCTGAAAAGAAGTGAAGCATGAGTCCTGATGAAATTAGCCTGGCTTCACAAAATTTGTGGGGACTTCCTGTGCCCTTTATTTAAAGAAGTGCTTCCTGACGCTATCCCAGTAACTCACTCAGCTTCCTTAGACACAAGGAGAAAGCGAAATCTTGACTCTCCTGCTCCTTGGATGCTGCCTGTCTTGCTGTGCTTTTCCAGTGCCACACTCTTCCTTAGACACCACCTCTCCAACTGCAATCACTACCGTCTAGAAGAACAAGGGCAGCAGATACATTGGAACACAACCATCTTCAGGTTCCCTCCAAGTCACTCACCATCCTGACTTGGAAATATAATGCCATTCCTTCACTGTTACTGGGAATTCCCTCCCGAACAGCATATGGGCTGCAATGGTTCAAAAAGACAGCTCACCACCACTCACTCAAGGGCAACTAGGAACAGGTGATTAATTCAGACCAAGACAGAGCTGCTTGTATCCCATGAATGAATAAATAAAGTCATCACTGCAAATAGGACTGAGTTACCTGAGCCTGATTAGATCAAAACCAATATATCTCCCACAGGTCATAGCTGAGAAAGTGAGGACTGCATATGCTGGAGATCAGAGCTGAAAATATGTTGCTGGAAAAGTGCAGCAGGTCAGGCAGCATCCAAGGAACAGGAGAATCGACATTTCGGGCATCAGCCCTTCTTCAGGAATGAGGAAAGTGTGTCCAGCAGGCTAGATGCCCTCCACCGCATCTCAGTATATAATTTATTACATTAACAAGAACAAAGAAGTTTTGCACATGTGTATTGATCAGTTTTCCAACAAGAGCTTTACACTAGTAGTTTGATTTGTCCACTCCCAATGGACAATCATAACAGGAAGAGGCAGTTTAGCCTCTTGAGCCTGTTCCACTTTTTTTTCAGTATTCATGCACAAAATGAGGGCATCCCAAGTAGATCAGCATTTATTGCCCATCACTAATTGCCCAGAGGGCAGTCATGAGTCAACACATCGCTGTGGGTCTGGAGTCACATGTAGGCCAGACCAGGTAAGGATGGCAGTTTCCCTTCCCTAAATGGCATTATTGACCCAGATGGGTTTTTCCTGACAATCAACAGTGGATTCAGGGTCATCATTAGACTCATAGCTGCAGACATTTATTGAAACTAAATTCCACCAACTGCCCTGATGGGATTCGAACCTGGGTCCCCAGAACGTTACGTGGGTCTCTGGAGACCACTAGGCCACCCCTGCCCAATGAGGTCATGGCTGATCTTTGACCCAACTCCACACAGCCCCACATCCCTTAACAAAATCTGTTCATCTCATTTAAAATTAAACATCTAATTCAATTTGTGGGAAGAACTCCAAACTTCTGCCACCCTTTTATATATAGAAATGTTTCCTAATTTCACTCCTGAAAGATCTGGCTCTTAATGCTATGGCTGTGTTCCCCAGTCCAGGAGAAGCAAGTTCTCCTTCATCTTTGGAGCAATGGCATTTAATGTTTTGCGAGGATTTTGATTAGTTCAGTGCGCAAGGAGTCTGACTCATCCTTCAACTTCCAAAATGTATCTGAATCCGTGTACATTACCTCTTTGCACTCAGACCTGAATAACCATGATTCAAATAGTTTTAACTAACTTCCTTGGATTTGACAATATTTCCTATTTAGCGGCTACCTTACATGTTTTTGTAAACGTTAAATAATTATGCATTAAACTTCTTAATGTGACATGCAGAGGCCATGAGTGTTCATGCAGTGAGTTTAAAACAGAGAAAAATGTCCAATTAACATTTACAGAAGATATTTTTAAAAGTAGTCTGGAGTGGTTTGAAAGCTGTAATCTAATCAGAGGCTTCGAATGACAGTTATAAACCACTCAAGCTTTACTTTCATGGCTGGTGATATCATCCGAACACTCTGATTAGATTTCTGTCTTGTAATCACTCCCAGTTATCCATTATTCTGCAATCAATAACCCATATTGCAGCATATTAATCAAGTGAGCTCAGTGAGGCAAGCATAGCAGAAAATATCAAATACTAGGCTATGTAGGGTTCAGTCTGATATTGTGAATACGTCTGGATGGACCAGAACGTTAACCCCTTTGCACCACAGAAGATAATGCAACAGGTAAAATAAAATACTACAAACATTGGGAATCTGAAATAAAACCAGAAGGGGTTTGAAGTATTCAGCACAGCATGCCAGAAAGGATTGCAAAAACATTTGTGGGCAGAAATGCTCGGGGGAAGATTTTTTTCCCCAAGTTGGCATATTCATTGCCCATGGTCGAGAGTGTGGTGCTGGAAAAGAACAGCTGGTCAGGCAGCATTCGAGGAACAGGAGAGTCGACTTTTTTGAGCTCTTCATCAGGAAGAGCTTATGCTTGAAAACGTTGATTCTCCTGCTCCTCGAATGTTGCCTGACCTGCTGTGCTTCTCCAGCACCACACTCTCGACTCTGATCTCTAGCATCTGCAGTCCTCACTTTCTTCCACGTTCATTGCCCATGGTTTATGAGATGGGTAGAGAAATAAAGTATCAGAGCTATGAGAATTAAAGATGTAACAACTTCAAAATGGTTTCACCATCGGGAAAGGGGGATCTGGAGGTGGGGGAAGGACCTTACTCAGAGTCAATGAGCAAAACAGACTGAGAACAAAGCAAAAGAGACGTAACTGCTACGCTTGGTAATGAGGAGGGCTGGTTTTATGGTAACCTCATTAGGCTAGTAGTACACAAACCCAAGTTAATGTTTGGGGTCATGGGTTCAAGTCCCATCATGGCAGATGGTGAAATTTGAATGCAATAATAAGCTAGCCCAGTGGTGTTCATGTAAGTTAAGGTATAATCAGCATGGTCTTACCAGACTACAGGGCTGCTTTTCCATTAGAGAAATGTGGTTTAACCTGGGGGTCACTACGCCTCAGGTGAGGGGAGAGGTTGAGAAGGAGAGCCCTCCATGGTTCACCTCAGGTGAGTCTCTCCAGCATATTCATCTTCTTGTTTCCTCAGAACATCAACATTGTGCCTCTCAATTACACATGCAGTGATATTACCTCAATGCCACCATTCTCTAATTTGTGCAATTAATGAACATGTTGTCAATTCAGTCACCTTTCATTTAACAGAATGGGTAGATTGATTCCTCGTGTAAACCAGCATTGATTATACCTTTTCTCATTCAAAAAAATTCAATGTTTCCTTCCTCCAGTTTTGTTTTTCCCTCCTCAGTTGCTTCCGGCTGGATTTTCATGGAGTCAGGGACACATATGGGGGGGCGTGTAAATGGCAGTTTCCAATTTTCACCAGCACTGGCGGAGGGTGCAGGCTGGTTAGTCTGTCAGTTCCAGGTTTGATTGATCTCTCAGTTGCCTACTCTCCCAGACGTAACCACTGGCAATAATTGACTGTGTTGAAGACTCCTCATCACTCTCTGAACCTCTGGCAGAGGAACCTGATGCTAGGATGCAGATCCCAGTGTAATGGTCAACTCTCTGCAGTGACATTGTGTCAGGTTAAGACCTGGAATCCCCATACTGTTTGACTGAACCACATGTTGCTATCAATCAAACAATCTTCCTATCAGGAGGAAGGTGCAACATTGTGTTGTAATACGGAGGTGAGCAAAGAAAAGTTCCCTAACTGTTTCCCTTGAGATGTTTTTGTGGTGGGTAGTACACTAAGATAACTGATGAATCAACATTCTGTCAAGACCTCTGTCTTTTCCAGTGTGTTAGTAATCAATTTTAATATCGAGGCTTGGTAGTATAGAATTTGAGTATTACTGAGGAAAGGAGCATTTTGTCAAAGACTCATCAAGACATTTCTCAAGAATATAATTTCAGGGTGAAAGCCAACATTTGTTCGCCTAATAAGAGAATGTTGATTCTCAAGTGGACTCCCAATTGGCAAAGGCGTTGTCATGGAGAATGCACCTATTCGTACTGATTGACAGTTAACAGCCAGGCTTTGTTAAATTTTAAACCAGGCAAATTGACTCTGTCTGGTCAGAACATTATTATGAGAAATGAATGAGTGAATGGCAGTCCCCTCTATTATTGAGTTGAAACATATGCAATGTGCATACATATTCTTTCTGTTTATTTATATCATCATTCCTTTGGTGTTGCTGGGCCAAACTCCTGGAGTTCCCTCCCTCAGGACACTGTGGGTCTAGCTACAGTACATGGACTGCAGTGGTTCAAACAGGCAGTTCATCCCCAGCTTCTCATTTATATAGAATTTGCAACACAGGAGCAATCATTCTGTCCAGCTGAATGCTCAATTCTATGCTGGTGATAATCATAGGCCGTTTCATAGAATCCCGACAGTATGGAAGCAGGACATTTGGCCCGTTGAGTCCACACTGACCACCTGAAGAGCATCCACCCAGGCCAACACCTCCCCTATTCCTGTAACCCTGCATTTCCCTTGGCCAAGGCCACCTAACGTGCACACCTTTGGACTGTGGGAGGAAACCGGAGCACCCGGAGAAAACCCACACAGACACAGGGAGAATGTGCAAACTCCACACAGTTACCTGAGGCTGGAATTGAACCCAGGTCCATGGCGCCGTGAGACGACAGTGCTAACCACTGAGCCACCGTGCCACCCTGGTGCCTACCTCTTCTCACCCTGTTGTCATATTTTCAGGGCAATTTTCAAAGAAAGATGCAATGCATTGAGACATATAAAAGAGTGAAACCAAAGCTGCCATTGTTTAGCTCACTTGCATTTATAATAATTAAAAGGAAGCTCATTATTTGTATTGTTTATTTTTATTACACATTGAACTTCCAGTTTTATTGCTGTTGGCAATTGTTTGTGACAAAGACTGTTAATAATAATTGACTCACTTACATAAGTAGCACGAGCAAAATGTAATTCTGGCACCTTCTCAGAAACCATTACAATGAGATGAAAATGCAAGAGGGAATTAGATTATTGATGAAGATCGGGATGGTGGAAGACAGGGAAAGCTATTGTGTAAGTCACAGGTTAGAGCAGCTCAATATATTGACCTATATTTAGGGCACTTGACCAATGTCAGTGAACTTGCCTTGAGAATTTTCCTTGCCATGTTGATGAATTTGGTTGTGTTTCTATTGTACAGCATGGCGTCCTTCCTACATTATAGCAGTGACTAAACTTAAAACAGATGCTGAATGACAAGAAAGTGCTCTAGCACATCCTGAGTTTATGAAAAGTGCTTTATAAGCACAAATCATTTCTCTATTTCTTTCATGTTTCAGATTCAAGCTTAACAATTTAAGTGAGGACAGATGCATTTATCTGTAAACTGGTGTACCTTGATAAACATCTTATAATCTATTAATATTAACCTTTATTTAATGAAAGAAGTTCACATTTACCAATATAGTATGACTGACAAGGAAAGGAGGAGATAGGAGTGAACAACCTTATTTCCAGGATACTGTATATAAGTGGATCAAGTCACCACGGTTCTGGATGACTGCTCTCTCATAAGCAAGACATCTGGGTGGCATGGTTGCTCAGTGGTTAGCACTGCTACCTTCCAGCACCAAGGACCCAGGTTTGATTGCACCATCGGCCGACTGTCGGTGTGCTGTTTGCACAGTCTCCTGTTTCCTCCAGGTGCTCCAGTTTCCTCCCACAGTCCAACGATTGCAGGTTAGGTGGATTGGCCTTGGGGATATGCAGGGTTACAAGGAAAGGGGGGGTGAGTCTGGGTAGGCTGCTCTGCAGAGGGTTGATGTAGACTGAATGGGCTGAATGTCCTGCTTCCACACTGTAGGGATTTAGGATCTATGACAGGTTATGGTTTAAGGTGAGGCTCAACATGCCCCAGTCAAGGGGTATGTTTGAGAAGGTGGGATTTTCATGATAACATCAGCCAGTTCAGGAATTGAACCATGATGTGAAAGAGCCGATGTTGGATGAGGGTGGACAAAGTTAAAAATCACACAACACCAGGTTATACTCCAACAGGTTTATTTGGAAGCACTAGCTTTTGGAGCGCTGCTTCTTCATTAGGTGATTGTGGAGTATAAGACACAAAACTTATTGCAAATTATTATAGTGTCATACAATAATATATTGAACAAACGTGGATTGTTAAGTTTTTAATCATTTAGAATGGGTCACAGGTTTCGGTTCAGTAAACTGTAAATCCCAGAATTTCTCCTAGGTCACCTTCAGGAGATAACTTAAGGTTTAATAAAAAGAGGTGACATCTCAACTCAGACAATGCATTAAAGGTGTGAGGTCAGTGTCTTTCTGAATCCCAGTCTTGAGTCAGACTGGTTCTATTTGCAAAGTGGAATTTACAAAATATTACATGTATTGACTGCTTGCAGATTGTGCATTCTTTGAGCAAAATAGAATGTATTTGCAAACATAATTCTGCAAATGCAAATTCACCCCAACTTGTGCGTGTGTGTGTATCTCGATGCATGAGAGAGAGAGTGTGTGCATGTGAGTGTGAATGCATGCGAGACAGTGTGTGTTTGCGAGTATGAAAGCTTGGTAAAATGTGTGTATGGGTCTGGTGGAGTGTAAGCCTGTGAGAGGGTGTGTGTGTGTGTGTGTGTGTGTGTGTGTGTGTCTGTCTGTCTGTCTGTCTGTCTGTCTGTTGGTGTGGGTGTATGAGAGAGTTTATGGTATAGTGGCGTCACCTGTAGTGTGAGATGAACCCAAGGTCCCTGTTGAGGCCATCCTCATGGGTAGTGAACTTGGCTATCAGCCTCTGTTTGGCCACTTCACATTGTTGCCTATCTCAAAGTCCTCCTTGGAGGATGGTCATCCGAAGATCCGAGGCAGACTGACCCTGACTACTGAAGTGTTCCTCGACTGGGAGGGAACACCCCTGCCTGATTGTTGTGCGGTGTCGTGGCGTCTATCTGTTTTCGTAGCGTCTGCTTGGTCTCACCAATGGACCATGCCTTGGGGCATCCTTGCCTGCTGCATATGAGATAGGCAACGTTGGCTGAGTCACATGAGTACCTGCCACATACATGGTGGGTGGTGTCCCCCCATGTAATGGTGATATCCGAGTTGATACTCTGATATGTCTTGCAGTGGTTGCCATGACAGGGTCACATGGTGTTGTGGTCAATGTTGTCCTGAAAGCCGGGCAGTTTACTGCAAACAGTGATCTGTTTGAGGTTTGGCGGTTGCTTAAAGATGAGAAGAAGAGGCATACAGAAGGTCTTAGCAAGGTGCTCATCGTCGTACATAATGTGTTACAGGCTGCGAAGGACATGGTGTAGTTTTTCAGCTACTGGGAAGTTCTGGACAATGAAGGTACCCTATCATTGGCATTACTGTGCATCAGATACCAGCCATTCAGCCAACTGACCTAACCATACAGTGATCCTGTCTCCACAGCCAACCAAAATTGGGAATTCATAACAGTCTTCCATCATAGTGTAAACACCTGGCAATCTATCTTCTCCTAACATTGCATCTGTCAACAAATCTCTGCATTCACAACTCTGTGCTCCCAAGTTATATATCAATATTGTAACATGTCTGACTGCCTTATAAGGTGACAGTTTTGCAACACCAGAATAAGAACGGCTTATTCCCGAAACATCAATTCTCCTGCTCTTCGGATGCTGCCCGACTTGCTGTGCTTTTCCAGCACCACACTCTCGACTCTTTTGAAGTGCAGTCACAGTTGTCGGGGAACAACAAATTTATACAGACTCTCATAAACATAAAGAAAAAGAACCAAAACGGAGATTGCTGGAAAAGCACAGCAGGTCTGGCAGCATCTGTGGAGAATTAAATATCAGGTTGAGTGACCTTTCTTTCCAACTAATAGTAGCTTGGAAAAAGTTGGTTTTAATGTAGGAGATAAGTTGGGAGAAGGGAGTACAGAGTAAACGATATGTGAAAATAGAGCCCAAAGAGAGAGAAGAACAGTTGGACAAAGATGTGGATAATGGTTAGCCCAGCAGAATGAATGGCTGCTAGTGGGGACTATTAGTGGCTGACAATGGGAAGTGTGTAGTAGCAGACCCTGTGATAACAAGGCCGGGAGGGTGGGGGGTTTAGAGTAAGTTAATTTAGTTTTGTAAATCTGAAATACGTTATTTCAGGTATAAATATTGATCAGGGCATCAGGAAGATCCTTAAGGTTTTGCAATGGGATCAGAAAGACAACAGATTTGAGGTTATAATCCAACAGGTTTATTTGTCATCACAAGCTTTCGGAGTGCTGCTGCTTTGTCAGGTGAAGTCTTCGCCTGATGGGGGAACAGTGCTCTGAAAGCTTGTGATTTCAAACAAACCTGTTGGACTATAACCTGGTGTCATGCGACTTCTGACTTTGTTCACCCCAGTTCAACACCTCCACATCATGACCGATCTTTATTTTGACTTTCACCTGATAGGCAACGTCCCTGAGAGGCAGTGCTCCTTCAGTACAACGTTGGGAATATCAGTCCAGGTTTTAAACTCAAGTGTCTGTAACTCAAACCCAGAGGCACAATCGCTTCCCATTGAACCAACACTCACTGGTGGATTGCCTTTATCCAAATCTTTTATTATGGTGTCCATGCAAGCAAAGACAGGGTCAGTGTATGGTTAGCTCAGTTGGCTGAATAGCTAGTCTCTGTTGCACAGCAATGCCAACTTTATGGGTTCAATTCCTGCACTGGCTGATGTTATCATGAAAATGTTTGGAGGGTAGGTGTGGACTTGTTGGGCTGAAGGGCCTGTTTCCATACTGTAGGTGATTTTTAAAAAATCCCAACCTCTCAACCTTACCCCTTTGTTCAACTTTGGTGCTCTGACTAATTCCTCCCCATGAGACATTCTTCTGAATGTTCCTTATTGCATGTGGATTCCATTTCCCCAGTCAAGTATTGTCTGCACTTAGCTGTCTCACTATCAATGAATGTTGCTTTAGGTATTTCAAGGCATTGTTGCTTCAGACAATGTCATTCTACTTAAACAAAACATTTAACAGTTATATTTCTACAGTATGCTCCAAAGACTTATAAAAAAATCACAGCAGGTCAAGCAGCATCCGAGGAGCAGGACAGTCAATGATTTGGGCATTAGCCCTTTTTCCTAGTATGGGAAAGTGGGACTAGTATAGGTAATGGTATGTTTTTGACAGTACAGACATGATAGGCCAAAGGGCCTTTTCTGTACCGTACGTTTCTGTAAACATTCAGCCCTTTCTGCAGCCCTGCAACATTCCTATAGGCATTCACCTCATTCACACTCTACATTACAGCAGGAGACAGCTCACACCAGGAGCCACACTGCCAAACCTTACTTAATTGCATGGGGAGTGGCACTAACAATATGGAAAACGTGAATGGTTCTTGCCAATGTATGCCACATATGAAGCCAGTGGCTAGAATTTTACCAAAGACCATTGGTGACAGGCTGGGAGGTGGGAAGGTGAGCAAAATGACATACGATGGCACAGGGATGACACGCATGCTGACTTCCTGCCTGCTGCAGGGGGAGGTGGACGATCAGAACCTCACCCAGAATCTAATTGACACACTTCACTGGCAACTTCACACCTTCAATGGCCCATTGCACACACATACAAGGCAGGGCACCACTTTGAGGGAAGACCAGCAGGTGAAACCAGCAGTGGACTCCAGGTTGTGTTGGGAGTGGGGCAGAAGGACAATGGTCTCCTTTTTCAGATACCCCATTGGAGAGACCCTCTGGGAGGGATGTAGCACCTCCTGTTCACCGAGGAAGAATTATTTCAACAGAATGATTCATTGAGATCCGGAATACACTGACTGAACGGCTGAGGGACTCCCAATTCCACAGGAACATTTAAAAGGCCAATGAACATGTCCTTGCAGATGCCTAATTTACAGGACTATTAAAGCTGGCTGTTGTGATAAATTAGGCAGCTGCTCCTTCTCGCCAGTAAGGGCTGAGTGGCCTCTTTCTGTGTTACAAACTATTCTCCGATTCTAAGTTAGTTCCGTTTTTTAGCTATGACTGACTTACTGCAGTTATTTACAAAACGAGTTTTAATCTCAGTTTATAACTAAACCAAGAAAGAAATTGTAAGCTTGACACAATTTATATCATCACATTGCCAGTTGTATCATTATATCCTCCCCATATTAGGTGTCTTTTAATGAAATTGCCCTGGCAACAATGCCCCTTTAACCACTTACAATTAAATTGTTACAGATGTTTTCTTCCTTTACTCAGCCACCCTACCACTGATTGGGGTACAGGAGAATAGTACAATCTCTGCCTTTTGCCTTTTGCTTTAGCTTTGAAAAAAGGACATGCACACACTTTGAAAGAAAAGCAGAATAATTCCACATTGGATGAACTCTGAATGGAAGCACGTGAACAGTATTAGTTAAGCCATTGTACTTGTGAAGACAATGACAAGAAGAGTCAGCCACACAGCTAGTGAACTTATAATGGTTGGGTTTCCTCATGGTCAATACTTGTCATTGGTAGTTAGCTGTGGTGCTGAATTTGATGTTGAGGAGGTCGGCGCTGGGTTCGAACTCCCTTGATCATTGGCGATGATCGTATGTCTTGGTTCACTCAGGGAATCCAAGTTACTGTGGCAATGTACACTTTTACCAACGTGTTGCAGTCCAGTGCTTATAGATCGTGATGGGAGAGACTCCAATTTTCTTCCCAGTACATGACTGACCAACTAGCCCTGACATGTATAGGAAGGTTTCACAGAATGTTACTTAACCTGTTCTGTAGAGTCATGAGTGCATCTTCCTTGATCACTGAGTCCTGGTACGAGACCCAAACCGAGAGATTCTGGCTCAGAGGTATGGACTCTATCTAGTGCACCATTGTCTGGGACAAAGTTCAAATCTTTTTTACAGGCTAATCTATTTATGTAAGAGTTACAATCTATAGTGAATGAGTTTGAGTTGTATTTTGGCTCCTTACTTATTATAAATATAAGCTGGCTTCATTTTCAATGGTTTGTATGCGTCCAGTTGTAGCTCTTAGTTCAAGCTTTGTTCCTCACTTGGTTGAAAGGAGCTGGGGGTTTGGATCCCCTTATGGGACTAGTTAACTGTTCGCAATGTGGAATATTCACCAGACCACAGTTTGAGTCTCTCAGCTTCGTTCTTTAGAAGTGAAGCATGTGATTCAGCTAAGTGACTCCCAAGAGAGCTGCCTTGTAGTGATTTGTTCCACATTTCAGGATGTATATGCCTATAAAAAGCCAAAGTATAGCGAGAGAGAAACATTGCAGTTAAGATATAAGCACAGAGACACAGTGACCTCCAATAGAAGGACATGGGAGAGCACATAAAAATGACAGCTTCAGCATCAGAGTTTTATTTAACAGCAGAGATTCACTCAGTAATGTATGTTCTCTGTGCTAGCTGAATTGGCTGGGATTAAAGAAAGTCACCCACTCGGTCTCTTTAACTCTGCAGTTTAGAGGAAGACTTACATTTTATGCAGCACCTTTCACGACCTCAGGACATCTCAAAGTGCCTTACAGGCAGTGAAATATATTTGAAATGCTGTCTCAGTTGTAATGTAAGACAGGAGGTAATCTTTAAGTGCTGCTCCGACAGCTTCAGCAGAAGGATTTTACTTCATGTATATCAGGACGGGGAGGAGTCTTAAAGGGATGCACACTGTCAGCCTGGAGCAGCGTCTCAAAATGAGATAGGAACCTTGGGTGACCATAAACAGTAGGAGCAGAAATAGACCATTCAGCCCACTGAGTTCTTGCCATCATTCAGTGAGATCATGCCTGATCTCAACTTTGCTTTCCAGACTTTTTCCCATAACCCTTGATTCACCTTATTCAGTAAAAATCAGTCTGTCTCCACCTTGCACATACTCAGTGACTCAGACTTGACCGTTGTTTTTAATAAAGATTTCCCTCTCCCTGAGAGAAGAAATTTCTCCTCATGTCTGTCCTAACTAGGTGACCCTTTACTCTGAGATTGGGGCGTCTGGTCATAGAGATGTACAGCACAGAAACAGATCCTTCAGTCCAACCCGTCCATGCCAACAAGTTATCCCCAATTAATCTGGTTCCATTTGTCAGCATTTGAACCATATCCCTCTAAACCCTTCCTATTCATACCACTCATCTTTGTCATAAATGTGTGACCCCTTATTATGACATAATGTCCTCTCGTCTTTGACTCTCCTTCAAGGGAAAACAAGATTTGGAGATGCCGGTGTTGGACTGGGGTGTACAAAGTTAAAAATCAGCTCTATCACCTGATGAAGGAGCATCTCTCCAAAAGCTAGTGTGCTTCCAATTAAACCTGTTGGACTATAACCTGGTATTGTGTGATTTTTAACAAGGGAAAACAAAGTTTATACATTCATCCTGTCAAACCTTCTAACAATCCTGTATGTTTCAACAAGATTTCCTCTCACTCTTTGAAACTTTCATGAGTACAGGCTCAACCAACTCAACCTCTCCTCATAAACCCGTTTCTACATACCTGGGGTCTACCCTGTGGACCTCCCCTGGACTGTCACCAAAGCCAGTGTAGTACAGGCAACAAGTCATTTTGTTGTCACACTAGAGAAAGTTGCGTCAGGAAAAGGGATTGAATAATGAGGAAGCAGCAGAGCAAAATTTGACATGAGTGGTTTGACTTGTTGCGAGCACCATGACACTTAAAGACACATGCACACTCTGAGCTGTTTTCCTTCCCCCTCCACCCACCAAACCTATTCCCCCCCCCCTCACACCATCCTAATTCCTGGGCATCTGATTGATGGAAAATATGATACTAATTGATAATACAAGTGTTTTCAACTAAGAAAATATTTTTTTAGCAGATTGCCATAGGTCTGCACTTAGAGAAATTTTTTTTGGTTTAAATTAATGGGGTAGGGAGAAGATTCATTAGTGCTGCTGTTTCCAGAGGGGAATTTGTTGGACTCTTGATCCCAGCCATGACTGAAGAATAGCTCATTAGTCAGGAATAGGCTGAAACGATGGCACTTTCATTACTATGCAAATTCGCAGGATCAGAACATTGATTAATATTTCATGCCTGGCCATCTTAACGAGGAGTGTTCAGATTAGCGTTTGCTTGTAACAAGCCCAAACGACTTATATAAACTAGGTCCTGAACTGATATATTTCCTCAGTCATTAAGTTTTATGTGGGAAACATGCACCGAATTTGGAATATTGACCTGGATTAAAGACCTGATCTAATTTTCTCAATCTTCCTAATTGCAATCCCACAACGTGGCTGTGGTGAAATGGGTCAAACTCACCAAGGCCAAGTTACTTATTCAATGAACTGCGTTAGAGCTAAATCTTGTTTACTGTAATTTACACAAAGAATTCAATCTCCAAATGTTTAGGTCTTTTTTTAATTCAGTTTAGGGGGTCAGTTGGCTGGATGGTTAGTTTGCAATGCAGACTGGAATCACAAAATCCCTATAGTGTGGAAATAGGCCCTTTGGCCCAACATGTGCACACCAACCCTCCGAAGAGTAACCCTCCCAGACCCATTCCCCTACCCTATTATGCTATATATTTACCCTGACTAATGCACCTAACCTACACATCGCTGAACATTATGGGAAATTTAGCATGGCCAATTCACCTAACTTGCACATCTTTGGACTGTGGGAGGAAACTGGAGCACCCAGAGGAGACACGGGGAGAATGTGCAAATTCCACACAGACAGTCACCCAAGGCAGGAATCAAACCCGGGTTCCTGGTGTTATGAAGCAGCAGTGCTAACCACTGAGCCACTGTGCCACCCTAATGCCAACAATGTGGGCTCAATTCCTGTACCAGCTGAAGTCACCATGAAGGACTCTTCTTGTCAACCTCTCCCATTGATTGTGAAATGGTGACCATCAGTTTAAACCACCACCACTGTCTGTCTGTCTGTCTGTCTGTCTGTCTCTCTCTCTCTCTCTCTCTCAAATGAGAGAGCAGTCCTATGATCTGACAGGACTAACATGACTTTGTCACCCTCACCTCTGGAGCAAATGGGACTTCAACCCAGCCTCCTAGCTCAGAGATAAGGGTACTGCCACCATGTCACAAGAGCCTTGAGATCTTTAGATGTTGCTGAAATTAAATCTTTTACAGCTACTTTGAGGTGACCAGCCTCTAGTCCAGGAACTGACATGGATTGTCCTGTTTTGCAGATTAGCAGATAGCAGCGTTTTAAGCCCAACTCTTTCGGTTTACCTAATCTATTGCAGTACGCCTTTCATGTCAGTCCCTAAGGCAACACTTCCCAAAGTGGGAGTCAGGAATCCTCATGATGTCGTGAGCTGATATTTCAAGGTCAAAATCTGAGGCAGTGATGGTCAATGTTGACCTCTGACTGAGTTGGAGCAGCATGTATGACAATAGCCTACCACTCTCATAGGTCCTGTCCTTCCCCTGTTCAGCCTAGCACTCAATGGTCCCCCCAACCCCAGTCTCCAAGTTCTCACTGAAGGGTGACAGCAATCTTCATGCCTCAAAATAGGGCCACATTGGAAAAAGGCTTGGGAACCACTGTGTTCATGTACATCTGACTGTCCAGCTCAGTGACCCGGGGAAAAAGTCAATGGTCAAGATGTTTGTGAAAATAACATGGAGCAGTTCACTGCATTGGACATCAGATTTACCACTAGAGTAAACTATTTGGGCAATACATGTTACCATATCATGGAAATCTGATTTCAAAAATATGAAACATTTCCAATATACAAAGTTACAATTATGCTCCTAAGAAACATTCATTTGACTGTTGAAACTATTTCAGGCCTTTGATTTTGTGATGGTAATTTCTCTAACAATAAGCAGTAACTGTACTTAAACTAATGGAAATTCTTATATTGATATAATCATCAACAGACATCCCCAGGGGTTCACGTGCAATGAATCACTAAGAAATGCATCAGAAGATTATGTAGGTAAGAATAGATAGCTCACTGATGTGCAGCAAGATCCCACTAAAACAGCAACCCTGAATATTTGAGCAGTTTAAAAATAAGCCCCAGGGCAGATGAGAAACAGGAAGTTATTTTAAGATTTTCTTTGGATGGAGGGCTTTGTCAATGACACTCCAATGACATTTTATAAAAAAAATTCACAAAGAATCATTTCACAAAGCAGCTTTCGCTGACACAGCGTGCAGATGGGGCTGTAACTCTATAGTTCTGACTCTCCGCCCTATTCCCGATGATTCACCACGGCACTGGAGACCACTGGTTGACTGCATTTGCATTAGTCAATGTCAAACTGCTTTCAAAGAATACCACTCCATCTGTGACTGTTGAGAAAGTACAGCAGCAGTGGACATCTGAGCAGTACTGGAAGCATTTACAAGAGCGCCAAGGTCATCAGGCCCACACAGGATCTTGCATCAAAACGGACAGCAGATCTAGAGAGACCTGTGACCTCTCCGACACTCTTTCATGCTCTGTGCCCTGTACCCACACCCAGGCAGGATCTGTCTGGAGAGATACACAGCACCTACACCTCATTCCAGGAGTATGGAATTAACTGACCTCTGGCAATTAGGGATGAGCAATAAACACTGGCATAGCCAGTGATATCCCTGTCCTGTGTCTGAATGAATAATGAAAAGACCTGGCCCTAACACATGTTGATAGTAATTTTTAAATCATCATACTTCAGACTTGAAGTAATGCGAGTTCTGTCTTGTTTAATTCTTGCAGTCTGCTTGCACAAGAAAGGACCCCTTGTTCAGATTGGACCAGACCAGTTCCAATCCAAGTTCCCTCACATTTTTGTTCTTCTGTTTGGATCCCCGAGATCAGGATCCTCAATCCTGAGTAGTCATATGCCTGCACAGTGCAGAGGGACTGTTGGATCTGACTTTATTTTACATGCTTTACAGATGCATCCCTGAAACATTCCCAACTGAGACACATACATTTCGTTTATGTTATTTTCCATAATATATAACTATTTTCAAGGTTAGTGTTAAGATTTGTAGCTCGGATTCCTGTGGCAGTTGTTGTGAGTATGTTCGCTGAGCTGGGAGGTTGGTTTGCGGACATGTTGTTCTCTTTCTAGGGACATCCGCGGTGCTGTGGAGCATCCTGTGAAGTGCTGTGAAGGTCAATATGTTTATTGATGGGGTCCATGCTCAGACAGCAACTCACCAGAACAAAAGATCCAACACCCATCATGTGCAGGACAAAGAGGGGGTACAAGATTCCATGCAGAGATTGCACAAAACGCTATATAGGACAAACAGGCAGACAACTAGTGATCCACATTAATGAGCATCAACTAGCTACTAAATGCCATGACCAACTATGCACACCCAGATGAGCAAGAACCACAAATTTGATTGGCACTGCACAACAATAATAGGACCGGCCAAACAGAGGACAGCCAGAGAATTCCTAGAAGCTTGGTACTCCTCCATGGACTCCATCAATAACCACATTGACCTAGACCCAACATACCGACCACTGCAACAAACAACCAGAAACAGCAGCAATGAAACCAAATAAATTCCAACCAACGCAGTACAGCAGCGTTTTACAGGAGGCTCCACAGCACTGAGGATGTCACCTAGACAGGGGACAAAATGTCTGCAAACCAACTTCCCAGCTTGGTAAACATACCCTCTACAACTGCATATAACTATATATATGCAAACAACATACACCATATATAGAGCACACACAACCTAGATTTTATATGCAATGTTGTCTTATTCCTTTCAACATAGTCTTATGGTCCAGGAGTCATAGCATCATAGAGATGTACAGCACAGAAACAGACCCTTCAATCCAACTCGTCCATGCCAATCAGATATCCTAAATTAATCTAGTCCCATTTGCCAGCATTTGGCCCAAACCCCTCTAAATCGTTCCTGTTCAAATGCCCATCCAGATGTCTTTTAAATGTTGTGATAGTACCAACCTCCACCACTTCCTCTGGCAGCTCATTCCATTTATGCACCACTCCCTGCGTGAAAAAGTTACCCCTTAGCTCCCTTTTATATCTTTCCTCTCTCATCTTAAACCTATACCTTCTACTTTTAGCATACTTATCCCAGGGAAAATACCTTGCCTAATTACCCTATCCATGCCCCTCATGATTTTATAAGGTCGCCCCTCAGCCTCTGACACTCCTGGGAAAATAGCTCCAGCCTATTTAGACTCTGGTTAGTAAAGGAATCAAAGGTTACGGGGAGAAGGCGTAAAATGGGGTTGAGAAACTTATCAGCCATGATCAAACTCAATGGGCTGAATGGCCTAATTGTGCCTTTATTCCTTATGGTCTTGAATATATTTAACAACTCAGCTTCCACAGCTGTCTGAGGAATGGTCTGAGGAGAGCCAGGAGGGGGCACGAGAAAGGCTTGGCTGTACGGATTAGGGAGAACACAAAGGCATTTTACACTTATGTGAGGAATAAGAGAATGGTCAAAGAAAGAGTAGGGCCGATCAGGGATAGCATAGAGAACTTGTGTGTGGAGTTTGAAGAGGTAGGGGAAGCCCTAAATAGTTTTTTGCTTCTGTCTTTATGAAAGAAACGAACTTTGTAGTGAATGAAACCTTTGAAGAGCAGGTGTGCATGCTGGAATGGATAGAGATCGAGGAAGCTGACGTGCTGAAAATTTTGTCAAACATTAAGTTGACAGTTGACAAGTTGCCAAGTCGCCAGGCCCAGACCAGATTTGTCATCAGCTGCTTTGGGAAACGAGAAATGCAATTGCTTCGCCACTTGCGAAGATCTTTGCATCCTCGCTCTCCACTGGAGTAGTACCTGAGGACTGGAGGGAGGCAAATGTAATTCCTCTCTTCAGGAAAGGAAATAAGGAAATCCCCCGCAATTATAGACCAGTCAGTCTCACGTCTGTCATCTGCAAGGTGTTAGAAAGGATTCTGAGGGATAGGATTTATGACCATCTGGAAGAGCATGGCTTGATTACATGCAGTCAACACGGCTTTGTGAGGGGCAGGTCATGCCTCACAAATCCTATTTAGTTCTTTGAGGATGTTACTAGAAACGTTGATGAGGGTCAAGCTGTGGATGTGTTGTATATGGACTTCAGCAAGGCATTTGATAAGGTTCCCCATGGTAGGCTCATTCAGAAGGTCAGGAGGAATGGGATACAGGGGAACTTAGCTGTCTGGGTACAGAATTGGTTGGCCAACAGAAGACAGTGAGTGGTAGTAGAAGGAAAATATTCTGCCTGGAAGTCAGTGGTGAGTGGTGTTCCACAGGGATCTGTCCTTGGGCCTCTACTCTTTGTAATTTTTATTAATGACTTGGATGAGGGGATTGAAAGATGGGTCAGCAAGTTTGCAGACGACACAAAGGTTGGAGGTGTCGTTGACAGTATAGAGGGCTGTTGTAGGCTGCAGCGGGACATTGACAGGATGCAGAGATGGGCTGAGAGGTGGCAGATGGAGTTCAACCTGGATAAATGCGAGGTGATGCATTTTGGAAGGTCGAATTTGAAAGCTGAGTATAGGATTAAGAATAGGATTCTTGGCAGTGTGGAGGAACAGAGGGATTTTGGTGTGCAGGTACATAGATCCCTTAAAATGGCCACCCAAGTGGACAGGGTTGTTAAGAAAGCATATAGTGTTTTGGCTTTCATTAACAGGGGGATTGAGTTTGAGTCGTGAGATCTTGTTGCAGCTCTTTAACACTTTGGTTAGACCGCACTTGGAATACTGCATCCAATTCTGGTCGCCCTATTATAGGAAAGGTATAAATGCTTTGGAGAGGGTTCAGAGGAGGTTTACCAGGATGCTGCCTGGACTTGAGGGCTTATCTTAAATGAAGAGAGGTTGACTGAGCTCGGAATTTTTTTAATTGGAGAAAAGGAGGAGAAGAGGGGACCTAATTGAGGTATACAAGATAATGAGAGACATAGATAGAGTCGATAGTCAGAGACTATTTCCCAGGGCAGAAATGACTAACACGAGGGGTCATAGTTTTAAGCTGGTTGGAGGAAAGTATAGAGGGGATGTCAGAGGCGGGTTCTTCTCACAGAGAGTTGTGAGAGCATGGAATGCGTTGCCAGCAGCAGTTGTGGAAGCAAGGTCATTGGGGATATTTAAGAGACTGCTGGACATGCATATGGTCACAGAAATTTGAGGGTGCATACATGAGGATCAATGGTCGGCACAACATCATGGGCTGAAGGGCCTGTTCTGTACTGTACTGTTCTATGTTCTATGTTCTATGTCTGTGATAAAGAATTTCACACACATTCACTATCGTTTGAGAGAAGAAATTCCTCCTCATTGACACATTATGCTGAGGTTATGCTCTCTGATCCTTGAAAATACCACCATGGGAAACAACCTCTTTCCAATCTATGTTGTCAAATCCCCTAACAATTTTGTATATTTGAATAAAGTATAGGTTCAACATATTCAACCTCTCCTCATAAAACAGTCCTTACATACCTGCTGTCAGTTTTGTGAACTTTCTCTGGACTGCCTCCAATGCTCGTATATCTATTCTAAGATGAGGCACCCAAAACTTCCTGCAGTGTATGGCATAGTCTAGGAAGACTTCTCTTTTTTTAACAGCTGAAAAGGTTGGTGCTAGAAAAGCACAGAAGATCAGGCAACATCCAAGGAGCAAGAGAGTTGACGTTTTGGGCATAAGCCCTTCATCAGGACATTCCCAATGAAGGGCTTATGCCCGAAACATCTACCTTCCTGCTCCTTGGATGCTGCCTGACCTGCTGTGCTTTTCCAGCACCACCCTTTTAGACTCTGACTCTCCAGTATCTGCAGTGCTCACCTTCTCCTAGTTCTCTATTTTGTTACTGCAACTTTGGACCCTCCAGCTTTGTGAATCCACCTGGTGTCCTTACTTGGACAGGGAACCCATTTCCATGCCAACTGATGAGTTCTCTAATCAGAATTTAAAAGCAAACCAGTCGGGATGAGTACAGGACTTGGAAACTGTTTTTAATCCCAAAATGAAAATTCCAACTCGTTGTTTTCTCCTCAATGTTTGATCACTGCAATGTCCTACAGATTAGTGTTCAACTTCCAGAAACTTTTGGGTAATGCAGGAGAATTGTCAACCAACTGCTGAACAGCTAGGTGATAAGGACAAAGAGAACATCAGCAGTGAACCCTACCAGATGTTGAAGAGTTGCAACATGACACTAATATCGAACAGATAGCTTTCTTAATGAGGGACAGGCTGCTTGGAGCTCAATTATTGGAATGAAGAGAGATTTTGCATCAATGTAATTAGTAAACAAATTTGTGGAATATTGTTTTTTGCATAAAAATTGAGCTAAGTATGATTAACAACTACATTTTTCTTTGTGAGTTAAATGATAATTGCTTTATTTTTCATTTGAGTTTTTAATTTTTCCCCTTGCCTTAGAGCAGGGTTCTATTTACTTTCTGTCAGAGCAGACAACAACCTATGAAGATACTTTCATCCAAGGTTGATGTCGACCATATCAAGCATTTGCCCTTGAGCTTCCTGTACATTAGCTCCCAAACCAGCCAGCGAGGCCTCAGTTTAGCATTTCTCATCCTTGTTTTCAAACCCTCCTCTCGCCCCTGTCTGTATCAATGACCTCTTATAGCTCTACAGCCCACCAGGGTATCTGCATTCATCTCATTCCACATTCTTTGCACAGCCTTGATTCCTATTGTTCCAGACCCAGCAGCTCTGTCTTTAGCTCCCCATGGCCCTAAACTCTGGGATTCCTTCTTTTTCTTTTGGGATGTGGGCATCACTGGCTAGGCCAACATTTGATGCCCATTCCTAATTGTTCTGGAACTGAGTAGCTTGATAAACCATTTCAGAGGGCATTTGTAGACCAGACTGTGTAAGAATAGCAGATTTCCTTCCCTAAAGGAATTTGTAAACAGGATGGGTTTTACAACAATTGCCATTAGGTTAGCTTTCATTTTTGATGAATTCAGATTTCAACATCTGCCCTATTGGATTTGCATTCATGTCCCCATGTCATTAGAGTCAAAGATTCTGGGGTACCAGTTACATTATCACCACCTCCCCAGCTTCTCTGACCTCTGAGATCGTTATTATTTTGTTCCTTAAATGCTCTCACATCTGCCCCCAACATCTCCTCTGCAGCCCAGCGTCAAATGTTGTCTTGCAGTGATGTGCCTTGGGTATTTTATCACATGGTGGTGCTATATCAATGCAAATTGCCACTAACCCTTCTATTAAATGATGCCTCAGAGCTGCTCTGCATCATGAGAGCAAGCTCCAATACACCATTGTTATCCATTCAATTGGATGAAATGACATTCTCTCAGAATAGTGTACAGTTAGGGTACACAGTGGAAATCAAGCCCCACTAATCCTGGAATCAACTTAAACATTAAAGATTTTCCCAAAATTACCCATATTCCTCTCTTTAGACCCAGTTTGATAGAAAACACAGACCAGGTTTCTGTATTTATCATGAATTCCTATTTATTATAAATAAATTGATTTTAACTGCATATAAATAATTTGGAACTGGCATTTGATTAGCTTCAGTTGACTGGACCGCTGATTAAACAGCGTGGGTTCAATTCCTATCACTAGCTGAGGTTACCCTGAAGGACTCTCCTCAAACTCTCCCCTAACCCTGAGGCACAGTGACCCTCAGGTTAAACCACCACCCATCGTCTTGTACTCTGTTGAGACAGCAGCCCTATGTTCCTGTGGGACTATTAACCATTGAAATAGAACTACTGGTTAAAACTCTAACACACATACTGACTGGAAACATGGGTGTTGTGGGCAGAGGGAAGCCTTCAAGGGTCTCCATTCACAAGGTTTGCTGAGGTGATACTTTTACCTTGTCAGGACTTGCTGTTTCTTGATCTTCCTTCTCCAGGTACCTTCACTTGATTGAAAAGGCACAGGGTGACTGGTTCACACTTATAAAGTCTCTGATCTATTTGTTAAAAAGCCACTGCTTAGAGCAACTCCTGGAAGAAAGCAAACTGACTTTCTTCAGGCTTGAGCTGCTTTTCTTTACTGCAAAGAAAAGGACAGCTCCTTCCCTTTTGGACAGACAATGGCTTCTGTCCAAATATTCACACCCACAAGCGGTTCAGCTACCTGGGAGCCAATCACACAGTTGTTGTCAGGCAGAAGACCTCTGTCATTGATAACTGGTTACTCTTCCCCAAATGAATCAGCTTCTTGTTGCTGATTGAAACTTCCTCTGCACACACCCCCCAGGCTCTAGCCCATCTGTTACTAGATTTCTGCCACTGCTGGAACAAGTAACTGTGTAAACAGTACTCACAATGAGTACAATTTGCTTTTAGGAAATGCAGTAGTGCCTTTAACAATCCTTGACTTTTAACATAATCCTTTTCCCATTTCAGTCCATAATGAAAAGTACAGAAAATATAGCGCCTTACAGAAAGAAATATGGGTCAGTTCTTTGGAAAACATTCCTCTTTCAACCAACAAAACAAAAACAGCTTATGATTATGCTTGTGTGGAATAAAAGGTACTGTGGTTTCCAGTTACCACAGTTCAGACATTCCAATTCATTCTATCTGAAGCACTTCCTATGATAAGGTGCTACACTAATTGAAAGTCCTTCTCTTCTATTCCTACATTATTTTGCTAGAGGGCCTTGGCAAGGAGACACACTCTGTGATCCGGTTAATCCTTACAGAAACCCTGCTCGGTCTGATACTGCATCTTGAGTTGCAGCAATTGTCATTGCAAACTAATCGATTTCCTAACGGTTAGTTACTTTCAAAGGTGGAGTTATTTGATACTTCCTCACCAGTTCTGCATTTAAATCAACCCCAGCGCACAGATCATTGCAAGGTTGATTAAAAATTTATGAAACTGACAAGTCTTTCAGTTGCAAACCAGAATGCTGTAGCTTGAACTATTCAATAGACTTGGTGGAAGGTCAAAGAATAAATTTAGCCATTGCAATGCAGCTACATTCTTCTCAATGTTTTTCTTGAGTCCTCATCACCTGCATAATTGAACAGAAACACAGATGGGCCACAGTTAGTGAGAAAAAAACCATTTGTTCTTCCAAACGTAATCTTGAGGGCAACAGTGTCCTCCAACTATCTGCCATAGTTTTCAAAATTTCCATTCAAAGTCTCTGGTTCCAACTGGTGGGCTTCAGTTTCATTAATAAAAGCGAAATATTGCAGACGCTGAAAATCTGAAATGGGCTGGAGAAACTCAGCAGGCCTGGCAGTGTCTGTGGAGAGGGAGAGAAAAACTCCTTCAGAACGGGTGCTTCTGTCTCATGTCAGGCTCCGCATCCAACCACTTCCTCTTTGTTTCCAGCCCCATAGTGTTGCAAATCTGACCTTGCAGTTGTGTACTGTAATGAGACCCTGGATCCTACTTCTAGAATTATGTTGTTGTTGGACATGTGTCTGGTGACTCGTGCCATGCATGTGGAGGTTGGGCTGGTTGTGTAGCTGAGAGCCCAAATCTGTACAGCTTTGACCACAGTGTTACACCTCTATGCTCTGTACTTTGGGGTGGACTGTCACTATTCTGTGTGTCACACTGGACAACCACTGCTATCCCCTGAGGCTATGAATGGAAACATAGAATATAGGAGCAGGAGTAAGCCATTCAGCCCTTCGAGCCTGTGCCAACATTCAGTATGATCAAGGCTGACCATTCAACTCAATACCTTGTTTCTGCTTTCTCCCCATACCCTTTGATCCCTTTAATCCTAAGAGCTATATCTCACTCCTTCTTGAAATCAGTCGATGTTTTGCTCTCAAATGCTTTCTGTGGCAGAGAATTCTACAGACTCAGCACTCTCTGGATGAAGACATTTCTCCTCATCTCAATACGGAATGGTCTGTGACTCCTGGTTCTGGACTCAATCATTGGGAATGTCCTTGCTGTACTTGCTCTGTATAACCCTGTTAGGATTTATAGGTTTCTTGAAAATCCCCTTCTCATCGCCCGTGAATGTAGTCTTAATTGATCTTATCTATCTTCATACATTCCACAGACACAATGTAGGTTGTTAGATTCCCTACAGTGTGGAAACAGGTCCTTCAGTCCAACTAGTCCACACCGACCCTCCGAAGAATAACCCACCCAGACCCACTTCCCTTTGACTAATGCACCTAACACTATGGGCAATTTAGTATGGCCAACCCACATAACTTGCACATCTTTGGACTGTGGGAAGAAACCGGAGCACCCGGAGGAAAGCCACGCAGATACAGGGAGAATATGCAAACTCCACACAAACACGAGGCTGGAATTGAACCTGGCACTGTGAAGCAGCAGTGCTAACCACTGAGCCACCAAGCTGCTCAAATGTATTTCTGGTAGAGGACTTATTTGCTAACTGTATTTTGAACAGATGGGTTTTGGGCTGGTCAGTTAGCAAACACTGCCTTGGTTTAAAGATGTTTTGCTCACGAGCGAGTTCCAAGACAATGAGGTAGATCAGTCTTTTTCTTATGCAGGGGTTACTTGATAGTCACTGCATCTATTACAGTGATATGGCGTTGAGCTGATGTAACTCAGTACCATGGATTGGCAAGAAATTGCTGATAAAATGAATTGAAGGGGTGAAATAGGAGAAATGGAGTGTCAGGCTGTTAATCCTGCATGACAGCTGTCAGAAGACGTGGTTATGTTAACAGTCCTGAAAATACGGGCAGCTATTGTTCCTTTTTCATATTACCATACTTGTTAATGTAATGTAGCAAGGTGCCAGTATAGTGTCACCACTTCATCTGATATATATATCACCTTTATTTACTATAGGGGATTACGAAAAATTACATTCATCGTAATAAAATTAAGGCAGCATAACCTTGGATTGCAGTCTATTAAAGAAAGCATTATAAAGAATGAATAGGGCATGGATTTAAAAATAAAAGGCTGACTCTATATCTAGTGAAATCAACAGCACACAGATTGTAGTGTAAAGTTTTATGGTAATAGTTTGAACAATTCCTATAAAAGTCACCCATGAACATCCATCATTTCTGAGTGTAACCCTTTGTAAACCTCCCAGAGTGGGGGAAGCCTTACATTCTCAGTTCAGTTCCAGCGACAGGGCTTTAATAATTTCTTGTTTGGTCCAACGTTATGAGCTTGACACAAAGCCCAGTGACTTGCAGCGACAATTAAATCTGTCTGCTCCTGCTTCAGCTTGTGTGAGTGTCATTATTGAGGCATTTGTCCCTATCCTGACAAATCACATTATGTCGCTGCCCTCAAACTATTAGCAAGTCCTCGGGGAGCCAGGTGGTGTACAGGAGCAGTGGAAGTTGCAGTCCCCAGCCTGAGAGCTGGAGAATTTTGCTTTTTTTCAGTGTGAGCTACCATGGTCCATGCGCTCCTCTAAGGGGTTGTGGGGTGTGCAATTAAAATAAGGGAGAACTCATTTCAGAACTATTGCACTGCCCCCAGAGGAACAGCTATCACTCGCTTGCTGTTCACATTTGAGCGGTTCCTGTTGGCAGTCCAGTAACTGTCCTTTCATTCCCTTCCTCAGGCGTGACTTTTCCTTCACGATATTTGAGATGTGCTTTGATTTTTTTTCATAAAACAAACTGAGAAAGCAGCTCACATGAAGAGACAGGCAGGAAATTCTTGCTGTCACTGTCTAAATTCGCCACCAATCAAAAGGCAGCCTTGTTCAGAGGAACTCACTGACAGATAGTGTCACAGAAAGCTGATGTCACCCCCTTGAGACAATCCCTGCCACCAAACTTGTATAATTGCCATTTCCAGCAAAAATGAAATTACACTGTTGGTGAGCGCTAAAACCCATCTAATCAATCGTGGTCTTTCACACTGACACACACACACACACACACACACTCACACAATCTCCCTCTCTCTCTCACACACACACACAATCTCCCTCTCTCACACACGCACACACACAATCTCCATCTCTCTCTCTCTCTCTCTCTCACACACACACACTCTCGCTCTCTCTCTCTCACACACACACAATCTCTCTCTCTCTCTCTCACACACACACACAATCTCCCTCTCTCTCTCACACACACGCGTGCACACACACACACACACATAATCTCCCTCTCTCTCTTTCTCTCTCTCACACACACACACAATATCTCCCCCCCTCTCTCTCTCTCTCTCTCTCACACACACACATATACACACACACACACACACAATATCCCCCTCCTCTCTCTCTCTCTCTCTCTCTCACTCTCTCTCTCTCACTCTCTCACACACACACTCAGACACAGACACAGACACACACACACACACACACACACCAATTTGCTGGTCCTTCTGCACAAATGAAACAAGTAACCATTTGCTGGTGAAGTTACATCAGTGTGAGTTATAGAGTCATACAGCATGGAAACAGACCCTTCAGTCCAACTTGTCCATGCTGACCTGACATCCCAGTCCGACCAATTTGCCAACATTTGGCTCAAATCCCTTTAAACCTTTCCTATTCATGGGCCCATCCAGATGTCCTTGTAAATGCTGTAATTGTACCCGCCTCAAATGTAGGCCATTCAGCCCATTGTGTCTGCTCCACCATTCATTGAAATTATGGTTGTTCTGATAATCTTCAACTCCATTTTCCTGACTCACTCCCTTACTGATTAAAAATATATCTCAGCCTTGAGTATATTTAATGATTCAACCTGAACTGCCCTTGGTGGTAAAGAATTCCATAGATTCATTTCCCTCTGAAAGAAAGACATCCTCCTTACCTTGATCAATGGGTCACCCCTTGTTCTAAGATGATTCTTCTGATCAGAGACTCTCTCACAAAGATTAATGGCCTTTCCACATCTTCTCTGTCACATCTCTTCAGAATTTTGTATGTTTCAATATTTCCGACTCTCATTCTTCTAAATCTCAATGAGTACAGGCCCAATCTACTCAACCTCTCCTCAGAAGAGTTCCTCATCCCTACCCATTACCCATGCATCCAAATGCCAGTCTCAGCATTTAAATGGAAGTGTTTAAGAGTCTGGCCTTAGGCAAGAGGTTTCTAAAAGATCTGGAAATTGGTTCACATAACCATCATTTTTCAGGTACTCATGTGGCCTTAAGACCCCAAAATAGTGGGGAAAAAAGGAACAGGTGATGGCCTACTGGCATTATCATGAGACTATTTATCCAGAGATCCATATAATGTACTGGGGACTGGGGTTCGAATCTCACCAAGTCAGATGGTGGAATTTGAATTCAAAAGAAATCTAGAGTTAAGAGTCTAATGATGACCATGGAACCATTGCTAGCTGTTGGATAAAACCTATCTGGTTCACTAATGTCCTGGAGGAAAGGAAATCTGCTGTCCTGGTCTGGCCTACTCCAAACCACAGTAACGTAGTTAACTGTTAACTGCCCTCTGGGATATTAAGGGTGGTCAATAAATGCTGGCACAGCCAGTGACACCCACATCCCATGATTGAATAAAAAAGCATGTGTTGTCTTCTGGTCAGAGATCTGTGTTGTCTGTTGTATTTGGTGGGGGCCAGACCATTGTTGGCCTTGAACCAGTTGCTGCTTTTCCAGGTCTCAGATCCTGATCCTCGTCCCGATCTCAATGACCCCACCTTTCCCTTACCAAGATCCCAATCTCCTCTGTTGGCCTGCCTCAAACTCCCTGCCCTCCCAGACTACCTGGCTCAAATTCTCACCCCACCACCTTCAGTCCCTGCAGCCAGATCCCTGATCTATGCCTTTTTCCCACTCACCTTCTTGGGATCTGTTTGGACTGCCATCCCTTTGTCACTGAGATGGAATCCTCAAGCCTTGAGGGTCTCTGGGAAAAGTATCCTGTGTGGGGGAGGCATGGCAGGAGGTTTGTGCTGGGGGATTAGTGGGGAGGGTGGCTTTAGCTAGAAAATGGGTCCTTCCCAAATGTGACATCCAACAGCTTTGAGACCTAAAGGCGAGAAAGGGATTTGATACTAAATTGAATTTTGTCTTGATCTCAAACTGTGTTTTTGCTATTTTCTTTGTCAAGTGGTTTTAAATATTAAAAAAATTAGACCCCAATGTAGGAAAGATCATCGAGTTCTTTAAAGTTCAGGGAGTGGGATGTCCTTTGGCAACTTCCAAAACAATTACAATAGCTTTCTGTTTAACCTGAACGTTACAGCAACAAGAATCATTTCCAAAACTCAATCCACGAGCGATAAGCATCTTTCCGGAAAATACTTCTGCTTGTGTACATTCGCTTTAAAATAATATTGTGTTAAGTTCATGAATATGTTGGAATTGGGACTGTGTGGATTAGAGAAATAATGAGAGGCTGTTTAAGCTACAGAAATGGAGAGGCGTGGAATGGTTACAGTGTAGGTTCTACAGTGTCCCTATCTCTGAGCCAGCAGACCTGGTTTACGTCCTGGATGTCTTGGATGTGGGTCATAACATGTTCGAACAGGTTGATTTGAAGTAACTATAGAGGGCTTGTCTTCATTGGTCAGAGCATTGCTTATAGGACATTGATGAGGCCACCTTTGGAGAACCATGTTTTGAGTTTTGGTAGCTCTGCTATAGGAAGGATTTAATAAATTGGAGTGGGTGCAGAAAGGATTTACCAGGTTGTTACCAGGACTAGAAAGTTTGAACTACAAGGAGAGGATGAAGAGGCTGGGATATTTTTCTCTGGAGCATAGGAGATTGAGGGGTGACCTTATAGAGGTTTATAAAATCATGGGGAGGAATAGATAAGGAAAATAGCAAAGGCTTTTTCCCCTAGGGTAGGGGAATCCAAACCTAGAAGGTGCAGGATTAAGTGGGGGAAGATATAAAAGGGACTTAGGGGCAACATTTTCCACATAGATGGTGGTGTGTATGTGGAATGATCTGCCAGAGGAAGTGATAGATGCTGGTGCAGTTACACCAGTTAAAAGACATTGGTATAGGTCCATGATTAGGAAGGGTTTGGAGGGCCAAACACTGACAAATGGAGCTAGTTTAGTTTGGGAAACTTGGTTGACATGTACAAGTTATGTCCATTGAAAGGTCTGTGTCTATGTTGTATGACTCCATGACTCTATAACTCTGTTGTGGTGCAGTGGTAGTATCTCTGCTTCTGGGCCAGCTGGATTCAAGGCCAGCTGGCATAACACATCTGAACAGGATTGATTAGCTAGAAATATAGAAATTCGGTGCAGGGGTTGGCCATTTGACCTTTGCGCCTCTACCACCATTCAATATGATCAGGACTAAAACTATCTAGAATGGTTACAGTACAGAGGGAGACCATTGAATCTGATTCTTTGTGAAAATAGCTCCCAGTCCTGCTCCCTTGCCTTCTCCCAATACTCTTGCATTTTGGTTAGTTATCAGATTCTCTTTTGAAAGCCTCAATTGAATCTCCCTCCACCATGTCTCTTTCCAGTCGTCCAATCCCTCGGCAAGGCAAAAGTGAGGACTGCAGATGCTGGAACGCAGAGTCTAGATTAGAGTGGTGCTGGAAAAGCACAGCAGGTCAGGCAGCATCCGAGGAGCAGGAAAATCAACATTTTGTTCCTGATGAAGGGCTTTTGCCCAAAACATTGATTTTCCTGCTCCTTGGATGCTGCCTGACCTGCTGTGCTCTTCCAGCACCACTCTAATCTAATCCTAACCCCAACCCCTCGTTGAGTCAATACAATTCTGCGTGTGGTGCCTCTATTTCTCTGGGCAATCACCTTGAATCATTGCTCTCTGGTACCTGACCCTCCCACCATTGGGAACAATTTCTCTCTATCCAGTTTGTCCAGAAACGTCTGGATTTTGAACAACTTCACCAAATCGCTTCTCAACTCACTCCCCTCTAAGGAGAACAATCTCACGTTTTCTTTGCCTTAGACCTCACCTCCAACACCACCATCCATTGCTCCAATATCTATCGACTTCCTAAACCATTTCTATGCATGGTGTCATGGCCTTAGATCAATCCATCTTGATTCCTAACCACCCCTAATTTTTATATCGTTCATTTCTGTGCCCCAGGGTTTGGGGAATTGAAGGGTGAGTGTGCATTAGATCTGGTTCAATAAGTATCTTCTAGGAGGAGGGCAGGAGGTAAATATTCAGAGAGGCTAAGTAGCTCACAATGTGGTTTCCTTCACACTGGTGAGAGCAAACGCAGGCTGGGTGGCTCCATTTTGGAATACCTCCTTTCTGTCAGTAGAATGACCCAACCTCCCAGTTGCTTTCCATTTTAAGAAACACTGTGCTCTCATGCTGACATTTCTGTCCTGGGCCGGATGCAATATTCCAATGTAGCACAACGCGAGCTCAAGGAACAACATCCCCATTCTCCACTTCGGAACTTTACAGCTTCCAGGACTCAGCGTTGAGTTCTGTACCTTCGGAAACTGACTTCATTATGTCAGTATGCCACTTTTCTTACATTCTCACCCTCTCCCCCCACCCCTGCTCTACAGGCACCTCACTTTGTCTCTTCTGTGTCATAATTACTTTGCTCTTACACGAGAGAACCCGCTCTCTCCTTTTCACATTTTAATTTACACCCATTTTACATCTCTTTTTCTCTTTCACCACCATGAGCAACCCTTTATCTTTTGTACTGGCCTCTGCATCCATCAAATGTTTACAGAAATAGTATTTCCGAACACCTGTCAATTCTGAAGAAGACTCTTATCAACTCAAAACATTTGGGCTGTTTCTCACTCCACAGATGCTGCCCAATCTACTGACTTTCTCCAGCAATTTCTATGTTTACTTTTAAAAGCAGTTTAGGGTACTGCTAATGGACAAACCTGAGTAAAATAATTATAGAAGCCTGGAATAAAAAATGTGTTTTTTAAAAATATTCCAGGCTCCTAAACGGCTTCTCTCAGTAAGAATTCATTTGGACAGTTAAGGGAACTGTTGACTTTGCTTGATTGACTTATCATCATCAGATAAAGATGCAATTTCTTTTTATGTCTCAATGTTGAATTGCTCAATACAGGAAGTCTGAAGCAATTAAAGCTACTATTAGTGACATGTTAATAATCCATTTCATTGATGCTTTCAAGGACAGGTGGAAACAGCTTTTTTAAATATGGTTTGCAAATGGGTATTTTATTTTTACGAATAGTTCCTCACATGCAGTTGGTTCTGTGGAGTTCATTGATTGTATACATGGCATGTACTAGAAAAATAGATATTGAGTCTGCATAGAGCACATGAGGGACCATTGGGGTGAGTGGGGAGTACATGAGTTATCATTGAATTGGCATGATTAATAAGAGGACCTGTGGGTGAGTGGAAGACATGGGTGACGCCTTTAGATCATACCTTCTAAAGGTTTCTGAAATAATTGCACAGAAGCCAGTATCCCATCATCACGTCACTCTTTATTTACATGGATTCTGACCAGCCAGCTCAGAGCCAGTCCCTAGAGTCAGGAGACTCTATGACACTCCTGTTTATCTGTCAGCCAGGGCTCCCTGATTGTCCCAGATTAACAACCCCAATCATGACTCTCATCATCAATGGCCCTTATTCCAATCACTTTGGTTTCCCATAGAGTAGACCATGAATCACAGAGAGGTTGACCTGACTGGATGAAAATTGCTTCGGTGGAGTGGGAGCTCGCAGGTATCTCCTCTGTCCACAGAAATAACTAGTTTGGGAGGGCATGGTGTGGACTTACAATCCAAATGTTTACATCCCCGATCAGTGAAAATTCAGGGAACGCCAGAAATGAGGGTACAGCCAGCTCGGAATTCAATCCTGCTCGCCATTTTTAAATGTCTCCAGAGTTGTTTCAGCTTCGCAAAAGTCCAGGCCAAATTGTCTAACTTACCAGGCTCCACATCCTGTTGTTTCCAAAGTGAAACAAAGGTAATTCAGACCCAATAAATGATGATCATGTTTGCTGACATTGCTGACTATCATTCTGAACTGAGTTTATGGTTCTTGTCAGTTTTGACCTTGCTGGTTAATTGGCCCACAGACAGGTAAACTTTGGTTAACAGGATCCTGAGTGGATAATTGATGCCTACGGGAAGAGGGTCACAGGATGATAAACTGTCTGCGCTTGCACTTGGTGCAGCTGATGACTCATGTCTGGCTCAAGGAAGCTTGCTGTCAGTCACTGCAGCCTTTACATTAGGAGTGTGTTGCAATGAGTTAGCTCCTCTGTGCTTCATCTACTTCTTTCAACACATTCTTTTTTTCTGGATCAGGAACAAATAACCAGCAAAAAATGCAACAAACCCAAGGCTTTTCTCCTCTCGAAGAGTGAACCTTGAGATGTGGCCTCATTGAGGTCTTTACAACTATTTTTTGAAAGGCTAGACAGAAAGAAGATGTGGTGATATAGTATCTGACTGAACATGTTGTCATGTAAACCTGTTCTAAAAGATGGAATAACACCACACCTTTCAAAACCCTCCCTGTTTATAGCTGTGTGCCAGTTTTAATTATTGCATCACAAGGTTCGCATTAATTTACAGCAAGTACAGAAGCTAAGCCTGAATGAGATTACCAATAAGTTGTGGGAAAGCTAATGTGTTTGGAAAGGGCCTTGTGAATTTAAAATAACACAATGTGCTGTAATGAGGTTTCATAATGATAGTTACTTTCAACCAGTGAGCCTGGTAATGAAGATAGGGCACCAGGTTAAAATCTGAAGAAATATGTCTGGTAGCTGATTGCTTGTTACTTGGGAATATGGTGTGATATGGACGGAAATGATAGATCCTTCTCTATAAACAATGAAAGGGTCATTCAGAAACTATTCACAAATTTTATTTGACACTACCTCCAATCCTGTGGCCTTCAGGACCCAGAAGAACAATGGCGGCAAGATCATTGGGAAAGGAGGAATACAAAGGCAGCGTGCTGACACTTTTATTGCACTGTAGTGTCAGTTCAAATGGGGTGGCACGGTGGCTAGTGGTTAGCGCTGCTGCCTCACAGCACCAGGGGCCCAGGTTCGATTCCAGCCTCGGGCAACTATCTGTGTGAAGTTTGCACGTTCTCCCGGTGTCTGCTCCGGTTTCCTTCCACAGTCCAAAGATGTGTAGGTTAGGTGGATTGTTCTTGCTAAACTGTCCATCATGTTAGGTGCATTAGTCAGAGGGAAATGCGCCTGGGTGGGTTACTCTTCGGAGGGTCGGTGTGGACTTGTTGGGCCGAAGGGCCTGTTTCCACACTGTAGGGAGTCTAATCAAATCTCAGGAGAGGAAATCAAAACAAACTACGTAAAATAAGAAGCATAAAACTGCTGGAGATATGCAGCAGATCTGGTAAAGTCAGTGGAGAGAGAAACCGGCATTAACATTTTGAATCCGATGTGACTCTTCATTAGAAATATTCCGATCTGGCCAAAGGTTATTTTGGAAAGCAAAAGGATAAAACCGAGAATGTTCCAAGCACAGCAAGTCAGGGAGCATCCGAGGAGCTGGAGATCGACGTTTCGGGCATAAGGACTCTCCTGCACCGCGGATGCTCCCTGACCTGCTGTGCTTTTCCAGCATCACACTTTTTGATTCTGATGTCCAGCATCTGCAGTCCTCACTTTCTCCAGTGTTCCAGAGTCTGTTGCTGTAATGATCTGGCTGATGTGGTCAAGTCACTCCTCACACATTTGTCATTATCGGAGGCCATTCATCCCATCAAGCCCATGCTGGCTCCCTGTAGCACAGTCTGATCAGTGTCATTTTCCAGCTCTATCTCTGGGAGATTTATTTCCTCCGAGTGTTTATCCAATTTTGCTTTGAAATAACTGAAATTATTGGAAGAGCTCAACCGATCTGGCAGTATCTGTGGAGAGAAATCAGCATTAATGTTTCAGGTCCAGGGATCCTTCCTCAGAGTTCTCTCTGATTTCTCTCCACAGGTGCTGACAGACCTTCTGAGCTTTTTCATAATTTCTCTTTTTGTTTCTGATTTTCAGCATTCACAGTTATTTCAGTTTTTATTTGATCTGGAGGTCACAGGATTGGAGGTACTGTCAAATTAAATTTGTCAATAATTTCCGAATGGCCCTTTCATTGCTCATGGGAAAGGATCTATCATTTTTGTCCATATTACACCATGTTCCCAAGTGACAGGAAATCAACGACTAGACATATTTCTTCAGATCCTTGACGATCCTTGATCATCACTGTTCCACTTTCATTTCCACTTTCCAAGGTCATTTCCACTTTCTGTGCAAAATAGTTCTTACTAGTGTCAAACCCCTCTCCCCACATCCTCTTATAGTGTCCCTCTAGTCCTTGTAGCATCAGTTTTACAAAGAACTTCTCATTCTCTACTTATTAACGAAGACGCAAGAGCACTTTAAGCACTCCCCATCTCAATGACAGGACTCAAGATCATCTTCAAGAGATAAAGTTTATGAACAATTTGTCTCTGAAGCCTTGGTGCAGAAGGCTTGACAGGGCCCCCTTGTCAGGTCTCCTTGCTCATCCCAACTCTTCCGACAGAATAAAGCCCATTACTTTCCCAATCTTCTCTTCACTTCTGAAGACGTTATACCTGACTTGAAGCATTAACTCACTTCCCCTCCCCACAGATGCTGCCAGACCTATCGAGTTTCTCCAAAAAAATCTTGTTTCCATGGCTGGAGAGGAATTTATTGAATGGGGAGAGACTGGGAGCAGGAATTTGTCAGGGCAACGGGGTTGGGAAGAGCAGGACAAGGGTGGAATTGTTTGGAAGCATTGGTCAATAGTGTAATGGATTCTGGAAGCAATGATTGGGAAGACAAAAGGTCAGAGGTAGGCTGGGGCTGGGGTGGCTATACAAATTCCTAAGTGTTAATAAAATCCCCCAGTTGTTCTCCACATCTGATAACATTTGCTGAATGCGTCAGTGTATGAAGCACAATTCACCATTACATATCAATCAATAAATATGGTGAATATCATAGTGTGTTATTTCTATAATGGAATGCTTCCAGTTGTCGTAGTCAGGGCAAGCTAAACAGTTTATGTATTTGTGATTAAATCTCATTAACAGTGATAGGAGTAATAAGGTGTAAAAATAATCTCTTATAACAGCAGCTAAATCTGCGTTGATTAATTCCTTTGAAAATTATACCTGAATCAATATCTGCTTAGGAGCAGAATTGAAAGTTAGCAGAACATTTAGACACACAGGGATCCTCTACAGAATACAAAGAATTTCTGTACTTAGCAAAGCAAAGGAATGTGTATTGCAGATGATCTACAATTTATTTATGTCTTCATTTGCAAAATGTGAGCATCACCAGCTGGTCCAGCATTTTTTGCCCATCCCTGATTGTCATTACAGCACAGATGGAGACCATTCAGCCCATTGCGTCCATGCTGGCCCTTTTTAGCATACTCCTGCTCTATCCTCACAAGATATTTTTCAGTCAAGTTTCTCTCCAATTTTATTCTGAAATCATTGATTGTCACTGTTTCCATCGATTTTTAGGTCATTTCTGCTTTCTGTGTAAAATATTTCTTACTAGCATTGCTCAATGCTAGCCAAGCACCTCACCCCCGCGCCCCCTGTCAACATCGTCTTACAGTTTCCTCTAGTCCTTGTACCATCATCTGTTACAAAAAACTTTTCATTCACTACCTTCTAAACTGAGATGCGAAAGTACTTTATGCACTCCCCATCCCAGTGACTGGACCCGAGAGCTTCACAGAGATGATCTGTAAGAGACAAAGTTTATGGACAGTTTTTGAAAATTAAGGCCAGGAAAAGCAGCATTTTCGAGAAAAAAAGGCTCACTCAAGATTGCAGCCTGGGGCTTTGTGGGAATGCTGATTTTATGAAATTAAGAAAGAGAAATAAAATAACAGCTCAGAGAAAGCCATAAATTGAAAACAAATAAAGAAGCAAAATGAGAAAAAAATGATCAGGGCTTTTATTTTATTGGCGCTGGGGAGAATAATGGTAGCGATGGCACATTCCTCTCTCATTATTTGCAATGGCAATAGCCCAGCTTTTAGGAGATTATTATTCAAATGGATTTTGCTCGCCTTTTGCAGTTCCCCCCGATGATTTGATTTTGATATGTGCAGTAGGATAATGACAGACATTATTTCTTTGCCACTATTCCAAACAAGTTGTGGTCCAGTTGTCTCAAATGGTGCTTTCTCTTTTTCTTGCCTCAGGCTGTTCAAATACCATATTGCATCGACACACTCATGGATTTAATAGGACAGATCAAAGTCATTTGCGTGCCGCTGGTAATTATTGTATTGTTTAAATCACCTAACTCTGCTCTTCAGTGTGAAGCCAATCTGAATGGCCAATTGAATATTGCCTATTAAATGGAAAAGTATAATCTGGGAGCACTGCCATGCTACAGGAAGCCTGCGTGATGTGCTCTATCTGTTGTTAACTGCCTTCAATGTACCTGCTGTGCTGATGCTTAACTGATGCCACACTTTGGCCACTTCCCAGAAGGTGGTTATGATTCCTTCGTGAATCAGCTCGCAGTGTGATCAGTGTCGCTTATCACATGCTGTATCAGACACACTCTAAAATCCCTTAGACCTCTTCCACTCTTCAACACAATCATATCTATTCTGCATAAAAGCAGAATGCTGTGGATGCTGGAAATCTGGAAGATATATGGGGGGATGCAGCAGGTCTGGCGAAATCTGTGAAGAGAAAGACAGAATTAGTGTTTTGATGCTGGTGTGACCCTTAGAAGTTCTGAAGAACAGTTATATAGGACTCAAAACTTCAGGGTTTAGTGAAAGTCAGAAAATGCCAGTTTTATGACCGACAGCAAGAGCATTCCTGAGGAAGGGCCAATGCCGGAAACACTGATTCTCCTGCTCCTCAGATGCTGCCTGACCTGCGGTGCTTTTCCAGCACTACCATTTATATCTCCCACGGCAAGAGCGGGCTTCGAAAGAACGTGTCACAATCTGCCACTTGTAAACTCCACCACAGCCAACCTGTGGAGAAGCCAGTGAATTAATTGTGCCTTTTGTAAACCCAAACTTTAAAACAATATAAATCACTGAATGTCTCCAATTTTATGGAAGCAAAACTGCAAATGCTGGAAATCGAAAAAGTACAAACACAGAAAATGTTGGACAAACTCAGCAGGTTTGGCAACATCTGCACTAAAGAAGTTTTGAAGAGAAGTCATACCAGAATAGAAACGTTAACTCTGTTTCTCTCTCCACAGATGCGACCAGACCTGCTGAGTTTCTCCAGTGCTTTCTGTTTTTATTTTATGTCTGGTCTATACCTTAACTGTGTCTACCTGCCTCAGTTCAGTAATCCTCGATACCCTTGTTTCAAAGAAAGGTTTATCTACTCCATTTGGATGTTTTCAATTGACCCCACCTTCAATATCATTTTGTGGTTGGGGGGAGCGAGAGTTCCAAATTGACTCTATCCTTTGTCTGTAGTTGTGTCCCTGGTGTCACGACTGAAAAGCCTAGTTGTGGTTTTAAGGTTTTGCACCCCCCCCCCCACCCCTTTACAAACTTTTAATTTGCCACAGAAAATTGTTGGTCTCCATTTACCCAATCAGCTCTGTTTAATTACCATAGTCAGCTTAATTGCATCACTCCTTAACTTTCTGTACATAGGGCTTAGAAAGCATATAATGGTCTTGGAGGGAGTACAACATGTGTTTACAGTAATGATCCCTGGACTTCAGGGGTTAAATGTGAAGTATAGGATGATACAAATGAGGCCTGTTTTCTGTACAATTTGGAAGGTTACAAGAGGATATGATCAAGGTCTTTAAGATATTAACAGGAATAGACAGGGTAGATAAAGATAAACTATTTCCACTGGCCAGGGATTCGACAACTAAGGGGACATAGACTGAGAATTGAGACCAGACAGTTCAGAAGAGACATTGGAAAGAATTTCTACACACAAAGAGATTTGGAACTCACTTCCACAAATAGCAGTGGATGCTGGATCAGTCATTAGTTTTAAATCTGAGATAGTTAATGATTTGTTAAGCAAAGCTATTGAGGAATATGGCTCAAAGGCAGGGAAATGGAGTTAAGCCTCAGATCAGCCATGATCCCATTGACTGGCAAAACAAGCTCTAAGGGCTGAATGGTCTACTCCTGTTCTCAAAGGAGTACAGTTGTTCTGTGCTGTGTGTCCTCATAATTTAACCCTTTTGCTACTGAGGTGTAGTATGCAGCGCTGCAGTGTCCTGAATGGGTATTAAAGGAACCATAACTCTGTACTGCCAAGTTGTTGGGAGAAGTTCAGCAACAAGAGTAACTTGTGTGTTGATGTTATGCATAATTATACATCATCATTGTAGAAAATTCATCCCAAGGTGCACAAACAACATAGAAGCTGTCAGCCATTACAAATATATTCATAGACAGACAAGATGCACAGATTGTAATTTCATAATTTAAGCACACGAGTCTTTATTTATTCACATTAATGAAAAATGTACTTGATTGGGAGTCAGCAGTCTTGTCTCTGAGTCAGGAGGTCATGGGTTCAGTCCCCATTCCAGAGATGTTGACATTATCCAAGTTGACACTTGCAGTGATGCACTCTGTGATTTGCTGTCTTACAGTCAGGAAGTTGAACTGACCGGTCTGACTGGTCTGACCGGTCTGACTGGTCTGACTGGTCTGACCGGTCTGACTGGTCTGACTGGTCTGACCGGTCTGACTGGTCTAACCGGTGGATGTAAAAGATCCATCCCCGGGCATTACTTCAGGAATAATGTTTGGCCGGACCAAAATGGATTCTTCATCCAGTGTCACCACTGAACCAACATTCAGGCATTTATCTCATTACTGTTTGTGGGATCCCACAAATTGAGCAGCAGTATTTCCTACATCACTGCAGAGGCTACACTTCGTTGGCTGCAGGGCCCTTTGGGAAGTCATGAAAGGCACTACATAAATGCAGGTTCTTCCTAAATATGATTTGGAGGTGCTGGTGTTGAACTGGGGTGGGCAAAGTTAAAAATAACACAACACCGGGTTGTACTCCAAAAGCTAGTGCTTCCAAACAGGCCTGTTGGACTATAACCTGCTTCTTGAATAGATATTGATGCCAAACCTTTCAGGTTATTTAGGTGTTTGTGGAATGAATTAATTTTTATTGGGGCATATGCAACTTCTACAGATCCATTCTGGAAGAGATTGAGGATAGATTTATATTCTTCCAGCCTCTGGGAATTTAGAATTATGACTTGGCTAAGCGATTTGAATAAAGGGTTTAAATAAATGGTGACAATTGTGCAAATGGGATATTGGCCATTTGGAATTTACCAATAAACATGTCAACCAGCAGGAAAAGTCAAGGGAGACAAGAGTAGAACAGTTCACAAGTGTGCAAAATTCTCTTGAGGAAACTTGCCTTGACACATACTAATAGGCGTGAGATTAACTGAAATTGATTTTTACAGGGTGATCGAAAAAGAAATTTTGATTGACAAAGAAAACAAAGAATAGCAGATGCTGGAATCTGAAAAAAAAAATCTAAGTTACTGGGGAAACTGTGCAGATAGAAAACAAAGTTGATGTTTTGAGACCAATGCCCCTTCTTCAGAACCGTTCTTTGAGTTCTTTCCCAACAGACCACATTCCATTGACCATGGCACTAAATAGCCTGTTTCTATCATTCACAGTTTGTGGCTTCACTGACTGGACCATCATTTTTTGCCTGTCTCTAGTTACCCCTTGAGAAGGTGGTGATGAGCTGCCTTTTTGAAGAGCTACAGTTCATTTGGTGTAAGTAGACCTACAATGCCATTAAGGAAGGATCTTGACCCTGCAACACTGAAGGAACAGTGATATATTTCCAACCATGTGGAGCAAATCATACATTGCTCATGCGCTAATTTTCTAACCAACCCATGATGCTATTCAGAGAAGATCAGGGGAGCCGTCCACAGTGTCCAGGCTTTTTTTAAAATTCATTCATGGGCTGAGGGTGTCTCTGGCTAGGCCAGCACCTATTGTCCATTCCTAATTGCCCAGAGGACCCTTAAGAGTCAACCACATTGCTGTGGGTCTGGAGTCACATGTAGGCCAAACCAGCCAAGGATGGGCAGGAGGCTGGAAGAACACAGCAAGCCAGGCAGCATCAGGAGGTGCAGAAGTTTATGTTTCAGATAGTAACCCTCCCAAAACGTCAACTTCTCCACCTCCTGTTGCTGCCTGCCTTGCTGTGTCCCTCTCCCTCCTGATGCTGCCTGCCTTGCTGTGTTCCTCTCCCCTCCTGATGCTGCCTGCCTTGCTGTGTCCCCCTCCCTCCTGATGCTGCCTGCCTTGCTGTGTTCCCTCTCCCTCCTGATGCTGCCTGCCTTGCTGTGTCCCCCTCCCTCCTGATACTGCCTGCCTTGCTGTGTTCCCCTCCCTCCTGATGCTGCCTGCCTTGCTGTGTTCCCCTCCCTCCTGATACTGCCTGCCTTGCTGTGTCCCTCCCCCTCCTGATACTGCCTGCCTTGCTGTGTTCCCCTCCCTCCTGATGCCACCTGCCTTGCTGTGTTCCCCTCCCCTCCTGATGCTGCCTGCCTTGCTGTGTTCCCCTCCCTTCTGATGCTGCCTGCCTTGCTGTGTCCCTCCCCCTCCTGATGCTGCCTGCCTTGCTGTGTTCCCCTCCCTTCTGATGCTGCCTGCCTTGCTGTGTCCCCCTCCCTCCTGATGCTGCCTGCCTTGCTGTGTCCCCCTCTCTCCTGATGCTGCCTGCCTTGCTGTGTTCCCCTCCCTCCTGATGCTGCCTGCCTTGCTGTGTTCCCCCAGCCCCCTGATGCTGCCTGCCTTGCTGTGTTCCCCTCCCTCCTGATGCTGCCTGCCTTGCTGTGTTCCATCTCCCTTCTGATGCTGCCTGCCTTGCTGTATCACCCTCCCTCCTGATACTGCCTGCCTTGCTGTGTCCCTCTCCCTCCTGATATTGCCTGCCTTGCTGTGTCCCCCTCCCTCCTGATGCTGCCTGCCTTGCTGTGTCCCCCTCCCTCCTGATACTGCCTGCCTTGCTGTGTTCCCCTCCCTCCTGATGCTGCCTGCCTTGCTGTGTCCCTCCCCCTCCTGATGCTGCCTGCCTTGCTGTGTTCCCCTCCCTTCTGATGCTGCCTGCCTTGCTGTGTCCCTCCCCCTCCTGATGCTGCCTGCCTTGCTGTGTTCCCCTCCCTTCTGATGCTGCCTGCCTTGCTGTGTCCCCCTCCCTCCTGATGCTGCCTGCCTTGCTGTGTTCCCCTCCCTCCTGATGCTGCCTGCCTTGCTGTGTTCCCCCAGCCCCCTGATGCTGCCTGCCTTGCTGTGTTCCCCTCCCTCCTGATGCTGCCTGCCTTGCTGTGTTCCATCTCCCTTCTGATGCTGCCTGCCTTGCTGTATCCCCCTCCCTCCTGATACTGCCTGCCTTGCTGTGTCCCTCTCCCTCCTGATATTGCCTGCCTTGCTGTGTCCCCCTCCCTCCTGATGTTGCCTGCCTTGCTGTGTCCCCCTCCCTCCTGATACTTCCTGCCTTGCTGTGTCCCTCTCCCTCCTGATGTTGCCTGTCTTGCTGTGTTCCCCTCCCTCCTGCTGCTGCCTGCCTTGCTGTGTCCCTCTCCCTCCTGATACTTCCTGCCTTGCTGTGTCCCTCTCCCTCCTGATGTTGCCTGTCTTGCTGTGTTCCCCTCCCTCCTGCTGCTGCCTGCCTTGCTGTGTCCCTCTCCCTCCTGATACTGCCTGCCTTGCTGTGTCCCTCTCCCTCCTGATCCTGCCTGCCTTGCTGTGTCCCTCTCTCTCCTGATACTGCCTGCCTTGCTGTGTTCCCTCTCCCTCCTGATGCTGCCTGCCTTGCTGTGTCCCTCTCCCTCCTGATGCTGCCTGCCTTGCTGTGTTCCCCCCCCTCCTGATGCTGCCTGCCTTGCTGTGTTCCCCTCCCTCCTGGTGCTGCCTGTTTTGCTGTGTTCCCCTCCCTCCTGATGCTGCCTGCCTTGCTGTGTCCCTCTCCCTCCTGATACTGCCTGCCTTGCTGTGTCCCCCTCCCTCCTGATGCTGCCTGCCTTGCTGTGTCCCTCTCTCTCCTGATACTGCCTGCCTTGCTGTGTCCCTCTCCCTCCTGATGCTGCCTGCCTTGCTGTGTCCCCCTCCCTCCTGATGCTGCCTGCCTTGCTGTGTCCCTCTCTCTCCTGATACTGCCTGCCTTGCTGTGTCCCTCTCCCTCCTGATGCTGCCTGCCTTGCTGTGTCCCTCTCTCTCCTGATACTGCCTGCCTTGCTGTGTCCCCCTCCCTCCTGATGCTGCCTGCCTTGCTGTGTCCCTCTCTCTCCTGATACTGCCTGCCTTGCTGTGTTCCCCTCCCTCCTGATGCTGCCTGCCTTGCTGTGTCCCTCTCTCTCCTGATACTGCCTGCCTTGCTGTGTCCCTCTCCCTCCTGATACTGCCTGCCTTGCTGTGTCCCCCTCCCTCCTGATGCTGCCTGCCTTGCTGTGTCCCTCTCTCTCCTGATACTGCCTGCCTTGCTGTGTCCCCCTCCCTCCTGATGCTGCCTGCCTTGCTGTGTCCCTCTCTCTCCTGATGCTGCCTGCCTTGCTGTGTCCCTCTCTCTCCTGATACTGCCTGCCTTGCTGTGTCCCTCTCCCTCCTGATGCTGCCTGCCTTGCTGTGTCCCTCTCTCTCCTGATACTGCCTGCCTTGCTGTGTCCCCCTCCCTCCTGATGCTGCCTGCCTTGCTGTGTCCCTCTCTCTCCTGATACTGCCTGCCTTGCTGTGTTCCCCTCCCTCCTGATGCTGCCTGCCTTGCTGTGTCCCTCTCTCTCCTGATACTGCCTGCCTTGCTGTGTCCCTCTCCCTCCTGATACTGCCTGCCTTGCTGTGTCCCCCTCCCTCCTGATGCTGCCTGCCTTGCTGTGTCCCTCTCTCTCCTGATACTGCCTGCCTTGCTGTGTCCCCCTCCCTCCTGATGCTGCCTGCCTTGCTGTGTCCCTCTCTCTCCTGATACTGCCTGCCTTGCTGTGTCCCTCTCCCTCCTGATATTGCCTGCCTTGCTGTGTCCCCCTCCCTCCTGATGTTGCCTGCCTTGCTGTGTCCCCCTCCCTCCTGATACTTCCTGCCTTGCTGTGTCCCTCTCCCTCCTGATGTTGCCTGTCTTGCTGTGTTCCCCTCCCTCCTGCTGCTGCCTGCCTTGCTGTGTCCCTCTCCCTCCTGATACTTCCTGCCTTGCTGTGTCCCTCTCCCTCCTGATGTTGCCTGTCTTGCTGTGTTCCCCTCCCTCCTGCTGCTGCCTGCCTTGCTGTGTCCCTCTCCCTCCTGATACTGCCTGCCTTGCTGTGTCCCTCTCCCTCCTGATCCTGCCTGCCTTGCTGTGTCCCTCTCTCTCCTGATACTGCCTGCCTTGCTGTGTTCCCTCTCCCTCCTGTTGCTGCCTGCCTTGCTGTGTCCCTCTCCCTCCTGATGCTGCCTGCCTTGCTGTGTTCCCCCCCCTCCTGATGCTGCCTGCCTTGCTGTGTTCCCCTCCCTCCTGGTGCTGCCTGTTTTGCTGTGTTCCCCTCCCTCCTGATGCTGCCTGCCTTGCTGTGTCCCTCTCCCTCCTGATACTGCCTGCCTTGCTGTGTCCCCCTCCCTCCTGATGCTGCCTGCCTTGCTGTGTCCCTCTCTCTCCTGATACTGCCTGCCTTGCTGTGTCCCTCTCCCTCCTGATGCTGCCTGCCTTGCTGTGTCCCTCTCTCTCCTGATACTGCCTGCCTTGCTGTGTCCCTCTCCCTCCTGATGCTGCCTGCCTTGCTGTGTCCCTCTCTCTCCTGATACTGCCTGCCTTGCTGTGTCCCCCTCCCTCCTGATGCTGCCTGCCTTGCTGTGTCCCTCTCTCTCCTGATACTGCCTGCCTTGCTGTGTTCCCCTCCCTCCTGATGCTGCCTGCCTTGCTGTGTCCCTCTCCCTCCTGATACTGCCTGCCTTGCTGTGTCCCCCTCCCTCCTGATGCTGCCTGCCTTGCTGTGTCCCTCTCTCTCCTGATACTGCCTGCCTTGCTGTGTCCCTCTCCCTCCTGATGCTGCCTGCCTTGCTGTGTCCCCCTCCCTCCTGATGCTGCCTGCCTTGCTGTGTCCCTCTCTCTCCTGATACTGCCTGCCTTGCTGTGTCCCTCCCCCTCCTGATGCTGCCTGCCTTGCTGTGTTCCCCCCCCTCCTGATGCTGCCTGCCTTGCTGTGTTCCCCTCCCTCCTGATGCTGCCTGCCTTGCTGTGTTCCTCCCCCTCCTGATGCTGCCTGCCTTGCTGTGTTCCCTCTCCCTCCTGATGCTGCCTGCCTTGCTGTGTCCCTCTCCCTCCTGATGCTGCCTGCCTTGCTGTGTTCCCCTCCCTTCTGATGCTGCCTGCCTTGCTGTGTTCCCCTCCCTCCTGATGCTGCGTGCCTTGCTGTGTCCCCCTCCCTCCTGATGCTGCCTGTTTTGCTGTGTTCCCCTCCCTCCTGATGCTGCCTGCCTTGCTGTGTCCCCCTCCCTCCTGATGCTGCCTGTTTTGCTGTGTTCCCCTCCCTCCTGATGCTGCCTGCCTTGCTGTGTTCCCCTCCCTCCTGATGCTGCCTGCCTTGCTGTGTTCCCCTCCCTCCTGCTGCTGCCTGCCTTGCTGTGTTCCCCTCCCTCCTGGTGCTGCCTGCCTTGCTGTGTTCCCCCAGCCTCCTGCCCATTTACTTTGGATTCCAGCAATTGCAGTCTTTTTGTCTCAAACCAGGTAAGGATGGCAGTTTCCTTCCCTAAAGGACATTAGTGAACCAGATGGGCTTTTCCAACAAGCGACAATAGATTCACGGTCATCATTAGTCTCTTAATTTTGGATGTTTTTTTAAAAATTGAATTCATATTGTACCATCTGCTGTGTCAGAATTCCAATCCATCTCCCCAGGGAATTACCTGGGCCTCTGGAGTAACAGTCCAATGATAAAACCACTAGGCCATCACCTCCCGTTATGGAGCCCTCAGCCAGATTTCATTAAGAATAGACAATCTGGTCCTTATCTCATTATTGTTTGTGGAGCTTTGTTACAATAAGAGTTGCCATAGTTCCAGAGCACCCAGATTGTTCTCTTCTTAAAGAGAAAGAGAGAGAGAGAGAGAATGACGACTTGTAGTGGTTTAACCTGAGGTAGGGAGCGAGGTTGTGAAGGTAGGGCTTTCACAGTGATATCAATCTTACGGGAATTGAACCCACTCTGCTGTCATCTCTCTGCATCACAACCTGGCCATACTGACACCCCAATGAACTTACCCCCCACTCGCTAGAAACATGCTGACTGCTTCCTGCATTACAGCCTCAACGAAGCCTTGAAAATGTACCATTGGCTGTCAAGCCCTTTTTGATGTTTTGAGGCTGTGGAAGACACTAATATAAATGCAGTTCCTTTATTTTGTATACAAGACAGTGAGGTTCCATCCAATGCTGGGCTGGGGAAGTTGTAAGGTAGAATCGAGACTGGGCTGGGGCCTTAAGGAGAGAGACTGTACTTACTGATGGTATCATCATTTGTTTTTATCCTTCTAAAGTATCCTTACAGCTTTGTTCCGTCTCAGCCGAGAGATCTGGATACATTAGGATGCTTCTCTTTCATAAATTACTGCAAGGCACTCAGCATCCTGACTGGGTCAAAATTCAGGAATTCCCCCCCTAATGGCATTGTGGGTCAACTGCAGCAGTTCAAAAAGGCAGCTCACCCCCACCTTCTCAAGGGGCAACTAGGGACGGGCAATAAATGCTGATCCAGGCAACAACGTCCACATCCCACAAATGAATTTTAAAAAGCCCTGCCCTTGGATTGTCACAGAAATGGAGGTGAGACATCAAATTGGGGGATAAACTCTCTCAGGTACTGGAGTATGATAAGTTCAAACCACCATCAGGATAAGAAACATTGCAGGTCTCAGGCTCTGTTTAATTATAGCCATCCCTCACATTCAGACTCAGTTCAGGCTGCAGACTCAATCATGCTCTAGGCAGGTCTTCACCTTAAGCACCAGCTTTTATGATTTATTGGAATCTGGTAACACTCTCGGGATAGACATTGAGCAATGAAAGTGCCCTGCATCTTTGGGAGTGTCTCCCTGAAATTGTAGTGGAAGCAGAGACCATGAGTATTTTTCAGGCAGAGATTCTTGCGTAGGAAGGGGCGAAAGGTTACCAGTGCGAGGTAGGCCGAAGGGCGCAGGATTTGAGATGATAAAAATAGATGCATTAGCTCGGGAATTTTAATCATAGTTGTCAAAAATAACAGGACGGGAAGACGATGCATGGTTATGGAGTTGTAAACTCTTTAGGAAGTGGGTTTGCCATCTATGATCTTGTTAAATGGTGAAGCAGGGTTGAGAGGCTAAATGATCCATTTCTGCTCCTTGTTCATCTGTCTAGAAGAGGGGAGGATAGAAAACAAACAGCCTTTCCTTTTGGAATACCTACACTGTGGAAGGAGACCATTCGGCCCATTGAGTCCACACCGACCCTCTGGAAAGCACCCCACCCATTCCTGCACCCCTACTCTATTCCTGTAATCCTACGTTTTCCATGGCCAATCCACCCTAACCTGGACATCTTTAGACTTTGGGAGGAAACTGGAGCACCCAGCAGAAACCCACACAGACACGAGGAGAACGTGCAAACTCTATACAGACAGTCACCTGAGGGTGGAACCGAACCCAGGTCCCTGGTGCAGTGAGACAGCAGTGCTAACCACTAAGCCAGGGTGCTGCTTTGTATTAGCACAAGGCTCTTCATTTGCAGGGCGCAGGAGAGATAGTTGACCACTCTTAATCAGGAAAACACAACACTCTCTCGATGTCTGATTAATTTCAGACACAGCACTGTTTGTCGTGACCTGCCGTTATGCCTTATCCAGCAGCCTCCCACTACTTTATTCTCAGAACGAATGCCTCATCAGTTCAGGAGTCTGATGTTACTGCCTTAGAATGCCAAGACACTGGTTACAACCAGCTCAATGTAGCTGCCAGAGACACTGTGCGCAGGTAAAAATATAAACATTAGGAGCAGGATTCAGCTACTTTGCCCTTCTCAGCCGTCTTCGTCTTCAGTGAGATCACACAGAATAGAAAGCTATTGTCACAAGGAATTTTTACATGAAACGTTTAATATCAGGGCCGACCTTGCACACCAGCATAACCATCCCTTGACATTTTTAACTGATAGAAGTCTATTGATCTCAGTGTTGAACACAAATAACAACTGAGCCTCCCCAACAGCTCTGGAGTGGAGAATATTGGTGGCATGTTATTGTTGCTGTTCGGCTAATTGAATTGTCTGAATGGGGTATCATCTGGCTCGCTCCTCCAGGCCTGTCAATGGGCAATTCTGAAACATGCTTATACTTTGCAAGCAAGGCGCACGGTGGCTCAGTGGTTAGCACTGCTGCCTCACAGCATCAAGACCCGGGTTCGATTCCAGCCTCGGGTGACTGTGTGTATGGATGGGTTTCCTCCCATAGTCCAAAGATGTGTAGGTTAGGTGGATTGGCCATAGGAAACGCAGGGTTACAGGAGATGGCTCTGGGTGGGAAACTCTTCAGAGGATAAGTGTGGACTCAATGGGCTGAATGGCCTGCTCCCACATTGTAGGGATTCAATGATTATAAAGTGGTTGGGTGTCATGATGTAGAAGTACAACACAGTCAAATGAAAACCTATAATACTCTGTTCCAAATCACTCATGCTGAGTAAGTGATTTGGTGATTTGGAGGTGCCAGCAATGTACGAGGGTGGACAAAGTTAAAAATCACACAAGACCAGGTTATAATCTGACAGGTTTATTTGGAATTGTAGTGCTGCCCACCCACCCCCCCACCACAAACACACACGCACCCTCTCACCCTCTCACAGACATATACCCCATTATACTCACACAGACACACAGATCCACAAGCACACACTAACTCGGTCTCCCACACACACACACAAGTTTGTGGGTGAATTTGTATTTGCAGAGTTATATTTAACTTTGCTCAAAAACTGCCTAAATCCATGCAAGATTCTGTAAATCCCACTTTAGAAACAGAATCAGTCTGACCTAACATTGGGGGACACACACAGACTTTAACTTCACACCTTCAGTGCGTTATCTGAGCTGAGATGGCACCTATTGTTAAAAGCTATCTTGAGAATGTAACTTTAAAAAAGTTCTGGGATTTACAAATGAAGGAACCGAAACTGAAATGAAAAATTATCATTCTAAAAGATGAAAGACTTCAGCTAGATTTGTTGAATATTACATTCCATGACACTGCAATCCTGTTGCTATAAATTCTGTGTGTTATGATTCTGCTCCACAACCATCTGATGAAGGAGCAGTGCTCTGAAAGCTAGTGCTTCCAAATAAACCTGTTGGACTATAACCTGGTATTGTGTGATTTTTAACTATGCTTAGGAGAGAAACATTTACCTGTGGGGGCAGGTAGAAGATTACCACTCTGTTACTGAAAGGTTGAGCAGGATGTTAAGTCCTATCTCTGCTATTAGTATGGAAGTGCTCAAAGTTGGATATGCTTCCCATTGCACTTGTAGCCAGATTAATTAATCTCCATTTAGTAAAGTAGGAAAGAATTCATGACCAGATGTAAGCTGCTGGTCACAGTGCTATGTGTAAGTACAGGTTTGGAGTCTGGGTGCAAAAGGGCTTGTATACAAGGAAGGCAAACTGAGGGAGATAAGGAGGTTCACGTTTGGAAATTCCTGAAGAAGAATGTGTTAATGCATTGGGAGCTAGGACAAAGATCTATGACAATTGTCATGATTTGGAGATGCCGGTGTTGGACTGGGGTGAACAAAGTTAAAAATCACGCAACACCAGGTAATAGTCCGACAGGTTTAATTGGAAGCGCACTAGCATTTGGAGCACGCAACCACCTGATGAAGGAGCAGCGCTCCAAAAGCTAGTGCTTCCAATTAAACCTATTGGACTATAACCTGGTGTTGTGTGATTTTTATCTATGACAATGGTACTTAACTTTATTCAACACTACAGTGCTTCTAGAGTAGGAAGTGAAAAAGTAGTGAAAAAGATCCCCCTTGGTGTTCAGATGGTGTGAGAGGGGACTAAACACTAAGGAAAGACCATATATTCTGATTTTTGGAAATGGGTCATTGGGCAAAGAGAAATAGAGGAAGGCAATTTGAAGACATTCCAAATGACATTTGACAGCGTATAACCCGATGTGGCATCTTTTACATTAAATTCTGTGAAAGTGCTGAAGGACTATTATTGGGGAAAGTATGTTCAAAGTGAGGTCCGAAGGTACTGAGAATTAAATACTGCAGCAAATGTTTAAACAGCTCAGCCTCCTGGATGTTTTAGGTGTGAAAGCAGTTGTTAGGAAGTCAGATGCCAGGTCCCTGAAGTGCACCGTGTATGACTCTCTGGCAGTCTGGCATTCTGTGTGGGTTCAAACCAAGGCCATGAACAGAAAATATTAAATATTTAAAGATAGCTACAAATGTTGAGACTAATTTTTAGCCATTAAGTGGAGGCTTTTAACACATTTGTTATGCAGGGTCAGAAGTTTATCACACTTCTGTCAGATGGATTTTTGTAGAACATGGGCACTTGCTCAAAAGGATTTGACAACTTCAGGGAAGGCAGGAATACTCAACCCATTCATCACCTTGTGCCCTCCTCACACTTTCTTGTGGTTGGCCAAACCCATCGTGTGCTACCTTCCCATGACCTATAGGAAAGTGAATAAATCGCTCATTACTGTGATTGGATGATAGGAGCATAAGATCCTCATGAGCCTTTTGCACCATTTAGGGGATCATGGCTGATCTGCGACCTAACTCCATAAACATGCCTTTGGCCCATTTCCCTTAATATATTTGAATAACAAAAATTAATCTATCTCAAATTTAGCAACTGATCTGGAATCCACTGCTGTTTGTGCAAGAGCGTTCCAAACAACTAACCCCCTTTGTGTGTAGAAATGCTTCTGAACATCTCTCCTGAATGGTCTGGCCCTAATTCTCAGTCTATGCCCCTAGTTCTAGAATTCCCCAAACAGTTTAACTTTACCAACCCTGTTTTTTCTGCTATCATCTTGATAATTTTGATCAAATTATCTCTTTAACTTGTAAATTTTAGAGGAAACGGGTCTAATTTACATAATCTCTTCCCGTAACCTAGCCCCTGAAGTCCATGTATTATTTTTGTGTTAACCTATGATGTACTCCCTCCAAGGCCAATCCATCCTTCCTATGGTGTGGTGCCCAGATCTGCTCACTGTACTCCAAGTTGGGACTACCCCCCCAGGGTTTTGTATAACTGCAGCATAACCATGATTCTTCCTGCCTCCAATGCTCCCTCTTAATATAACACATTTTTAAAATAAAACATTTCAACAATGATAATAATTGCTTCATGACTTTTTCTCATAAGATTTTGCTTCTGGTGAAGTCATGGAAATCCATGCCTAATTCCTGGAGAGTCCAGGATAATTCTGGAGGATTGTTGAAGAGTCTGATATCTTCCCAACTTCTTAAAGCCGTTAAGTCTCTACCAAGATCATGGGTACCTGAATGTTGAGTTACGCACGAGAAAGATTTGGGGGATCACAAAGGCATCTTTGTCACATTAATACTCCATGTTATTTTAACACACATACACACACACACATTCATTGACTATATTTTCTTTACGAATGTCAATTAGTACGAGGTGATCCATCCACTTCCTTCTCACCAGAGCAGAAAACATTAAAGCCACATCAAAAGCATCACTATGTTTGAAGTAGTGTTTGTATAGATTTCCATTACTCCTGACAGGACACTGAAGTACAGTCACTGACATTTGATATAGAGTCATAGAGTTAGGCAGCACAGAAACAGATCCTTCAGTCCAACTCGTCCGCACCGACCAGAAATCCCAATCTGACCTAATCCCAATTGACAGCATTTGGCCCATATCCCTCTAAACCCTTTCTATTCATATACCCATCCAGGTGTCTTTTAAATGTTGTTATTGTACCAGCCTCCACAGCTTCCTCTGGCATCACCCTCTGTGTGAAGATGTTGCCCCTCTCCCTGTAAACCTATGCACACTAGTTTTGGACTCCCCCACACCAGGAAAATTAGTTTAGCTATTCACCCTATCCATGTCCCTCATGATTTTCTATACCTTTATAAGGTCATCCCTCACCCTCCAATGCACTATGGTAAAAATCCCCAGCCTATTCAGCCTCTTCCTTTAACTCAAACATCCTTGGCAACATCCTTGTAAATATTTTTTGCACCTTCTCACATTTAATAACATCTTTACTCTAGAAGGGTGACCAAAATTATACTCTGTATTCTAAAAGTGGCGTCACCGATGTCCTGCACTGCCACAACATGACATCCCAACTCCTACACTCAATGTTCTGACTAATGAAGGCAATTGTGCCAAGCACCTTCTTCACCACCCTGTCTACCTGCTTTCTCAAACTATTTACCTAAGGAATTATATGGACCGCAGTGGTTTCCACAGCTACATCAATTACTCCAGATATTCCTGGGGACTTAAACAATTACAATGATTGAAGTTACCAACTGAATATTCCTGGAAATACCGCCACAATCTCCAGACTCCAACATCCCAGTCTGGCTAAATAGTCCTCTCTCACCATCATTGTTTCCAATATTTCTATGACTAATAAACAGAAACTTCCAAACAATATGGGGGGACAAAAGCATTGTATGTTCAAACAACCCCAAGCTTTTCTCCTAGGATTTGCTCACAGTAGTGTCAAGCTGATTAACCTTCAAATTATGACGACTCCAGAGCCTATTTACCTTGAATATATTCACTGAATGTGGGAGATAACTGGTACGATGACCTTTAAGTCGTAAGGTATAATTATCTTAGAACTCAGAAACAGGGGGTGTTGGTACTCAGGTCACAAGGAAACTACTGTCACAAAGTTGCAGCAATTAGCAAGAATGGAGAAGAATGTGAAACAGGAAAAACATCCAATTACCCCTCCAATATAAAATTCTTGTCTTTTGACAAAGTGGCTCAGTAGTAACAAGCGAGAAAGAAGTCAATTCACCTAATTGGCTTGGTACTGTCTGAAGTAGATTTAGTTTGTATCTGCTAAATGTTTAGATTTAAACACGTTTGATCAGTACTAACAGGGAAAGTTAGACTTTGGATTAAACTTGTTTACAATAAAAATTTCACACTGTCACAATGAGTGGAATTTTGATTTGATTTATTGTTGTCACATGTACCTAAGCACAGTGAAAAGTTTTGTTTTGCAAGCAATGCAGGCAGATCATACCATATAAGGACATGCAGATCACAGGGTGATAGAACAGAGTGAGGAATATAAAGTTATGGCTGCACAGGAGGTGTATGAAAAGCAAGATCAACATTAGATTTGAAATTTGAGAAGTCCATTCAGAAGTCTAAAACCAGTGGACAATGTTAAAAATCACACAACACCAGGTTATAGTCCAACAGGTTTAATTGGAAGCACTAGCTTCAAGGAAAGAAGCTTTTTCTTGCACTATAGGCACATGTTTAAGCTTATATCTTCTACCTGATGGAAGAGGTTGGAAGAGATCATAACTGGGGTGAGAAGTCTTTGATGATGTTAGATTAGATTCCCTACAGTATGGAAAGAGGTCCTTCAGCTTAACAAGTCCACACTGGTCCTCTGAAGAGTAACCCATCCAGACCCGTTCCCCTGTCCTATATCTACTCCTGACTATGGGCAATTTGGCATGGCCAATCCATCTAACCTTCACATCTTTGGACTATGGGAGGAAACGGAGCACCCAGAGGAAACCTGCACAGACACGGGGAGAATGTACAAACTCCACACAGACAGACAGTCACTCGAGACGGGAATTGAACCCGGGTCCCTGGTGCTGTGAGGCAGCAGTGCTAACCACTGAGCCACTGTGCCGCCCTGTGCCATGGCTGAATGGAGTCAGTGGGTGGGACGTTGGCTTGCGTGATGGACTAGGCTATATTTACAACCTTCTGTAGTTTCTTAGGCCCATTCGGTTAAGAAGGGAGAAGAAGGAACTTAATTGGATGAGATGCAAAATTGCTGTTTCCCAATTACAAGTTAAATGTTTATATTAAGTTCCCAGAATTTTTCAGGTTTTCACGTCTCCTTCTGGTAGCGCCGTCGATACCAAGCCCCACTATTCTTGGCATTGCCAGAAAACTTGAAGGTTTTAAAATGCATACACAAAATTAATGTTCTCAGTCCCAAGCCATTCAGATACTGAGAGCCAATAACATGGTCATTGGCACGCAAAAAGGCATTTAACGTCAATGCTGGTCACTAGTCCATAGACCATTCAAGAATGGGTGGCCAACCAGAGCCCCACCTGTACATAGAATCCTTTGGCTCCAAATTATCTGCAATTACTGCTTGTTCAATTCAGCTGCACAAACAATACCTACAATGAGGGTCAGCTTACTTGCTTTTTAAAACATGTGGCAATCTTTTAAAACACTGTTAAAGGTTGAAGGAGCAGCACTGCAAAAGTTACTGCTTCCAATTAAACCTGTTGGCCTATAACCTGGTGTTGTGTGATTTTTAACTTTGCCCACTGGTTTTAGAACAGTTCTTTCTTCTTTCAGCCCACTGTTCTTTTTAAGGAAAGTGCAAGAATAAACCAACATGGTATTTATGAGCTGGCCAGGTTTCCTGAAAGTAAACAGCAGGAACCTGTCTTACATTGATTAGCATGTCACGAATACTCATGAACACCCCATCCCACTAGAATTATGTTTGTAGGAGTTAACCAAAAATGGGAAATGTGTCTGTTCACAAATCTCAGAAATTCCTGGAAAAGCTCAGCAAGTCTTGCAGTATCTGCGTGGAGGAGGCAGAGTGAACATTTCAAGTCCAGTGACCCTTCTGCACAACTGGAAGCAGATCTCTTGATCCAGCAGGGAGACTAACTAAAAGCTGCAGGAGCAGAATTGGGCCATTCTGCCCATCAGGTCTACTCTACCATTTGATCGTGACTGATATATTTCTCAACCCCATTCTCCCACCTTCAACCCATAACCTTTGATCCCATTACTCATCAAGCACTTATCTTTCTCTCTGTTAAAGACCCTCAATGAATTGGTCTCCACAGCTCTGTGGCATTGACTCACAACCCTCTGGCTGAAGAAATTCCTCAGCATCTTAGTTCTAAAGGGACATCCCTTCATTCCGAACACTAGTCTCTCCTACTAGTCTCACACACTCCACACACTCTAGGCCTCTCAGTATTCTGTAAATTTCAGTCAGATACCTTTTCATCCTTCCAAACTTCATTGAGTACAGACCCAGAGTCCTCAACTCCTCTCCATTCCCTTTATCCCTGGATCATTCTTGGAAACCTACTCTGGATTTTCTCCAACACCTTCCTTGGATATATAGCCCAAAGCTGCTCACAATATTCCAAATATGGTCTGACTATAGACTTATACAAGGAGAAAGTGAGTACTGCAGATGCTGCAGATCAGAGTCAAGATTAGAGTGTTGCTGGAAAAGCACAGTAGGTCAGGCAGCATCCAAGGAGCAGGAAAATTGATTTTTCTGGCAAAAGCCCTTCATCAGGACTTCTACAGCCTCAGCAGTACATCACTGCTCTTATACTCTAGCCCTTTTGAAATAAATGAGAACCTCTGACCAGGCTGCCTTTGTCAGTGAGATGACCTCTTGTTGGAATCCATCAGGAAAAATAATCTTTTCTCTTGTAGACAAGCTTCATGAAAACCTCATGGGAGGAATTACCAAATTATGGTTTTGATATAACTTCACAGAGACTGGTATTCTGCAAACAAGTCCCTCTTTATTTTCACGAGCTTGGTACTTGACACTGACCTTGCTCCCTCAGAACCAGCTCTCACAGTGTGAACAGAACCTCTGACACTCTGTTTATTAAGTTTTTGGATGATTTTTGAGCGATCGTGAGTGATATTTTTATCTGTTTATATCTGGCAGCCTGGGATCCCCGATTGGTCCAGATTAACAGCCCCAATCAGGGAACCCATATTCTTTGAGGTCTACCTGGCTGACCTCATTACAATCACCAGAGGTCTCACATTTCTACCCTAGTCTCTGCCATCTTCAAGGCTGGATGAGGGTCATGAATAGTGGTATTTACCATCAAGAACAGGCAAGGAACTTTAAAAGAAGATGGGGTAAGCAGTGTATCTGTGTTATTACAGACAGGATGTTAAAAGCAGTTGATATCAATATGTTTAAGTGATTTTGAGCTATGAAGTGAAACCTGGAGTCCCGACTGTGTAGCCAGCAATTTTGTTTCCTCAGTTACAGTATAGTTTGCAGGTCATGTGGATTTTTCACTCAGTCAGTTTCTCCAGGTTGTTTTTTTTCACCAGCACTGATTTTATGAGATTGAGAGAGAGAAGGGATCTTTCTGTATCCTTGCCATATTCAGTTCTGTCCTTTCTTGCTCAAAGTAAGCCACTGAAATACCGTTTGCTAATATATTTGAAGTATAAGTCCATTGTTTCAACATACTGCTAGCATCCAGTAATCTGCAATTTGTGAAATTATCACATGAGCATGAAGAAAACAACAGTTATGAACCCCCTGGTGCCTTGCTGAGTTTCTGTGCCCCCTGACCCTGATGGTAATTCCGAGACAACCAGTTTTATATACAGTCAGTTCTGATATAATGCGTGTTTCTTCAACACAAATTGGCTTTAACACAATTGAAGCATTTAGATCATTACTTGTAGAACTGAAACTTTCCTTACCTGTACCTGGGATAAGATTAGAGTGGTGCTGGGAAGGCACAGCAGGTCTGGCAGCATCTGAGGAGCAGGAAGGACTTTTGCCCGAAACATTGATTTTCCTTCTCCTCGGATGCTGCCTGACCAGCTGTGCTTTTCCAGCACCACTCTAATCTTGATTCTGATCTCCAGCGTCTGCAGTCCTCACTTTCACCTGGTTCTGGGATAACGCATGTTTCACAGTGCAATTTGGCTATAATGTCACTGAAGAATTAGGAACGGTGTTTGAGAATATTTACTTCCTTTGGCCAGAGCGCGATTCCAGTGGGGATCTGTTCACGCACTTTGATCTGTGCGTGATCTGGAATCTTCATGCTGTTTGGCGCGTGCACTGATGTCAGCTGCTGACAGAGAAGCTTTCTGTGAGAGGTACTGTACAGAGAGCAGCTTTATTACATTTTTAAAAATGTGCTGTGTTAAATTTACTTTTGTTAATCAATATGATTTCAATGTTCATTCAGCCTGTGCTATACTTTGCATTAGGTTTTTGGGTGATTTTTGAGCGATCGTGAGTGATATTTTTTGCAGGTCTGCCTCTAACCCCACTTTTTCCAAAGGCCCCATTATTTCCAGAGTGATTTTCTATTAACTGAGGTTTCACTGGAACACAACTACAGTGTTATAGGAGAACTGCCTGTATTGGCTATACCACGATTCTGGCTCCATTAGTTTAAATGGCGTGGCTATTGTGCAATTTTCTTATAACAAAGATTGCACAAAAACAGAACTATCACGTTATTATGAGAACCGAATGTATTTGTTCTGGATTGCTTGGGTTGGTTAGGTGACTCAAGCAGCCACTTTATATCACAACAGTCTTTTTCTTTAAACCATTTAGTCAAATTATGAAAATTATATACTAATAAACCGTTATCACTGTGAGCGAGATGGGTTACACAGAGTAACTCTGCTGTCTGAGTGTGGAGCCCCGAAGGTCCTCGGAGGGAACAGATCATTCTGTAGATTGCCTTTAAGGTTTATTGCTTACTCAGTTATGAATATTTAATGTGGAGGCCTAGTGGTATTATCACTGGACTGTAAATATATAGACCCAGATAATATTCTGGGGGTTTGAGTTCAGATCTCACCATGGTAGATGCTGGAATTTGAATTCAATAAAAATGTGTATCTAATGATGACCATGCCACCATTGGGAAAACAATCTGGTTCCCGAATATCCTTTAGGGAAGGAAATCTGCCATCCCTACCTGGCCTGGCCTACATATGACTCCAGACACACAGCAATGTGATTGACTATTAACTACTCTATGGACAATTAGGGATGGGCAATAAATACTGGCCTAGCCAGTGACACCCTCATCCTATCCTCAATGAGCTGACAAGAAGGTAACTGTGTGGGATGACAGCCCTGCTTGTGAGTGGAAATCCCTTCCTGTTCTTCAGCACACATTCACAATCAGCCTTAAAGGTGAAAGTTCTAACTTGACGCAGTGTTGTAAATTGATACAGTCAGGCAGCATTGTGACAACACTGAGACAAAGATGCAACAGGCTTATGGTCTGATACAATATTACTGGAATGTTACAATCCTGTAATGTCACATTGTTACAATGTGATACAATAACGCAGCATTGTTACAATTTGACACAAATATACAGGTCTGTTATCCATAGTCCAAAAAAAATCCAGAAACATTCTCACAAGTTTTACGCTGACAGATTGAAGTTAGGAAAATAAAGGACTTGCAAGTTTTGAGAAGGTTTGTAGCTCAGGTTGAGGTTCTAGATGTAGGTTTGCTTGCTAAGGTGGAAGGTTCCTTTTTCAGATATTTTGTCATCACACTAGGTAACATCTTCAGTGAGCCTCTGGACGAAGCACTGCTGATGTTTCCTGCTTTCTATTTAGATGTTTGGGTTTCCTTAGGTTTGTGATGTCGTTTCTGGTTGTTTTTCTCAGGGGGGTGGAAAATGCGGTTCAAGTCAATGTGTTTGTTGATATAATATGTAGGATTTGATTAGATTAGATTAGATTCTCTAGAGTGTGGAAACAGGCCCTTCAGCCCAACAAGTCCACATCGACCCTCCGAAGAGCAACCCACCCAGACCCATTCCCCAACATTCACCTCTGACTAATGCACCTAACACTACGGGCAATTTAGCATGGCCAATTCACCTAACCTGCACATCTTTGGACTGTGGGAGGAAACCGGAGCACCCGGAGGAAACCCACGCAGACACGGGGAGAATGTGCAAACTCCACAGATAGGCGGGAATCGAACCCAGGAACCTGGTGCTGTGAGGCAGCAGTGCTAACCACTGAGCCACCATGCCACCCCCTTGAATCCATCCTTGAATATCCGATAGGCTTGCTCCTTTCTCCAGAACTTCAGACCACTTTCTCACCTCCTCATTTAAACTCTCCTGTCCCTCCGACATGGATTGAATTGTCTCTTGACCTTGCTAACTTCCACTCGATTATCCTTCTCTGATAATTAATCCCAGAACTTTCTATTATCTTCTTTCTGAAAGAGTTTCACCTGAATACCTTCTCATTTGTAACTTAGTCTTTTTAACTTCTGCTTTAATTTGCAGCCACTGGCATATGAACTTGCCACCACAATGTGCATTTTGCTGGAATGAGTTTTCTCAGCCACTGTTGTAAATTTGCAAACCTCAATTAAGTTGCTTCAAAAGATAACTGCACACTTTCCTTTAACATTAGTACATAATTTAAACTCCCAGTTTCTTTGGCTGCATTTTACTGCCCTTTCTCAGGAGGAGCAAAGTTCTACTTATAATTAGAAGGCCAACAATGGACATAGTACTCCATCTGGGATCCAATCAAGGACTTCATTCAGCAGCAAGGGCATATTGCCCTAATAAAGTATCCAATATAAATAGAGACACTCCCTTTCATTACTAGTGTAGTGATTGCAAACAACAATCCTTCCCTAAACCAAGCAGAGACTGCATGTAAACAGAAACTGCCTTACACTCTCTGTACTCCTAATGTGAACAGATCAATTCTCTCCCACACTGTGAAAGTATTCAATCTAAACAGACACACAGCCTTATACAGAGAAGCTACTCTGTGTGGGCAGACTGTCCCTTGCACCGACATCTGTTTTTGAAAGGTAATGGCCTCTTTGGAGAGGTTAGTGAGGCAACATCCTCCAAGTTCTCTGGCAAAATGGGATGTTCAAGCCCTCCTGAAGAGGTGTAAGATAAAGTGCCAACCAGAAATATCCCTTTAAATATGGAAATCTGACAGTGGCACATTCATTATCAGTGGGAAAAATATGACTTATTCCTTTGGGGACTGACCTACAGCTAACATTATGAGCTTTAGGCAGATTCTGGTGAAATAGCAGGTTCTACTGCTCAGGTCCTTGTAATTAATAGCTCAAAGGGGAATGGTTATGAGTGCCTCAGTATTTTCTGGATTTGTTATTAGTGGTTTTCTGTGTCAAGTACCTTGGGAATTCTGAAATTTAACAGTGTCACTTTGCGGAAGCTTTCACTGAGGAGACTGTGAAGGTCTAGGATCTCTGAAAGTGTTGTGGAGATGCCTCTATATGAACACACATCAAATCCCATTTGCCCACTATCATCATGCAACATCGTCATTTTTAACATTTTCACCCTTATTTCCCCTCCATGGCCTCAGCCGTGTTGATTGGTCCACCTTCATCCCTACAAGTTGAGTTGAGCTTCTAAACTACTTAAGACACTGTCCAAGACAAAGCAGCCTCCTTGACCATCACCTGATTCATTCCCCTCAATGGTGACTCCCTGGTTAGCACAGTACACAGTGGCAACAGGGTGAGTACCATCCACAAGATGTACAACAGCAACTCACCAAGGTTCCTTCAACAGTACCTTTGAAACCCACCACTTAGAGGGCCAATGGCAGCTGATATATGGGAAAACTACAACCTCCAAGATCCCCTCAAAGTCACACATCCTATTGAGTTGGAAATATGTCTCTGTTCATTCACTGTCACTGGGTCAAAATTCTGAACCTCCCTTCTGAACAGCATCATAGATATACCCACCCCACATTGATGGTGGCAGTTCAAAGATGCAGATGGCCACCACCTTCTCAGGGCAATTAGGGATGGGCAATAAATGGTTACTCATGAATAAAAGAAATGTCCCAGATCACTATTCTGCTTCAGTTCTGGCCACTTGACTATTCCTGAGTTTAGCTCCACCTTTCCTTACTTTCAGCTCCATAGGTCTTAAGATCTGGAAGGTCCTCCCATTCACAAACAGGCCCAATAATGTGTTTCGATTCCACACCTGCTTTCTCGCTTCTTCAGCTAATCCCATGTCTGCTCTATTTCTTGCTCTCCGGCTAACTTTCTGCACTTGGCCTTTTGCAGTGTTCCCACCAAAGCCCAGTGCCAGCTGGTGAAACAGCATTTTCTACTTGAACACTTTATACCCTTCAGAACTCAACATTTGAGTTCATCAACTTGAAATCATGAGCAATGTCTTGTATTTTGACTAAACCCCATTTTTCCTTACCCTTTGCCTTGTTTTCATGAGTTCACTCTCAACAGAGTTGATCTAATCCCTAATATTCACACTTAAGATTAACACCTATTCAGTATCTATATCACTCGTTTAGTACTTAGGAACTAACCACTAGGTATTTCCATCTACCATCTACTACCATCTCTCTTTTGCTCTGGATATGCTCATGATCTGTTTCACCTGCTCCTCCCCCTTTGTCAACAGCATAGAAGTCATTATTTTCCAGACTCGTCCGGTGTGAAGCAGTGTCATACCTGACTTGAAATGTTAACTCTGTTTCTCTCTTCACAGATGCTAACAGACCTGCTGAGTTTCTCCAACACTCCCTGTTTTAATTTCAGATTTCCAGCATCTGTAGCATTTTGCTTTCATCCATCAATTCTGTGGTGCTCCTTCTAAATGTATCTCTGCTATTCATTTCACCTACTCTTTGTGTGAATGAGTCCCATTTTCTGATCTATGCTTGTATTTAATGAAACACAATAGAGGGAGGCTCATAAACACCAGCTCAGAGCTGTTGAGCTGAATACAATTTCTGAATTGTAAATTATTGAATTCTTGGGGGTAAAGATGGACATGGCTAATCTAGTGGCTGTCATTCCTGATGAAGGGCTTTTGCCCGAAACGTCCACTTTCCTGCTCCTCGGATGCTGTCTGACCTGCTGTGCTTTTCTAGCACCACTCTGATCTAGACTCTGATCTCCAGCAACTGCAGTACCCACTTCTGCCTAATAGAATGGCTGGTTCAATTCCATCTGTAACAATAGTATATTTCAAATCAATCCATCCAGGGATCTTATGATCCATCTCTGGAGCAGATGGAGCTTTTACCTGGACTCCTAGCTCAGATGTGGGGAAAGTTTGCTTACCTTTCTTGGTCAGTGCATTGAGTACAGAAGTTGGGAGGTAATGTTGTGGCTGTATGGGACAGTGGATCGGCCACTTTTGGAATATTGCATGCAATTCTGGTCTCCCTGCCATAGGAAGGATGTTGTGAAATTTGAAAGGGTTCAAGAAAGATTTTTTTTTGGATTAGATTAGATTACTTACAGTGTGGAACAGGCCCTTCGGCCCAACCAGTCCACACCAACCCTCCAAAGAGTAACCCACCCAGAACCATTTCGCTCCTAGCACTAACACTAGTGGGCAATTTAGCATGGCCAATTCACATCTTTGGATCGTGGGAGGAAACCGGAGCACCTGGAGGAAACCCATGCAGACATAGGGAGAATGTGCAAACTCCGCACAGACAATCAACTGATGCTGGAATCGAACCTGGGACCCCGGTGCTGTGAGGAAGCCTTGCTAACCACTGAGCCACCATGCCACCTTTCAAGGATGTTGCCAGGGTTGGAGAGTTTGCGCTACAGGGAGAGAATGAATAGGCTGGGGATACTTTCCTTGGAGTGTCAGAGGCTGAGGGGTGGACCTTATAGAGATTTATAAAATCATGAGGGGCATGGATAAGATTGTTTTTCCTTGGGTGAGGGAGTCCAAAACTAGAAGGCATAGGTTTCAGGTGAGAAGGAAAAGATTTACAAGGGACCTAAGGGACAACTTTTTCACGCAGAAGAGCTGGGGGAGGCTAGTACAATTGCAACATGTAAAAGGCGTTTGGATGGGTATATAAATAGAAAGGGTTTAGAGGGCTATGGGCTAAATGCTAGCTAATGGGACTAGATTAGAATTGGGTATCTGGTCGGCATGGATGAGTTGGACCGAAGGGTCTTTCTGTGCTGTACATCTCTATGACTCTGATTACCATTGCACCACAAGAGTCCCTCATGTGTAACATTAATTTTTTAAATCTATTTTTCTAATCAATCTGTTCAGAGATGTTATTACATGTCTCTTGGGCAAGTGGGACTTGAACTCAGGTCTCTTGGTCCAACAGTAAGGACCCTACCACAGCACCTCAAGAGTCCCTCACATGTAACAATACCACAATGTCCCCTATCTTTTTCAGGTGTGTTGAATAGATTTTTTTTTGTTGCAATCAGCTACAGAGTCTGAAACAGGAATCCAAATGGCCTTGAGTAAAAGAAATGACACCTAAGTTATAGACATTTCCATTAGTGCTATCTTTAGTATATCAGCAGTTAGCTAACAAAACAAGAGCAATCCCACTCTCATTGTGTTAAATGTATCACAGGGCACTTATACCTGAAGACAGACTTTGTGGCTTAGAAGACAAATGGGTAAGTAAGCTAGTAAATTGTTTCTTGGCAGGAGACCTCCAGTCGCTGTATAATTTGGACGTATGAACATTTGACAGCTAACCCATCAGCAGCAATGCACCCTGGGGAGGAGACTGAGTCATGATGCTATAATCAGCTAACTATTGACAATGAAGTGGCTAAATAGGTGCAAAATATTTCCAATCGAATACCTCAGCAGCTATTTATTCATCCAATAAGGAATACTGTCAGAAGGCTGCAGGTCTTCAACACATAATTTCTGATTTAATTGTTGCCACTGCTTCCTGAAGAGAAGTTTAAAAACAAAGCAATTACACTTTCCCTGTCCATTTGCTGTTGGAGGTGGGAGAGGTGATGTGGCGTTTTATGGGTACCAGCAATTCTGTGTGTCTAATCTTCATGCCTGAACCAAAAAATAAGTGAGCATAAGGAATTTGTTGGATTGTGTTTCACTCGATATCCACCCTATCATTGTTTGTCAGCCAGAGTCACGTGCCACCCATCAGGAGCAAACATAGTGAGACATTTTTTATTTCCACTGAGCCTTAACTTTGGTAACATAATCACCATTCTATTTCCACGGGATAAGGCATTGTTGACAGCACCCGCATTTGTTGAACTGAGTGTCTTGCTTGGCCATCTCAGATGTCAACCACATTGCTGTTGGTCAGGGGTCACATATAGGCCAGAGCAGTTAAGGATGGCAGATTTCCCTCCTGAAACAATTTATATGACAGTGGTCACAGACGGAGCATTAAACTAACTTTTATTTCCACATTGTACTGAAATCAGATTTCACCAATTGTCATGGTGGGATTGAGCCTGTGCTCCAGGGACAGTTGTCTGACCAGCTGGATTGCTGATATTACCACTATGCTACCTCTTTCCCTCTTGGCATAGCCACAGAGATCACTGTGGCTCAGTGTGCAGTGCTCTCAAAGTTCAGTCAAGAGTTTAAGGGGCTCAGTTTAGTCAATTGGCTGGGCGGCTGGTTTGTGAGACAGAGTGACATCAACAGCACGGATTCAATTCCTGCACTGGCTGAGATCACCATGAAGGTCCCACATTCTCAACCTCACCTAAGGCATGGTGGTCTTCAATTTAAACTCACCATCCGTCATCTGCCTCTAATAGGGCCAACCCTGTGGTTCTCTTAGACCATGCTGATGTTACCCAATGGTTAAAGACCAGAGGTATGGACTGAATAACATGATCACAGGAGATCCTTACAGCCCATGATGTTCAATCGCTGTCGGAAACGTGAAGCCAATTTGCAGACAGCAAGCTCCCACAAATAGGAATGGGATAGTGATAAGATCTTCTGTTTTTGTGGGATTGGTTGAGGAATAAGTATTGGGCAGGACACTAGAGAGAACCGTCTTGTTGCTGTTTGAAATCATGGCGTGGATTCTACACTGTGTAAAAACCAAAAGAACTACAGATGCTGTAATCAGAAGCAAAAGCAGAAGTTGTTGGAAAAGCTCAGCATGTCTGCCACCATCTATAGAGAAATCAGAGTTAACATTTCAGGTCCCATATTGCCATAGCCAAATAATCATCAGTACTGTCAAGGTGTGGAGGGCAATGCATCAGGGTGAAGGCAATATTGCCAAAACATAATGTTTTATAACCATAGTAGGTATGCCGGGTTTTCACCCAGGGATGATCGACTCAGGATTTAAACTGTGGGCAGCTAGGGGTGTGTCTTGCCTGGGTGATTTATTCGAAGGGGACATATTGATGTCCTCTGACCAGTTGGCTCCAAAATATGAATTGTCCAGTAGGGACCTGTTCTCTTTTTGTCAAATTAGAAATTTCATACAAAGAGGAGACCACACTTCTACCTGATTCTTATAGGCCTGACATGGAGAAGAGGGTGTTGAGTGCTGAGGGTACATTGTCTGTTAGCAACGTTTATCATCTACTGGGAGAGGGTCCCTCGGACGAGACCGAATGGCTCTGTTGGGTATGGGAGAGAGAGTTGGACATTGAAATCTCTTCTGAATTATGGGAGGATATCTGGGAAAATGCGAGAAGGATCTCAATTTGCAACAGCACCCACGCCTTGCAACTGAAGATTCTCCACAGGCCCATTTGGCCCCAGACCACATTGCTAAATTTAAAGCAGGAGCATCTCCAATGTGTCCTAACTATAAATGAGCATGAGCACGCTTACTCATTGTCTTTGGTTGTATCACAGATTGCAGACATACTGGAGCACTGGGGTAGGAGAAATAGAGAAGGCCTTGGGAACGGAGGTGGAGATGGACCCAGTATCTCTTCTTCTTGACTTTGTTAATTCACTTTTATTCAATGCACACACACAAAAAAAAGGCTTTTCAGTATCTTCACTTATTGTGCCAGAAAGAACATTCTATTAGGGTGGGTGTCAGAAAATAACCTGGGGCTGGTGGGCTGGCGTAAACTAGTCATGGAGCACATCCCCTTGGACTTTCTTACGCGTATGGTGCACCATAAAATGGAGAATTTCTATAAAGCATGGTGTCCCTTTTTGGATTACCTGAGTACAGATTTGTCTACCCAACTAATAGGAGCCTTTACATAGCCATGGTAATTCTATGTAATGAAATTGGTATCCAGAGGGGAGGGACTACGAACATATGAATATGTATAAAGTTACGTGCTTGATTATCGAAGGCTCAAGCTGTGTTTCATTGAGCTGTGTTAGTATTATTATTACTCTTAAGATTCTCCTTTTTTAGCTTAGTTATTAGTTTTTTTTCTATATAATTAATGGGTTTGTTTTTACCATTGGTTTGATTTGTTAGGTTTTGGATCTTCTGTAATATTCAAACAAAAAAATTCTTTTTTCAATAAGAATATATATTTTTTTTAAATTTCAGAACTTGCAGTTCTGAGGAGGGGTCACTGGACATGAAACGTTAACTCTGATTTCTCTTCACAGATGCTGCCAGACCCGCTGAGCTTTTCTAGCAACTTCTGTTTTGATCCTATACTATATGTCCATCAGAAATGGCAAATGGATCTTTAATGTTGCATCTGAAATATGGCAGCTCATACAGTTCAGTTTATCCTCATACTGCACTAGCAAGTTAGACTGGATGTTTTTGTATTCAAGTCTCTGGAGAGACTTGAGCATGAATTCTTGACTGACATTCCAATTTGAGCACTGATAGAGGAGTGCTTTTTTGTCAGAGGTACCATGTTTCTGATGTGCTTATGCCCTCAATGGATCAGTGGTGAAGCAAAATACATGACCACTTGCTGGTTGTGTGCATTAAGGGGAGATTTACCAGAAGCTCTGCAATTGTACTTCACATAATGTTGCCTGTTGATGGATTCCTCTCAAAGTTGGCTCTTGCCAAGTGATATGCCAGCTCAGATGCCCCTTATGATTGCAAGGCCTGAAACAGATAGAGCATTCTGTTTGAGCTGTGAATTACAGCAGGCACCTCAGTACACTTACTATGTACAATGGGCCTCAAATATGAATTTATTACATTGCATTGTAGTGCAGAAACAGGCTGTTCAGCCCTGCAGGTCTAAGCTGACATTTATGTTGTACGTGAGTTTCCACCCCTCCATCCTACATCAGTGGCACACTCTTCCATTCCTTTCATGGTATAAACAGGAGAAAGTGAGGACTGCAGATGCTGGAGAGTCAGCATCGAAAAGAGTGGCACTGGAAAAGCACAGCAGGTCAGGCAGCGTCTGAGGAGCAGGAGAGTCAAAATTTCAAGCCTAAGCTCTTTATCAGGATGCTGCCTGACCTGCTCTGCTTTTCCAGCGCCACACTTTTCGACTCTTTCGTGATGTAAATTCATTTTCGATGCATCTTGTGTGTGTTTCTTGCCACTGCCTGTGATAAATATCCAAAATTCCCACTACTCTCTCCAGAAAGAAGTTTCGCCCAAATTCCCTGTTGAATTGATTGGTGACCGTGAAATTGCCTTCCCATTGTACACCCAATTAAACCCTTTTATCGTCTCAAAGACCTCTATACTTTCACCACTCATCAAGTCAGAGCAAACTACTGCAGATGCTGGAATCTGTACTGAAAACAAAAAATGCTGGAAATCACAGCGGGTCAGGCAGAATGTATGGAGAGAGAGCATGAAGAAGAATCTACTGAAGAGTCATCTAGACTTGAAACGTTAGCTTGCTCTATCTCTATGGATGCTGCCTGACCCGCTGTGATCTCTAGCATTTTGTTTTGAGTTCATCCTTCATGAAGTTAGCATAAGGTGACCTATTGACTCACCTGATAACTTCTAAATTTATCTGTAATTCCTCTATTTGCCTCATGCATTCTATTTGTCCTTAAATTTCAAATTCCTGGGTTTGTCCTGTTTGGATGCTGTGAGTGGAGGTTTGTAAAGACTTGCTTTTCATGCTGTTCCCTCACTGTTGAAGAAACAGCAGAAACAAAGATCAGGTGAGGACCGGGGATGTGTACAGATTAATCTAAGAAATAGGATCAAACTTCATACTGGACTCCCAAGGCTTCATGCTTCATGCCTACATTCTCCCATGAAGATTAAAGGCTTACTATTCATCGATTTAAAGTTAACATAACCTCCTGCACTGAGATTGCTCAGCCCAGTGCAGATTTTCTTTACTTTTCAAAATTAGCTATGTTGTTTGATGCCAACTTTTCCTAATTAAGTGCAATCTTAGACCAACTGACTCCTGGGTGTATGACTGTAAACTTGTGAGGGTTGGAAAAACCCTTTTGGTGACATTTCTGAAATGCCAGGACATTTACAAAATGCCAGGATGCTGCAGATTGTGCCGTCAAAGCAGCAGCTTCACCAGAAGAGAACATTTCACACTGTAAATATCAACACCAAGCAAGCTCTCCCTAATCAGTTCATTCTCTTTCAATAAGCCATTAATTATTTCTCTTTCACGATCCACTCTTTAAAGCATCTTTGTTTTCAGGGCTCTGTTATTACTGTTCTTTACACAGCAGTGAAGGAGTTAAGTTACAAAGACAAATTACCCAACAAATGTACAGCATAGAAGGAGGCCATTCAGCCCAAATCTATGTGTACACTCCACATGTGCTTCATGCCAATTTTCTATCACCAATCCTATAGACATATTCTCCTATTCCCTACTCTCACAGATTCGGGTGGAATGAACCAATGCCATTCACTTTGATTCTTCTTGTAGTAACCTTTTCCCATTGGCTGAGTATGTTTCTCCTAAAATAAAAAGAAAATGATGGAAATTCTCTCCTGGTCTGCCAACACCTGGAGAAAGAGTGAAATAGAGTTAACCTTTCATGTTGAAAACCTTTCATCAGAAACATTAACTCTGTCTTTCTCTCTACACCGATGCTGCTAGACCAGCTGAATTTTTTTCCATGATATTTTATTTCAAATTTCCATTATTTTAATTATTATGGAAGCTCTCCTCCTGTTGGTGACCATCTCTTATTGATGAACCTTGAGTTTGGTTGACCCCAATAATTAAACTGAGCTGGTAGTGCCTTACATTTGAAAGGCAGAGGGGTGAACTCATAGGCATAGAGTCATAGAGTCGTAGAGATGTACAGCACGGAAACAGACCCTTCGGCCCAACTCGTTCATGCCGACCAGATATCCCAATCCAATCTAGTCCCATCTGCCAGCACCAGGCCCATATCCCTCTAAACCCTTCCTATTCATATACCCATCCAAATGCCTTTTAAATGTTGTAATTGATCAACCTCCACCACTTCCCCTGGCAGCTCATTCCATACGCGTACCACTGTATGTGAAAAGTTGCCCCTTAGCTCCCTTTTAAATCTTTCCCTTCTCACCCTAGACCTGGTTCTGAACTCCCCCACCCCAGCAAAAAGCTCTTGTCCATTTATCCTACCCATGCCCCTCATGATTATATAAACCTCCGTAAGGTCTTCCCTCAGCCTCCAACATTCCAGGGAAAACAGCCCTAGCCTATTCAACCTCTCCCTATAGCTCAAATCCTCCAATCATGGCAACATCCTTGTAAATCTTTTCTGAATCTTTTCAAGTTTCACAACATCCTTCCGATGGAAGGAGACCAGAATTGCACACAATATTCCAATTGTGGCCTAACCAGTGTCCTGTACAATGGCAACATGATCGCCCAACTCCTGTACTCAATACTCTGACTGATAAAGGAAAGCATACCAAACGCCTTCTTCACTATCTTATCTACGTGCGTCTCCACTTTCAAGGAGCTATGAACCTACACTTCAAGATGTCTTTGCTTAAAGTAAACAAAAAAATAGTTATGCTTGGCCATACGGCGAGAAAATACTTTCCCTGTTAGATTAAATCCAGAGCAAAGTAACATAATATGAAAGCTAGAGTAAGGTTATTCAGGAATGGAAATCAGGAAGCACTTCCATGCACAAAATGTGGTGTTTATCTGTCTGTCTTTACCCCAGAGGACCCCCTGCTGTTGACATTTTCAGGTCGGAGGTTGATAGATATATTTTTGTGAGACGTCTGGTGAGGATTAGGTAAGGGATTTGGAATAAAGGTAGATTGAAAAATACTAAAGTGCAGGTTGGCTAAGGGAATGGCAGAATGCATTTAAAGAGCTGAATGGACTTTTCTTGTTGCCATGTTTTGACCCAGCAAGAATGGCAGAGACCAGTGTAGTGAAGTAACGAGGCCAGCCAGCTAGTCCTCATAGAATAGGAGTTCCCTGATTGGGTCTGTTAATCTGGACCAATCAGGGAGCCTGGGCTGACAAATATAAAGGGGAGTGTCAGAAATCCTGGCACTCTGACAGCTGGCTCTGAATAAAGCAGAACTGGAGTCAACGAATGTTTGTGGGTAAATAAAAGATGTGACGATGGGATACAGGCCTCAGTGGAGTCATGTCAACCAGTGGCAAGATTGTTTGGATGTTAGAAGCTGCCTGACAGGTAAGTCAGCTTCTCAGGGGTGTTAATTCATAGAATCCCTACAGTGTGGAAACAGGTCATTCAGACAATGAAGTCCAGACTGACCCTCTGAAGAACATCCCACCCAGACCCACCCACCTTCCTTATCCCTATAGCCTTGCATTTCCCATGGCTAACCTACTTAGACTGCACATATGTGGACAGTATGGGCAATTTAGCATGGCTAGTTCATCTTAACCTGCACATCTTTGGACTATGGGAGGAAACCAGAGCACCCAGAGGAAATCCATGCAGACACTGGGAGAATGTGCAAACTCCACACAGACAGTTGCCTGAGAGTGGAACCAACCCAGTCCCTGGCTCTGTGAGGCACCAGGGCTAACCACTGTCAATTATTCATTTTGTAACTGAGATTGAGAGACTTTTTTGAGAGAGAATGAGGTGCTGGAAAAGCATAGCAGGTCAGGCAGCATCTGAGGAGCAGGAGAGTCGACATTTTGGGCATAAGTCCTTCATCAGGAAACTGACTAGGGCTTATACCCAAAACATTGATTCTCCTGCTCCTCAGATGCTGCCTGGCCTGCTGTGCTTTTCCAGCACCTCACTTTCAACTCTGATCTTCAGCATCTGCACAGTCCTAACTTTTTCCTGGGCTTCTGTTAACCAAGCATTTTATAAGAAATGGAGGAAAAGGTGGGACATGAAATTGGGTTACAGTTTAGCATGACCTCATTGAATATGGCAGAATAGGTTCAAGGAGTTAAATGGCCTCCTTCTGTTCCAGTGTTGCTTTGCAAGCATTTTTATTTTCAATTTAAATCTGTGCCCAAGAGTGCACTGGCAGGTTATCTATTACTGTTTAGAAGTGAAAGACTAAAATGTTGTTCTCAATGGGAGATGTCACATGACATGGAAGGTGGATAAGAAAAGGCTTCTGGCCCATATTTTAAACCATAAAAGATGATTATTCAAATGCGGACTTTTGACAAAGAGGACTCTTCCCTTCAGGCACTAAGTACTTCAGCAGGGCCAAGTGATATATTAAGATACTTAAACAAAGGATACGCTCTGTGAGATACTCAACATATCGTCCAAAAACAGACCCTTTTGAGATTTTGCACAGTTTCATTTTAGAGATCCATATATTTATCCCGTGGATGGTGTGTTAGGTTTTCGGGGCTATCTCTGCCTCACACTCACACTCACACTCACACTCACACTCACACTCACACTCACACTCACACTGTTACAGTGAGAAACTGCTTTCCAAGACTGGTGTTGTTGCAAATTGTTGGGTCAACTAGACATTATAATATAAAGTAATCCAACAGGGCAGACAACTTTGTCATTTCCAGCTCTGAAGTTCACTCAGTATCCCTTACCCAGGCAACTGGGAAAATCGTTTCAATTGATCTTGATAGACTGACTATAAGACTGTAAGACATAGGAGCGGAGGTTGGCTTAATCAGTCATATCATGTCGGAGCAAAAGTAGGCCATTCAGCCCATTGAATCAGCTCTGCCATTCAATGAGATCATAATCCTCAACTCCACTTTCCTGCCATTTCCCCATAATCCTTGATTCTCTTCGTCATTAAAAATCTCTCTCTCAGCCTTTAATATACTTAATATCCCAATCTCAGCAGCTTTCTGCAGTGTAGAATCCCACAGATTCACAACTCTGAGAGAAGAAATTCTTCTCTGTCTCTGTCTTAAATGGGTGACCCAATCTTCTGAGATAGTGCTCTTTGGCCCTAGACACTCCCTGTCAAGCTCCTAAGAATCTTGTATGCTTAGCGACAATTCACACGAAGTGGATCCATTCACACACATGGGCTGGAATTATAGGGACATGGGGAGTGTTGGATCTGTCATGAACCTTTTGAATGATAGAGCAGGTTTGAGGGGCCAAATGACCTATTCCTGTTCCTATTTCTTGGCATTATTATGGTCTTATTCATTTTTATGCATTCTCCAAATGCTTCTGTATCTACGCTTCCTTCAAGAATCTCCTTAGAAGCTTCTTTTTAATCTGCTGTTCATGTGTCCATTTTGTATTCAGTGCTTTCAGACATCTTCTGTGATGAAGGAAGAATTAGACATATGTAAGTTCCTGTTATTGAATGGTACCTTCAAAGAATGAGATCCAAAGATCTGAAGAAGCCTCTTTTATATAAATCTATCCTGTGATGTTCAGAAATATGTTCAAGGCGGTGATGGATTTGTAAAAGAACACTGAGTTATACTCACGATCATACAAATTCAGAACAGACTAAGGTCATGACAGTAGTACTTTTGTGTGGTTCCACTTTGGAACAGATGCTAATTTCAATAAAAATGATCACTTTCACAACTCTTGACATGTTATATCTCATCACGTCAAGCAATAGATAATTAAGAAATTGCTCCAGTTTCATATTGGAAAGACCAAAGTCTTCATATTTAAATATTGCTGACGAAAAAAACACATTTTGTCAAGGCTTTTCATCTTGAACTGATCAGGACAACTTGCAAGAATACCAATCCAAGGAGAAAACCAATAATCGTATTATATGAGAGGAAAGTGGGCTCTGATTGGTAGAAGTGTTGCCATGGAAAATGTACCAATTAATGCTGCTTGGCATTTAACTTTCAAGCTTTGCTTAAATTTGAAACTAGACAGGTTGACTCTAATTGATTAGATTAGATTACTTACAGTGTGGAAACAGGCCCTTCGGCCCAACAAGTCCACACCGCCCCGCCGAAGCGTAACCCACCCATACCCCTACATCTACATTTACCCCTTACCTAACACTACGGGCAATTTAGCATGGCCAATTCACCTGGCCTGCACATCTTTGGACTGTGGGAGGAAACCGGAGCACCCGCAGGAAACCCACGCAGACACGTGGAGAACGTGCAAACTCCACACAGTCAGTCACCTGAGGCGGGAATTGAACCCGGGTCTCAGGCGCTGTGAGGCAGCAGTGCTAACCACTGTGCCACTATGCCGCCCACACTGAAAGAATTGGTGAAGAGATTGTCCTGAGAAATGACTCAGCTAATGGCTGTCACCTACTTTGTTTGGCTAAAACATGCAGAGTGCCTGGACATATTCTTTCAGTGTGTGAAAAACATTACGTTGTATATTAATTTATGTAGCTTACAGTGCACCATATTGTGGGCTGATTAGCAATTCTAAATTGTTACTAAATGTAATTGTTTGCAATCAGGATTATTGCAATCTCCTACAAAGAACAATGTGATAATGGCCAATAATGTTATTTGAGGGATAAAAATTGCTTCTCTTGCTTCCATTTGAATAATGCTATGAGATCTTTTAAGCCCAGCTGAGAGGGCTGGTAAGATCTCACTTTAATATCCTATCCAAAATGGAGCATCTCTTTCAGCTCATCCAGCATTTACAACTCGGCTGGAATGGTTGCTTAGACTTTGATATTCACATGTCTGTTGGGGGATTTGAATGTGTAACCTTCTCGCTCTGAGGCAAGTGTGCTATCAACTGAGCTGGTAGAAGCACTTCCATTATATCCTTCCGTGTCACTGAGTCAAAATCCTGGAATTCATTTTCGAACAGCATTGTGGGTCAACCTATAGCACATGGACTGCAGTGGTTCAAGAAGGCAGCTCCTCAAGAGTAATTAGTGCAATAACTGCTGGCTCAGCCACCATATACCCAGGTTTCATGAATAGATTTTTATAAAATGACATAGCCCCCACTGCTTGGAGAAAGTCCAGAAGGGGACATTTCCAAAAACTAACAATCGTTGGAAAGGAAAACAATCCTCCTCATCTCTGTCTTAAATGGGAGACCTCTTATTATTAAACTGTGGCCCTGCATTGAAGGGAGGTGATCGCCTAATTATATTATCACTGGATTATATTATATAATCCAGAGACCCAGGTAATGTTTTGGGGATCTGGGTGTGAATCTTGTTCATGTTGGAATTTGAATTCAATTAAAATATGGAATTAAGTGTCTCATGATGACCATTAATTAATTGCCAATTATTGGAAAAAACAATCTGGTTCACTAATGTCTTTTAGAGAAGGAAACTTCCATCCTTACCTGGTCTGGCCTATATGTGACTCCAGACCCACAGCAGTGTGGTTGACTCTTAACTGCCCTCTGGGATGGGCAATAAATGATGGCACCCTCATCCTGTGAACGAATATATTTTTAATAACAAATAACATCTCAGCATCTACCCTGACAAGTGCCCTCAGAATCTTTAAAAGGCACCACATTGAGTGCAAGATGTTATTTTTGCTAAATTCATCAAGTTCTGCCTTTGATGTTGATCTGGGAATAGAAGGAAATGGAAGATGTGACTTTTACCTGACCCAAATTTAAATAAATAGCATATACCCAGCAAGTGCCTGACGTGTTTGCTTTGCGTGTGTGCAGTGTTTTCAGCAGAGAGGTACCCTGTAAGTGGAAATTACTCAGACTATTGCATTACTCTGGGATAATTGACAGTTAGCTCCACACTACGAATGTAGTTCAACTCTACGATCTTTGATCTCTGGGCAGGGGTTGGAGGGGGTAGATGTCAGTGCGAAATGAAACATTGAGCCTCAACGTTGTTTGCAATGTTTATCCCATGAGGTATCAGAATGGTGCGGCTTTAGTCATTATCCTGTAGATTGTTTGGAAGGAATTAGAGTTCAAATAGATAATGCACAAATATTTTTTCAGCAGTTTGTGCAGTGATGCAGGAGATTATGGGATGATGATTAAGACTGTGAGAGAACCATCCAATGTATTCAGGAGTATTGGATCAGTTCATTGAACTGAATGTGACTTGTGTTATGACCTGGTGACCTTGCAATACCGTGGTCATTATAATTGGGCTACGTTTTACTTCGACACTTCCTATGGGTATAAAATATATCAAAGAAATTACAGGGCTGTTCAGATCAGAAATACGGTGACACCAGATTCGAGGTGATGGTCTGGAACTAAGTTGTTCTTTCAAGCATCTGCAGTGAGAGTTACAGTGGGGTTTTCAATGTATTCCTTAAGGTTTCATCAGATAACCCCCAACTCCATTAGCCCTTTCTAAAATTGCTTTAACCTCTCCCCCCCCCCCCCCCCCCCCACCTTTCCCCATAGCCTTACTTCTCTCACAGTGTTGTTCATCTTCGAAATTCTTTTCCTCATTGACCAGCGGAGGCCGAATCATTGAATACATTCAACGATGAGTTGGACAGGCTTCAGATTGTGCCTAATCCCCCAAAATGTTTTGTTTGACAATGTGGAGTTAAGGCCACATCATCAGCCAGGATCCCATTGAATGCCACAGCAGGTTTGAAGGGCCGAGTACTCTTTTGGTTTCTTTTGCCTTTAGTACAACCTTCTCTCCAGGAGGGTCCAGGGCCACCAGGTGTACACTTGGCAATCAGGAGGGAAAGAAACCACAAAAATTAGCACATACTGATCCAAATGGATCATTATTAAGTATTTACTAGGTGTTAAAACTGGGTTTTCCTTCTGGGGGTGAACAGGCAGCTCATGTCCTCAAGTGGGAGGACTAAGAGGGAACCAAAAATGCCACCTCTGGCTTTGGCTCTGTACATTGGGGTCCCTCAGATACCTGATGTCAGGCAGTTGACCTGACTTGCATTATTGAACCTCAGGCAATGTCCCACAGCAACTCTAATGGAAGTCCAGATGGAGGAGTATAGTTGCTGGGTATAATTAGTATAGGGTCAGGGAAAATATTTTCAACAGGGTTTTAAATTGCATGGGGTGTGGCTGCTCAGAGCACTGTGGGCCCCTTAAGCAAGCCACACTCTGTGATCACCAGTTTAGAAAGAAGATCCCAAAACAAGTGTTACTGCCATCATTTATATGCGTAAAGGGATAACACCTGTTTTATGTGCTCTACAGTACAGTCCCCGAGTCAGTACACAGCCAGAGATTTTGTACAGAGGTCCTTGGAAGTCAGTCTTCCAAATTCACTCTGCTTGTTCTCGGCTTTGCACTTGGAAATAAGAGGCTGTATATTTATTGTATTTGGTAAGTGAAGTGATGCAGGTAGAAGAGTGTGAGGGAGGCAATGGTTAGAGACTGGAATGGACTGTCTGTGAGTGTGAGGCAGACAGTGGTTAGGGTCTGGAATTAACTGATTGACAGTGTCGGTTGGGCAGTGGTTAGAATCTGGAATGGCTGTCTGAGGGTGTGGGAGAGGCAGTGGTTAGGGTCTGGAATGGACTGTCTGAGAGTTTGGGGGAGGCAGTGGTTAGGGTCTGGAATGGACTGTCTGAGAGTTTGGGGGAGGCAGTGGTTAGGGTCAGGAATGGACTGTCTGAGAGTTTGGGGGAGGCAGTGGTTAGGGTCAGGAATGGACTGTCTGAGAGTTTGGGGGAGGCAGTGGTTAGGGTCAGGAATGGACTGTCTGAGAGTTTGGGGGAGGAAGTGGTTAGGGTCAGGAATGGATGTCTGAGAGTGTGGGGGAGGCAGTGGTTAGGGTCAGGAATGGACTGTCTGAGAGTTTGGGGGAGGCAGTGGTTAGGGTCAGGAATGGACTGTCTGAGAGTTTGGGGGAGGCAGTGGTTAGGGTCAGGAATGGACTGTCTGAGAGTGCGGGGGAAATAGGCTCAGTCAAGGTGTTGGAAAGGGAGTTGAATCATAACCTGAGAAGGAAGGATATGCATTGTTATGGGGATAAGGATCAACCATGACCCTGTTGAATGGCAGAGCAGGCTTAATTGGCCAGATAACCTGCTCCTGTTTCTGTTTCTTGTGTTCTCATACAAGTGCAAAGGTTCCCAGAAACTCCATCAAACCCCGTAACCTGGGAGATAGGTCCGGGTGTGTAAGGGAAGACTACCTGTTACATTTCATGATCCCCAAACCTGGCCTTGTACCCATCTGCAGGAGACTATAAAACTGCAAGATCTCATGGCCAAGCACCAGTGTCATGGTTCACATTAAATCAGTCAAACAGCAAGAATAATAAATATACATATTAAAAAGTCCAGCTAGTTTTTAAGAGATTAAAAATCTTGTGTTGTGTCAGTGGATTTGGGCCTGTGTCAGGAGAATTTTATAAGAAACTTATGGGCTACCTCCAGCAGCAAAGCAGGTTAAGAGGCTCAGCTCAGTGCCTGGGCACGGATCAGAACTGTTTTGCTATTTTAATTCTTTTTCATGTTTGGCAGAAGGATTGCTGACTATGAAACGAGATGGTGTAAAAAAAACACTTGTGTAATGACCAATGCATTGCTCATAAAACGTAATTTTTAATTTGACAGAAGTGTTAAGCTCCTTAAAATTAATGATTTTATGTCAGTGAAACAGACAACTGAATTTGCAAACAAATGCACTTATATTGGCTGAGCATCATCATTCAGAATTCCAAGGCTTTACTCATGCAATTTGACCTTTCAAAGCTCCGTTCTCAAAATTGTCTTGTTTCCTAGTTATTGGTAAAGCCAATAGTGAAGGCTTATTCCGCAGAGTGCACTCACAGAGATTACCATACATGAATCACAGATATCCATATTCCTTTGTTAGCTTCTGCTGACTTTGATTAGATTAGATTCCCTACGGTGTGGAAACAGGCCCTTTGGCCCAACAAGTCCACACCAACCCTCCGAAGAGCAACCCACTCAGACCCATTCCCCTCTGACTAATGTGCCTAACACTACAGAAAATTTAGCATGGCTAATTCACCTGACCTGCACATTTTTGGACTGTGGGAGGAAACTGGAGCACCCGGAGGAAACCCACGCAGACACGGGGAGAATGTGCAAACTCCACACAGACAGTTGCCTGAGGCGGGAATTGAACCCCGGTCTCTGGCTCTGTGAGGCAGCAGTGCTAACCACTGAGCCACCGTACCACCCCTGACTTGTGTCACAATCAACCTGCTTACCCTGTGCCTAAATTGGTAACTCACTTTTCTTCTCACATTATCTTTTTAAAGCTCTCTCTTGCTTTAATTCACTGTTTCAAACTTCCCTCATTGACAGTAGGCATTTAGTCACCTGTCTTAATATCTCCTTCGTGGAAACAAAGTTGTTGCAGATCACAGTGGGTCAGGCAGCATCCATGGAGAGAGAGAGCAAGCTAACGTTTCGGGTGTAGATGAAAGTGTCCAAGTCACTGTCATGATACAAAATCCGTGGCAGCCAAATTGTACATAGTGAGCTCTCACAAACAGCAAGCATCTCCGCCTCTTTTATAAGTTTGTGAAAAAAGGATGTCATTAGCAGAGCCAGTATTTATAGCCCCTCCCTCATTTCCTGGAGAAGGTGGTGACCAGTGACCGGGCAATCTGTTCTAGTGACGTTCAAAGAATCTCTACAGTGTGGTAGCAGCCCATTTGGCCCATCAAGTCCATACCAACCCTCTGAAGAGCATCCCACTCAGACTCACCCCCCTACTCTGTCCATGTAACCCTGCATTTCCCATGGCTATACCGCCTAGCCTCCACATCCATGGACCCATGGGCAATTTCCCATGGCCAATCCACCCTAACCTGCACATCTTTGGACTGTGGGACGAAACCAGAGCACCTGAAGGAATCCCATGCCGACACAGGGGGAATGTGCAAACTTCACACAGACAGTCACCTGAGGGTGGAATCGAACCTGAGTCCCTGGCTCTTGGAGGCAGCCATGCTGACCACTGAGCCACCCATGTTAGTGGAGGAATAAATATTGACAACAAGGCACCAGGTAGAACCTACCTACTCTCCTTTGAAGTGGGTCCATGGAGTTTGTTTTACATACACTGCCAGGGTCCCAGTTTAATCTGTCATCTGGGCGACAGCATCTTCAAAAATCACTGCCTCAGTAGTACACTGGAATGTCAGCCTTAAGTTTTCTGTCAAATCCCCAGAGTGAGACTTGAACTCCCAAACTTTGAGCAGGTATGTCAACGGTTGAACAGCAGTTGGCGTACAGCTGACAATTGTCATAGATGAAAAGTGTGGTGCTGGAAAAGCACAGCAGGTCAGGCAGCATCCGAAGAGCAGGAGAATCGACGTTTCAGGCATAAGCCCTTCACCAGGAATGCCGTACAGTCATACATCATAGATACAGGCCCTTTGGCCCACCTTGTCTATGCCAACTAAAAAACAACCAAACCACATTAATCCTGTAGCGTATGATTCCCTGGCATTTTAAGAGCTCATCCAGAATCTTCTTCAATATTGCGAGAGTAATTGCCTCCACCACCCTCTCAGGCAGCACCTCCCCCTGGGTGAAGCATTTTTGTTCTCAGATCTCCCCTGAAACACATACTTCCTCACTTTAAACTTATACTGTCTGCTCTTAGGTATGTTTGCCATGTGGATGAGAGTCGCGTGAGTACTCTGTTTGTGCCTCTCGTAATGTTGTATACATCAATCAGATCCCACCTCCCCACCACCTTCTCTGCTCCAGGGAAAACATATCCAGCCTATCCAGATGCTCCTCATAACTAAGAGCTAACAGCTTTCATCCCAAGCAGCATCCCAGTGAATTTCTGTCTACCTCATTCACAGGAATGTCGCTGGATAACTAGCATTTATTGCCCGTCCCAGAGGGCAGTTAAGAGTCAAACACATTGCTGTGGGACATTAGTGAACTAGGTGGGTTTCCAACAATCAACAATGGATTCCTGGTCATCACAGACACTTGATTCCAGATATTTATTAAGTTCAAATTCCACCATCTGCTGTGGCAGGATTCAAACCCAGGTCCCCAGAACATTACCTGGCTCTCTGGGTTAAGAGTCCAGCGATAATACCACTAAGCCATTGCCTCCCCTGCACTTCCTCTGCCCTCTGTTCTTGCTGGAGTTGAAATTGATCCTCAGCTTTCTCAGTGCAAAAGATCCCTTCAGGTCAGAGTGAATGAACTTTGCTTTGTGCCACAGTTGACATGACCATCACCTTCCAGACTAGGACTTCAAATGGAAATCTGAGTCCTCCTGTGAACATGAGGGAAGACCAGCTGTTTTATTGAGTTCTGAATGGTTTAATAAAGACACAACTGATTCCTTGCTTGGGTGACCCATTAACTAATGCAGGAACTGAGATATGAGATGGCTCATGATACGACTGCTGTGTTGCAAGGGGCAATCTGCCTGGTGCATACTAAATAAGCTTAAATTACATGAACTGATCCACAAGCATACGACCTACAGTCCATCAATCAGGTTGCTGGTTTTCAGCTTTCTTAGCTATGTGTATTCCTGTCTGCTCCAGTGCTTTGATGAGCATCTGCTTTCCCAGTGTTACCTCACTTCATACATCATTCAATCAACCGTGACTCATCTCTGAGGGAGCAGACTGACGTTGGCAACGTCACTAATTCAATGATGAATTTGACCTGCACAAGCAGCTTCTGGGTGGCTGGGTTTCTCAGCCTATCAGTTTTTATCGTCCATTCACTTGAAAAGTATTGCCAAGAAACTTTCATCCTCAAGCCAACTGAAAGCGACAATGAACTAGGCAAACAGAACCTCTGAGAGATTGGCATGGGGTGACCTTCTGTGAAATTCAGCCACTGAATTGTAACTGATCCGTTTCATGCTATGAGCACAGCCTGGCCATGTGGGTCTAACTACAGCACAAGAAAATCTACCTCCTTTGTCACCTCTCAAGGCATTACATGTGTCAGAGAGTGGAACATCACGTTAAGAAAGAGAACAACAGCCGACCGGACCTTGAATTCCCCACACTGCACCCCTACCTCAAGGGAGGAAGAGGTGTAAGGTGAAAAAGCCAGTTTCATTCATTTCAGTTGGAGCATCAACTCTTGATTGGACGGTTTCCTGGATTTAGAGTCATAGAGATGTACAGCATTGAAACAGACCAACTCATCGATGCCAACCAGATATCCTAAATTAATCTCGTCCCATTTGCCAGCACTTGGCTTATATTCCTCTCAACCCTTCCTAGCCTGATACCCATCCAGATGCATGGGGTTCCAGCCTTCACCACTTCTTCTGGTACCTCATTCCATACACGTACCACCCTCTGTGTGAAAAAGTTACCCCTTAGGTCCCTTTTAAATCTTTCCCCTCTCACCTTAAACCTATGCCCCTCTAGTTCTAAACTCCCTCAACCCAGGGAAAAGACCTTGTCTATTTACCCTATCCATGCTGCTCATGATTTTATAAACCTTTATAAGGTCAGCCCTCAAGCTTCGACGTTCCAGGGAAAACAGCCCCAGCCTATTCAGTCTCTCCCTAGAGCTCGAACACTCCAATCCTAGCAACATGCTTGTAAATCCATTCTGAACCCTTTCAAGTTTCACAACATCCTTCTGATAGGAGACCAGAATTGCACACAATATTCCAAAAGTGGTCTAACAAATGTCCTGCATAGCCACAACATGACCTCCCAACTCCTGTACTCAATACTCTGACCAATAAAGGAAAGCATACCAAACGCCTTCTTCACTATCAGAATTCATAACAGAGGCAGTAATGCAAAGACTAGAACAAACAGCCCTACCAACCATCAAACCAAAAACCTGGGTCCACTACGTAGATGACCCCTTTGTCATCACAAAAGGAAACAAGATAGAAGAGCCATTTAACATCATCAACAACACCCTCACAGGCATAAAGTTCACCAAGGAGGAAGAAACCGACAACAAACTCGCATTCCTGGATGTCACAGTCGAAAGAAAGGACAATGGAGAACTACAAACCTGCGAATACAGAAAACCAACAAACACTGACCAAATACTTAACTACACCAGCAACCATCCCAACACACACAAACGAAGCTGTATCAGAACACTATTCCAACGAGCCATCACACACTGCAGCACAGACAAACTTCGGAAAACAGAGGAGAACCACCTGTACAACGTATTCAAGAAGAACAGATACCCAAAAAATACAGTCTGCAGATTCCTCAAGAACAAACCACGACAAGCAGACCAATCACAGCCAAAAACCTTAACCATCTTACCATACATCAAAGAAGTTTCAGAAATGACAGCCAGAATACTAAGACCCCTGTGAATCCTAGTAGCACACAAACCCACCAACACTCTCAAACAAAAACTAACAAACTTAAAAGACCCAGTACATCCCATGGACAAAACCAACGTCATCTACAAAATTCCATACAAGGACTGCCACAAACACTACGTAGGACAAACAGGAAGAAAGTTAACCACCAGGATACACAAACACCAGCTAGCCACAAAAAGACACGACCCTCTCTCCCTCGTAGCCCTACGCACGGAGGAAAACAAACACCAGTTCGACTGGGACAATACATCTATCCTGGGACAGGCTAAGCAAAGACATGATAGAGAATTCCTAGAGGCCTGGCACTCCAACCACAACGCCATAAACAAACACATAGATCTAGATACCATCTATCAACCTCTCAGAAAACAAACAGGAAATGACATCACCACAAACCCCAGGAACCCCATCCAGGACAAACATATAAATAGAAAGCAGGAGACAACAGCTTCGCTTCACTTGGAGGTTGCCACTGATGATGTTACCTAGCCAAGTAATGAAATGTCTGAATATCAAAACGACAGCTCAGTGAGCAAACCTACACCCTAAGTCTTCTTCACTATCCTATCTACCTACGATTCCACTTTCAAGGAGCTGTGAACCTTACTAACTATACGTCCTTTGTTCACATCCAAATCATTTATATAAATGATGAAAAACAGTGGACCCAGCATCAGATCAGTACTCAGGTCTGCGACACGACACTGGTCACAGGCCTTCAGTCTGAAAAACAATCCTCTACCACCATCCTCTGTCTTCTACTTTCGAGCCAGTTCTGTATCCAAATAGATAGTTCTCCCTGTATTCCATGAGATCTAACCTTGCTAACCAGTCTCCCATGGGGAACCTTGTGGAATGCCTTACTGATGTCCATGTAGATTACATCCACCGATCTGCCCTCATCAATTCTCTTCATTACTTCTCAGTTCATGAGCCATGATTTCTCATACACAAAGCCATGTTGACTATTCTTAATCAGTCCTTGCCTTTCCAAATACATGTAAATCCTGTCCCTCAGGATTCCCTCCAACAACTTGCCCACCACTGATGTTAGGCTCACTGGACTATTGTTCCCTGGCTTGGTACCACTTTCCTTAAATAGTGGTACCACATTAGCCAACCTCCAGTCTTGCGGCACCTCACCTATGATTGCTATTACATAACTTCCAACATCCACCCTCCCAAACTCTGCATACGTTTACCATTGATTGTACACCAGGCTCATCCAAGCAGTTCATCAACTGCCCATGGCCAAACGGATTAGTGCCTTCATTGCCTGATTAGATGATTCTTAGCTGTGAATCAAGTAAACTTATTTTACAAAAACAGAAGTTACTCAAAAAGCTCAGCAGGTCTGGCAGTAGAGAGAAACCAGAGTTACCAGGATGGTGGGCAAATGGAGCACGTTGCCAGCAGAGTTGGTACAGGCAGGCACGCATTTAAGATGCGCCTGGATGCGTCATCAGTAGGATACAAATGCTTAGGAATTGACCGACAGGTTTAGACAGTACATTTGAATTGGCTCCGGCCTGGAGGGCCGAAGGGCCTGTTTCTGGGCTGTAAATTTTCTTTGTTCTTTGTTCTTTCATGTTTCAGTTTGAGTGAACCTCCCTCAGAACTGAGACTTCTTTTACCTTTGCCTGCTACTTTCAGAATCAATAAATAATTCTTCAGGGATCTTTCTTTGATGATATGATTGTGCTGCCAAGTGTTGACAGGATCCTGGAGATGAGACCCCAAGGCAAGCCTATGAAGTTGCGAACTTGACTATTTGCATTTGGCTCTGCTCTTACAGAAAGGTTGGAGTAACAGAATGTCTCATTGTTCCTTTGTGGTTGGAATGCTCTTTCTCTCAAAAAGCCACTCCTCAAAACATGGAAAGTGGTAAACCTGCATTGTAGCCATCTTGTGGTAATGTTGGTGGGGACAGGGGAGGAGATGGTGCCAACAAAATAATCTTAATGGAACATATCTGAATGCTGCATAGATCAGTATTTTTAATCAGCTGGTTTTGGAGTGAGGTAGGACTAGTTCTTGATGCAAGGATGCTGCCATTGTGCCAGAGAAGCATTATATCACATTCTAGCCAACTAGTTCAGAGTTGTTGCTACCCACCTCTGAAGCAGGAGAGAGTTGAACCTGGGGTCTTCTGGCCTAGCCACAGGTTGTAATTTGAGCCAATGTTTACAGACTGCAAAGAGTTTTTTCTCCTCCATGCTTGAGATGCTCTATCAAAAAGGATTCTGGGCAAGCCAAGATGGAAGACAGGAAACATTTCTGGCTGTAACAGGCTGCTCCTTTTTTGAGGTATTTTAGGTGTTGGAGGTGATTTCCTTGAAATCCAGGAGCAGCAGTCACTGTTTTATATGCTGTGCCATTGTTTTGGAACTTTGGAAAAAAAAAGTCAAAACAATGGCACTTTTAAAAGGGCGAGGGAAAAAGGCAGCACATGGAGAGTGCAGGAGAGAGAAAGAAACTCACACTGCTAACTGACACAGCAGTGAACCTGCATAATTACTGCCTTTGCTGTTTGAATTCAAATGTCGCTGGACATCAGAGTGCGTCTGGGAAAATTAACAAATAGTGAAATTCACAACTGATCTGGAAGAACCTGTTTGGGAGAGATCACAGCACAGAAACAATTAAGTAATTAGCTTTAAGTGTGGCCATGCTATAAGTCTGCAGTAGTGAGTAGAGTGGGTTCTTTCTTGATTATAAGATTTATTGAGATATGTCTCTTGTTTAAACTTAAAAATATAAACCATAAGTATTACGTTAGCCTGGAGCAGTGTTTTGTAGAGGAACAAGATGATGCTATTTTCTTGGTCTGCAGATTGGAAGAAGCAAAAATGGCCTTTAGTAGAGTGATATGCCCTTCTTGTCGGATGTGGGAGTTTAGAGAGAGTTTACATGTTACTGAGAATTATATTGGCAATAAATGCCATTGGTTGTGAATCCTATCAGATTGAGTGGATCGGTTGGAGCAAATATTAGAGGCAATGAGGAATTTACAGGAGTTTGGGGTGTGATGGATGGCAGTTATAGGAAGGGAGAAAAGTTACAAATACAGTCACATAGATGGATTAACTCCAGGAAAGGTAAGAAAGGTAGGCAGGTAGTATAGGAGTCTTCTGTAGCTATCCCCATTTCAATCAAGTATGCTGTTTTGGAAAATGTCGGGGGTGATGGATTCTCAGGGGAATGTAGCATGAACAGCCAAGTTTCTGGTATCGAGACTGGCTCTAATGCAATGAGGGGTATGTTGGATTCCAAGAGATCGATTGTGTTAGGTAACTCTCTAATCCAATGCACAGATAGATGGTTCTTTGGCCAGCAGTGAAAAATCAGAACGGTGTGTTAACTCCCTGGCGCCAGGATCAAGGATGTCTCAGACAGAGTGCAGAATGTTCTCAAGGGGAAGAGGGCCGAGCAGGAGGTCATTGTACACATGGAACTAATGACATAGGAAGGGAGAACGATAAGATTCTGAAGGGAGATGACAGAGAGTTAGGCAGGAATTTAAAAAGGAGGTTCTCGGGAGTAGTAATTTCTGGATTACTCCCAGTGCTATGAGCTAGTAGGGCAGGAATAAGAGGATAGAGCAGATGAATGCACCGCTGAGGAGCTGCTGTATGGGAGAAGGATTCACATTTTTGGATCATTGAAATCTCTTCTCGGGTAGAAGTGACCTGTACAAGAAGGACAGATTGCACCTGTATTAGTACAATTGCAACACTTAAAAGGCACCTGGATGGGTATATAAATAGGAAGGGTTTGGAGAGATATGGGCCAGGTGCTGGCAGGTGTGATTAGGTTGGGTTGGGGTATCTGATCAGCATGGACGAGTTGGACCGAAGGGTCTGTTTCCGTGCTGTACGTCTCTGTGACTATGACTCTAAGGTGCCATCAGCTGGACAGGAAAGATTTCCCCCTACCCTCTGGTGAAGTAAAGCAGGAAATGACATGATGGCTCAGGGATTAGCACTGCTGCTTCACACTGTCGGGACCTGGGTTCAATTCCAGCCTTGGACAATTATCTGTGTGAAGCTTATACATTCTCTCCCTGTCTGAGTGGGTTTCCTTCAGGTGCTCTGGTTTCCTCCTGCAATCCAAAGATATGCAGGCTATGTGGATTAGCCATGGCAAATGCAGGGCTATCAGGATAGGGTGGATCTGGGTTGGATGCTCTTGGGAGAGTCAGTGTGGACTTGTTGAGCTGAATGGCCTGTTTCCATACTGTGTGTTTCTATGATAGGAGAGTTGTCACTCAAGCCCTGGACAATTATTTTTCCTCATTCAATGCTGATTACAGATGAGTTGGATATCATCACATTAGCACGTGATAGTGTGATACACTGGTTAGAGTACTGTGTACAGTTCTGGACACCGCATTATAGAAAAGATGTGAAAGCGTTGAAGAGAGAAAGGGCAGAAGCAATTTCCAAGAAGGGTTCCACGGATGAGGAACTTCAGTGATGAGGATAGATTGAAGAAGTTGGGATTGTTCTCCTTGGAGAGAAGAAGGCTGAGAGGAGATGGAATAGTGGTTTTCCAAATCATGAACAGGTTGGATAGAGTAGAAAGGGAGAAAGCATTCCCACTTGTAAAAGGAGAAAAATGAGAGGGACATGGATTTAAAGTGGTGTACAAAAGAAGCAAGGGTAACATGAGAGAAGAGTTTTTCAGGCAGTGAGTCGTTAGGGCGTGGAATGCACTACCTGGAAATGTCGTGGAGGCAGGTTCAATTGAGGAATTCAAGAGGGACACTTGATGATGGTTTGGTTGGAAATTGTGTGCAGGTATATTGGGGAAAGGCGGGAGATTAGCACTTTGGAAAGAATTGGTACAGGGACAATGGGCTGAATGGTCTGATTCTGCACTGTAACAGTTTTGTGATCCTATGAATGTGGGAGCATGCTGTAATCAAACTGATATAGAAACATCGAAAAGATGAGCTGACGTAGGCCATTCAGCCCTTCAAACCTGCTCTGAGTTTCGCGGCTGATCATCCAACTCAGTTCCCTGTTCTCTCTTTCTCCCCCACACCCTTTGATCCCATTAGCCTTAAGAACTGTATCTAACTCCTTCTTGAAAACATTCAATGTTTTAGTCTTAAACACTTTCTTACACTCTCTGGGCGAAGACATATCTCCTCATCTCAGTCTGAAATGTCCTGTACCTCGTATCCTGAGACTGTGTCACCGTCACCACCATTTCCATAAGATTCTCATCCCCTCCCTCTCACCTTCATTCTTTTAGCCTCCAGACCGACTGCTGCCTCCCCCTGCATTGTAACAGTGACTAATTTGCACATGGATTTATTTGGCCTCTGAGCACTTTGGGGCCCTCTGAGGTTGTGAAATGCTCACGTAAACTTTACCCACCATGGATTATAACGAAAACAGAAATTGCTGGAAAAGCTCAGTAGGTCTGGCAGCATCTGTGGAGAGAAATCAAGAGTTAACGTTTTGGGTCCGGTGACCCTTCCTCAGAACCAGATCTGAAACGTTAACTCTTTCTCCACCGATGCTGCCAGAGCTGCTCAGCTTTTCCAGCAACTTCTGTTTTTGTGTCTGATTTGCAGCATCCGCAGTTCTTTTGGTTTTCACCTTGAATTATATCTCGGTCAAACGTTAGGAACACAGCTGCTGAAGTAAAATATCTGGGACCAGCTGGTGAGTAAGTGGTAGGGGATATCTTTTGTTCTTTCATATCCCTTTCGGCTGATGTTTCCATTGCAAAAGAACAATTGTCTTACTTGTTTAAATTAAGCTTTGACGGCTTAGAACTTGCCATTGTACAAGAGAGACTCCTAGCTCTGATAGCTCTACTGGTGGCAGTCGAAGCAGCTCAATAATGAGCTTGTCATAATTTTTCACAATGTTTCTTGGTTTGTCTGGCAGGAATCATTTTTCTTTGAACCAGCTAATGGATTTCTAATGTGAATTAAAGTTCTATAGAGATAAATCTCTTGCTACTTAGATATTTATGATTCCTTATGAAAAAAAAAGGTCCTGGGCAGTCATCACTTATTCTCCTCTTAATACATCTTTCATTTCCTGAGAATTTCTTTGATTGTTGGTGAGAAATTGGGGTAATTATCTGTTAAAGGGAAATGCTCCTAGCTTCCTTTCTCGTGCTTCTTCCGAAGATGAGAGAGTGTAAGAATAATTTAATTAACTAAAGTATAGCATCTCAACCGGTTTTGGTAAAAGGTTATTGGTTCAGCTTGGTTGACACCACAACGTGTGATTTGATTTTTTTGCTCAAGAATAGAACAATTGGCTTCACAGTGATACTGTGTTGAGCAGCTATTTAAAGGTAAAATTATTAGTCTTACCAAAGCAAAGGGTTGATCTCTCATTAGATCTCTCATTGTGGGCGGCACGGTGGCACAGTGGTTAGCACTGCTGCCTCACAGCGCTGGAGACCCGGGTTCAATTCCCGCCTCAGGCGACTGACTGTGTGGAGTTTGCACGTTCTCCCCGTGTCTGCGTGGGTTTTCTCCGGGTGCTCCGGTTTCCTCCCACAGTCCAAAGATGTGCAGGTCAGGTGAATTGGCCATGCTAAATTGCCCGTAGTGTTAGGTAAGGGGTAGATGTAGATGTAGATGTAGGGGTAATGGTGGGTTACGCTTCGGCGGGGCAGTGTGGACTTGTTGGGCCGAAGGGCCTGTTTCCACACTATAAGTAATCTAATCTAATCTAGACAGAGATGACCATTAGACAGTGGTGCTTTAACCTGAGGGTCACCACGCCTCAGACAAGGGGAGATGTTGAGAAGGAGGATCATTCATGGTAACTTCTGCCAGTGCTGGAATTCAGCTCACACATATTGACATTATACTGCATTAGAATGTAGCTATCCAGCCAACTGGGCTAGTCAATTTAATGACTGAACGTAAGTATACAGAACGCCCCGCCCCCCCCACCCCCCTTGTTGGGTACAGGATCAAGCTCAATTGGCAGCTGCCTCACTGCAGACTCAATGGGGCAAGGGTTCAAGTCTCAGTCCAGAGACTGATGTGTAAAGTCTGGCCTAATATCCACAGTGTCAGTGCTGCACACTCAGAGCTGTCATCATTTAAGGTGATCTATTAAAACAGAAGCCTGTGGGTGCAAAAGATTCCATGGCAGTATTCTGAAGAAAAGTAGGGAAATTCTCCCCAGTGTCCTGCTCAATATCTTCCCCTTGGAAATTAGCTGCTACGCTTTCTACATTATAAAGTGGCCCCACTTCAAAGTTATTGGCTGTTAAGTGCTCTGTGATAACTGAGTTTGTGAAAATGCCGTGTAAGTGCAAGTTTATTTTTCCCATCAATCTATCCTGAATTAGGAATATATCATGGATCCTTCCTTGGATCAAAATCCTGGAACTCCCTCCCTAACAACATTGTGGGTCTATCTACAGCACATGGACAGCAGGAAAGCAGCTCACCATCACTTTCTCAAGCGCAGCCAGGGATGGACAATAAATACTGGCCCAGCCAGCAATGTTTCATAAAAATTAATCTCATGTAAGAACTGTGCTTAATGTGTTATTGTTAGACTACTGATTCCAACACCCCAGGTAATGTTCTGGGGGCCTGAATCCCATTCTAGCAGATGGTTAGAAATTAAATTCAACAATTATCTGTAGTTAAGACTCTGTTGATAATCTGAAACTCTGCTAATTGTTTAGTCAGACAGACCCGTCCAATTCACTTTAGGGAAGGAAATCTGCCAGTCTTACCAGGTCTGGTCTACATGTAACTCCAGACCCATGGTGTTGTCTCTTTACTGGTCTCTGGGCAGCTAGGGATGGGCAATTAACGCTGACCTAGCCAGGAACAACCACATGCTGCAAGCGAATGAATCAAAACTTGGACAGAACTACATCCAGACTCCTGTGAGTTGAGTGAAATTACATTTGTGACCCTGCTGAAAATATCTCGCCCTTGTAACAAACAAAAGAATGACTTTTGTGTCTGATATACTCACAACTTCTGCTCAGAAAAGCAAACAGTTTGACATCTTAAGACTGATTGCCCAGGTGGCACCTGGGGCAAGACAATTTCTTTAAGTCAACTTAAACCATTGATCTGAAAGACAAGGGGAGTTAGTCTCCTTCAGAGACTGTGCCAGTGATATTGGGGCAGCAACATGTGTTCAGTAGATTCTCTTTCACAATTAGAATGACGTATTTGTACTGACAAAACTCAACATCCAATCTATTTACACCCCTTCAGTACAAGAGCTCCGCTATTCCCATGTTCCTTTCTGCTGATATTGTTTGCCCATGTACTTTCTGCATGCCCCATACGTAGCGACTGCTTTACCAAGTTGTTAGGCCGAATCAAGGACATGTGTCGGACAAGTAGCAAGGAGAAACCGGAGTTTCAGGTGCAGGAACTGTGAGAGAAAATCAGGGAGATTCCTCGGAATTCAGAGCTGGAGAAATTTGGGTTGTGGGGAGAGGCTGGCAGTGACTGGATAGAAGAACCCATGGAGAATTAGGTTTGAGGAATTTTCTGTAAACTCTCATTTGTTTAGTCTATGTGTTCAATGCCTTTCTCTGTGAGCATTTCATCCTTGCTGCGTTGATACCGAGGGTAGATAGTGCCTTCTTCACACTGTCAGCAATAAGATATGGGTGCTTCCCACCAGCCTCAGGCCAATTGTATGAATAGACCTCACAAAAGATTTATGAATCCAAGCTTCATCCACCTTAATTAGTAATCCAGGTTAAAGGCTAGGGTCAGAGGCCCCTAGCTATCGATGACTGATGTGTCAAAGGAATGCAAGGCCTCAGACTGAAAAGGAAACTGGGCCCTTTTAAGATTTAATAATTCTGTGACCCTGGGTCAACCATTAAAACAACTAATTATGCATCAAAAATAACAAACAGAATGGGAACACGTGTTTTTATTTTGTCACTGAATGAACTCTCAAAATTTTCATTTCTCGTGGAATGAAGTGTGCAGTAGGGGAGGGAGAGCTCACATCAAGCAGCCAAATAAAACTGGAATCAGGTCTCCCCACCTCCTAAGTTCTGTGGCCTCCCCTTGCAACTCTATAAACTACCAGGATCCCTGTGCTCCATTCATCCCAGCTCCTTGCTGAACCCCAAATTTTAATTGTTCCACCAATAGCCGCTGTGCCTTCAACCATCCAGCTCCTTTCTTCATACACTCATAGAATGCCAACAATGTGGAAACAGGCCATTAGGCCCAAAACTCCACACCGACCCTCCGAAGAGTAACCCACCCAGAACTGTTCCCCTCCCCTATTACTTTCCATTTCCCTGACTAATGCATCTAACCTGCACATGTTTGGACTGTGGGGGGAAACTGGAGCATCCAGAGGAAACCCATACAGACATGGGAGAACGTGCAAACTCCACACAGACAGTCGCCCGAGGCTGGAATCGAACCCAGGTCCCTGGTGCTGTGAGGCAGCAGTGCTAACCACTGAGCCACCTTGCCACTGGGTCATCAGATGGCATTGCTTGTTTGGCCAGTATTTATTGCCCGTCTCTAAGTTGCCCCTTGAGAAGGTGCTGGTGAGTGGAGATCTCAGAGAGACTTATAAAATTCTAACAGGACTAGACAGGGTAGACACAGGGAGGATGTTCCCGATGGTGGGTTCATCCAGAACCAGGGGTCACAGTCTGAGGATTCGGGGTGGACCATTTAGGATGGAGATGAAGAGACATTTCTTCACCCAGAGAGTGGTGAGCCTGTGGAATTCCTTACCACAGGAAGTAGTTGATACTAAACCATTGAATATATTCAAGAAGCGACTAGATATAACTCTTGGGGTGAATGAGATCAAATGTTATGGGGAGAAAGCAGGATTAGGCTTTTGAGTTGGACAATCAGCCATGATCGGGAGAAATGGCGAAACAGGCTCGACGGGCCAAATGGCCTCCTTTTGCTCCTATCTTCTATGTTTCTATGCCTTCTCAAACTGCTGCAGTCCATCTGGTACAGATAAACTGTAATGGAGGGAGTTTCAGAATTTTGACCCAGTGACAGTGAAGGAACGGCGATATATTTCCAAGTGAGGATGGCATGGTGGGAAAAATTAACTTGCTCGTATACAGCATTTTCACAAACTCCAATATCACAGAGCACTTTGCAGCCAATAACTTTGAAGTGGGGCAACTTCACAATATAGAAAACATAGCAGCTAATTTCCACACAGCAAGCTCCTACAAGCAGCATGATGATGAGCAAATAACCTGCTTTAGTGATGGTGACTGAGGAGAAGAGATTGAGTAAGACATTGGGGAGAATTTCCCTGCTCTTCTTCAGAATACTGCCATGGAATCTTTTGCCTAAGTTGTGGAATTCTATCCATTGACCTGTCCTCCTTTCTACCTCTGACAGTTAAGACTTCTTAAAATCTGTCCCTTTGACCAAGGAGAAGAAACCACAGGTGGCTAATGATCACAATGGTCAAAAAGGTATAGCGAGGGAGGTGCAGACATGAAGATCTTGGAAGCTGGAGACACAGGTACCAATCCAGACAGAATGGGAGAAAACCAGAGGTTTCCGAAGATTGTAGAGCTGAGTGGGATTATAGAGAAACAGAAGGGATCAGGCCATAGTGAGATTTGAAAATGAGACTGAGGATTTGGCACTGCCAAACCTGGAGCCAGTGTATGACAGTGAGCACAGCGGTGCTGGCTGAGTTTGGATAAAGGAAGTCTGCATGCCATTGAAACACAACATCATCCAAACACCTAGCTCATGTAAGTCAAATGGGGGAGGTGATGGCCCAGAGGTATTGTCACAATACTAATCACCCAGAGACCCAGGTGATGTTCTGGGGACCAAACCCTGCCATGGTGGAAGTTAAATTCAATTTTCAAAAATCTAGAATAAAGAGTCTAATGGTAACTATTACCTGATTGTCAGGAAAACCCCATCTGGTTAACTAATGCACTTCGAGGAAAGAAATTGCCATCCTTACCTGGTCTGGCCTACATGTGACTCCAGACCCACAGCAACTGTTAACTGCCCTCTGGACAATAAATGATGCCCCCATCCAGTGAGTTAAAAACAATCCTTCTGTGTTTGACACTTCAGACACATTTGAAGTCCTTTGAAGACTGTGAAATTCATGTGGAAACACTTTTCCTTTTAAACTGTATCCACTTGTCCTCACCTTACACCCCACCAACCTCCGGATACATTGTATCATCCTCTTCCTCCGTCATTTCCGCCACCTCCAAACAGACCCCACCATCAGGGATATATTTCCCTCCCCACCCCTATCAGCGTTCCACTCCCTCCGCGACTCCCTCATCAGGTCCATACCCCCCGCCAACCCAACCTCTACTCCCGGCACCTTCCCCTGCAACCGCAAGAAGTGCAAAACTTGCACCCACACCTCCCCCCTCACCTCCCTCTAAGGCCCCAATGGATCTTTCCATATCTGTCACAAATTCACCTGTATCTCCACACACATCATTTACTGTATCCGCTGCACCCGATGTGGTCTCCTATACATTGGGGAGACAGGCCGCCTACTTGCGGAACGTTTCAGGGAACATCTCTGGGACACCCAGACCAACCAACCCAACCGTCCCGTGGCTGAACACTTTAACTGCCCTTCCCACTTCGCCAATGACATACAGGTCCTTGGCCTCCTCCATCACCAGACCCTGGCCACACGACGCCTGGAGGAAGAGAGCCTCATCTTCCGCTTAGGAACCCTCCAACCACACGGGATGAATGTAGATTCCTCCAGCTTCCTCATTTCCCCTCCCCCCACCTTATCTCAGTCCCAACCCCCGGATTCAGCACCGCCTTCTTGACCTGCAATCTTCTTCTCGACCTCTCTGCCCCCACCCCCTCTCCAGCCTATCTCCCTCACCTTAACCTCCTTCCACCTATTGTATTCCCAGCGCCCCTCCCCCAAATTTCCTCCCCCCTCCCCACCTTTTATCTCAGCCCGCTTGGCACACCAGCCTCACTCCTGAAGAAGGGCTTATGCCCGAAACGTCGATTCTCCTGCTCCTCGGGTGCTGCCTGGCCTGCTGCGCTTTTCCAGCACCACACTTTTCAACTCTGGTCTCCAGCATCTGCAGTCCTCACTTTCTCCTGTATCCACTTGTGTTCTGTAACCTGACATGTGCTTCCAGCTGCTGAGTGACTGAGCCAGACTGTGTACATGTGTCATCCTAAAGGCACTGCCTTTGCTGTGGAAGGCACCACCATGATTGGAAGTAGCTTGTATGGTGATGCTTGACAGCAAGTTGGACAATTCACTTGGAACGGTAAAACCAAAGTGAGAGGGTTGTGGGGTGAGAATGAGAGAATGGCACTAATGGGAGAGTTCCTCATAAATGTTAGCATGCTTACAATGGTCAAAAGTGCCTCCTGCTGCGTTGCAGGATTCCACAACATTTAGATACTGTAAAGGGCAAGTTTACCACTTTGGGAAGTTTAGGTTTCTGCTCCAACCAGGAATTAGTCAGGGCTGATGCAGTTGCAATTTTGCATCAATCACATATGAACAGTCTGATGGCCCATTGGATATTGGCGTGCTAAGGACTGAGTCATTGAACCCAGTGGCTTTATTTGGTGATCCTACCGAGGTGCTGTAAAAATTGCTACTCTGTCACTGACTGAGTCACAAGAAAACCTGGCCAGGGTTTCCACTTCTACAGACCTTTGCTGAGGAGCATGCTGTGTGAACACAAGTACAAGGTTGATCTTGACAATGATACCCTTTATGTGGAAATAGATTACTGACATGTAGAACTAAGGTTAAAGTCAGATCAGCCCACGATCTTGTTGAATGGGAGAGCAGGTTTGAAGGCCCGAGTGGCCCGTTTTTGTTCTTTGTGTGTTGCTGAGGAAGGATGAAGCTAGGCTTTGATACGAGCATCTGGCAGCAGAATCAAAGGATGTGGAGAACCGGAGATTCTACTTTCTATTAAATCGAACATAGAATTATACAGCACAGCCGTTCAGCCCTCTGAGTGTGTGTTGGAACTTCTGAAAAGCAATTCCCACCCTCTTAGCCTCAATCACTGCAATGTGTCTCCTTCCACGATTGATTTGTTTCCCTTTCAAAGGCTAATGAGAAAATTCTCTGTCCAGCTTTTTCAATCACTACTTTCCAAATTCTTAACCAATTGTTGCATTTGAGAATGTCCCCCCTTGTCAACTCAGCCTCTTGTAGGAGCAGAGAGTGACGAGAGACAGTAGGATAATGACAACAGGTCACATCAGGACCTGGTTCTGTGCTAGCCATCAATCCCAAAGATGATAAATTGTGAGTTAACTTGCGCAGTTGGACGAGTGCAACTTGATGCTGTTTATTTTTAGCAGGACTTCAGCTGGGGAGTGGTACATGGATGTGGGGGAAGTGTGAAAATGGCACTAAAGTGCAGGGTCAATGTTATCTCACGGAATTAGAACTGAAACAAGATCCAAAACTGCAACTAAAGCACCACTTAGGCAGGAATACAAGAGTCAATCCCTATTGATTTACTCCAGATTAACCCATTGTCAATCCCATCGATTTGCTCATTTACACAATCCTGGTTTGAGGCCAACCACTGACTGAGTGATCACTCTGTTTCTCCCTAAATGCTCCATTTGGTGTCAATGTCTCATTGTCTAGGTCAATGGGTAATTTATGCATGGTATTTAGCAGTACGGTGTATACTCTGATCATATACCAGGCAAACTCACCCTTAGTACAGAGTGAAACTGCTCATGAAGTTGTGTCCCCTTTGCTGATTATGTGCCAATTAGTAAACTTGCTTGACATTTCCTAAACTAACTGCAGTTTGTTCTGGTATCACTCGCGTTTTGTTAACACGAATTGGCTATAGCACAATTGACGAATTGTGAATGCTGTTTGGATAACACAAACTTTCTATTGAGTGGGTATAATGATTTTCTATTAGCGGTTTTCCATAGCATGATTTTCTATAGCACGAGGTTGCAGAGGTATGTAACTGTCGTGTCATAGCAGAACAACCTCTGTTAACACACAAATTTCCTAAAAATCTGACTGTATGGACTACTTGCAGTAATGATAAAGTTCAGCTATAAAAGTTTCTGCAGTACCTTTAGGAATATTTCACCAAACAATCACAGAGTTTTTAGAATTTATCATGAAACTGATGTGGAAAAGTCAGACTTGGCTCCCTCTCAACAGTGTCAGCTGAAATTTGGCACAAATGCATGTCTTTCAGTGCTAATGTTAATCTCTTCCCACCTCACTCACAATGACTGGTGGCTATTGCTCACAAAGTACTGCTGTCCCTTCTGAGTAAGTCGGCAGTGAGTTCAAGCCCCCATTTGAGAAACCGGGGCTGACACTTCAGTGTCGAGCCAAGGGAGTGCAGCACTGTCGGAGATGCTGGCTGTCAGCAGAATGAGACCCTCTCCTCTCAGAAAAGGCAGAGTGGGGGGAGGTGAAAGAAATAATAAAAAATTCTTCAATGAACAGCAAGCAAGCCCTGTTTCTCTCAAACAAGATCAAGCAGAAACAAACAATGTGCTCTTTCTATCATCGCAGTTTGTGGGACATTGTTACACACAGATTGTCAGCTGTGTTTCTCCTACATTAGGAGGTGATTATTCAAGTTCTTTTTAATCACAGGTAAGTTTATACTGGAGCAAGAAGGTTCAGCTCTTTCTACCAGCAGCGAAAATGTCAAAAGGTAGCTATGAGGTAGCTATATCTTTTTTTAATTCTTTGGGGCGATGTGGGTGTTACTGACTGGGCTGCCTTCTTGAACCACTGCAGTCCATGTTCTGAGGGTAGACCCACAGTGCCGTTAAGGGGTAATTTCAGGCCACCAATGCACATACATCACATATCTTTCAATTAGAGGCAGAAGCGCCAGCTATATATTTGAATGAACTAGATATCCCATTCATGACATGATGATAAAGTCCGGTCTTGTTGACAAGAAACTGATGGAAATAGAAAGAGAGATGCCAAAAATAACATAGCTGCTGGAATTCTGAAATAAAAACAGAAAATGTTGGAAATACTCAATGGGTCGGGTGGTATTTGTAGAGAGAGGGAAAAATGGGGAATATTCCCAGGGGTGCGAAGGTGGGTTTGGGGAGGGGGGTTTGAGGAAGGTTCGAGACAGAACCCATTATCTTGGCTTTCCACTGGTCTCTGAGAGTGATGTGGGTTTACTGTCAACACACGGGTCCCCTGCTTTGTGGGGAGCGGGGCAATCCAGTAGGGGGCAGTCTTCTCAATGGGAGGTAAGAGGGTCATCAGATGATGCAGTGACAATGGGTAGACACCGGGGGCAGAAATGGGCAACTGCAGCCAGGTGCAGGAGGAACCAGAGGGTGGAGTTTTAAAGCAACTGAACGAAAGGGAAGGGGGACTCTTTCTGACCTGGCATGGCTGCCGTGATCAGAAACATGCCAACTGGAAGCAGATTCAGTCAGACCTTTCAAAAGGTAATACTTTAAAAAGGGAGAAATTTACAGGAATTTGGGGGTGAAGTCGAGTCGGGGGGAGGGGTGGGTTAGTAAGGTTCAGTGGACCGAATGGCTGTCTCATGTTATTTCTATGAGTCTAAAATACTTTATCGGGCCAGATATTTGTCACATTCAGTTGTAACATATTTGAGATAAATACAAGAAATGAGATTTTGTGAAGGATATGTGTGAACCACCTATTTATATTTTTCTTGTGAAGGTGACTTCATATTTTCAAAGTGGAGTGTGAGTCATACCTGCTGGTGAAGCACAAGTAAAGATGACACACCAAACCACTACGTTATCCCATTTATAGCAAAATAACAGGAAGAGAAATAAGTGTGGAGATGGGAAAACACAGCAGGTCAGACAGTATCTGAGGAACAGGCAACTCAATGTTTCGGCCCGAAACCCCTCGTCAGGCCTGATGAAGGGTTTTGATCTGAAATGTTGACCTTCCTGCTCCTGGGATGCTGTCTGACCTGTTGTGCTTTCCCAGCTTCACGTTTATTGAGTCTGAATTCCAGCATCTGCAGTCCTTACTGTCTCCATGAAGAATAAATGAGTTTGTTTTACTTGACATTCTGTCCGTGTCAAGACTATCCAGCTCCACTTTTCCCTCACCCCATTCCTTGAGATTCTTTTCCAATATTTAGCTGCTTCCAGACACTGATATCTTCTCACTTCCCTTGACTGTAGCTGTCTCAGATTCCCTCATTCTTCCCCCCAATCTAATCCCTGCTCAACCCACCCACCAGCCTGTCTTCATGAGAATCCCCCTGCCTGCCAATATACTGGGTACAGCCTGCTGCATGTTCTTGGTTCAAAGCCAGCCCTGACTTTGGTAAGACCTCACACTCAGGAGCATATCTGTGCTCTCCAGACTCCGCACATAGATAGAGGTTAGAAACTTTCTCAGGTCTGTTCTCTGGAAGCAGTGTGACTGTTATGCACACCACAAGCTACCCGCCATAATCCTGTCACCCTTCTCCAATGTTGGAAAGACATTGGGCGTGATTCCTTCTATCCCTGGAGGTGGCAGTTTGTGGAAATTATTGGGTAAGTTTGCCGAGGGGGAAACTCGCTCCTTCTCACCAACTTGCTAGTCTCCAGGAGAGAAGGTCCCTGGCGCCACCAATTGAGACCATTAGGTGGTCAATTGAGACCCCAGTAGCTGCCCTCAATGTGCCACATCCCCAGTCCCTTGCCTCCCTGGTAGGTAAGAAAGCTGAATCATTTTTTCAGCTGGGAAGCAATGGTGACATGCCAGCTGTGTTTGGAGGGGAGTTCAAATTGCCACAGTCTGGTGATGTGGGGAGGGGGAAGAAGGGCAAAGGAGTGACTTCCGAAAGCCAATCTCTCGGTCGACTCCTGAACATAAACCCCTGTACAATCCCCACCAAATGAGGAGTATATGCAAAGCAAGCCCCACTCTCACCATTGGATCCTCTGATGATTAGGACTGGACTGTTGGACTTTAGGATCCAGAAGCCTCCAGCCTCTGATTGGTTGGCAGCTTCAGGTGACCTGGGTCACCAGTGGCGAGGCCTGTGATTCGCTGAGAAATCTTGCCGATGCTCACCAGCTCTTGATGGTAAGATCCTGGGGATTGTTACTGAACAAAGAGACCTTGACAGGGGAGCAGCCATTTTATAGCCTTGTGAATAAATCCTATCACAGACATAGAAACATGTGTCAACTCTGCACAAATCTGAAGTCTAAAGTATACCATAATTCAACCAATATTTTTGTTCACCTCCTAAGATCATCTCATGCAGGCTTGATTTTAAATTTAGTTTGATAATTGTTTCTGTGAAACTGTTTGGAACATTTTGCTTTGTTAAAGGTGATATAGCTGAGGTTACCATTAAGAACTTTCCTTCTCAACCTTTCCCTTGCCTGAGGTATGGTGACCCTCAGGTTAAATCACCACCAGTCATCTCTCTCTAATGAGACAGCAGCCCTATAGTCTGACTTAGAATCCCTACAGTGTGGAAACAGGCCATTTGGCCCAACAAGTCCACACCGACCCTCTGAAGAGTATCCAGTCCAGACCCATTCCCCTATGCTTATCACTTTACATTTCCCCGAATAATGCACTTAACCTACACATTCCTGAACACTATGGGCAATTTAGCATGGCCAATTCACTTAAGCTGGTAAGACTACAACGACTTGACAGATTCCTGTTGTAGTTGGAGAGGTCAACCTGAGGCCAGAAACTTTTCCAACTTTCTACGGCTCAATATGTCAAAAGCCTCATCTGGTTGAATATCTCTCGGCTGGACCAACAATGGGAAGCACCTTGCAGAACCACACAGTCCAAGATCAAGCACTCATTGTGGAGTTAAGCACCGTTCTCGTTTGTATAATTTCACAGGGCTTAGTGAATGCCAAGGCAGCTGGTGTGAGGAAAGCTGTTTGTCCTGAATACATTGATGAGCATTGCAGTATTTCATTGCTGCCTGTTACAACCCATGCAAAACATCTCGTATACTTCAGCATCATTGCTCAGGGTTTATGGGGAAAATAATTTATACTGACATTTGTTGAATCATAAAAGTAAATTAAATCAAAGGTTATCAATGCCCCAAAACTATAACTATGCATTGAGTAAGTAGCTCAACCTCACGAGGCTGTTTTGCTACCCACACACGAGGGTGATTTTTTTTAGATTAGATTACATTACAGTGTGGAAACAGGCCCTTCAGCCCAACAAGTTCACACCGCCCCGCCGAAGCGCAACCCACCCATACATCTACCCCTTACCTAACACTACGGGCAATTAAGCATGGCCAATTCGCCTGACCTGCACATCTTTGGACTGTGGGAGGAAACCGGAGCACCTGGAGGAAACCCACGCAGACACGGGGAGAATGTGCAAACTCCACACAGTCAGTCGCCTGAGGCGAGAATTGAACCCAGGTCTCTGGCACTGTGAGGCAGCAGTGCTAACGACTGTGCCACCGTGCCGCCCTTTTTAAAACAAAAAAAATTGTAGATAATATGATATCAAGGCAAGCCTCTGAGAAGATGGCCATACCTGCATGTGCTGGCGCCTTGAATAAGCTCTCCAATTAGTCCCAGTCCTCTTCCCATTCCACACAGATCTGCAAATTCTGCCTTTATATGGATATGTACAATTTCTCATTTGAAGTTTATGATTCAAATTACTTCCACCGCCTCTTCAGGCAGCATACTCCAGAACACACAGCTCACTGCACAAAAGAAAACCTCTTCATCTCTTCCCCCCCCCTTTTTTTTGCCAATTATTTTAAGAATAAGTCATTAAATTAGTTGATTGAATATTTTGGGAGTGGGTTAGCCATCCAAACCAGAACCGCACTGCATTCAGATTGAAAGGGTACATTGTACATTGGACAGTAGACTGGTTTTCTGTTACTGAGCAACATCTTGTATTTTGCTGATGTAAGTGATTCTCGCATTTGGGGATTAAAATTTGCATTCAGACAACCGACAGCTCAGGAGAGCTAAAATTGTTAACTCTGTATATTTGTATTGTCAATGGCATTCTGAATGATTTATGATCTATCAGAATTTAATTTGACTGTTTTTCACTAGTGATTGCAAACAAGACTAGTCCCCACCCATACAGCTAAATCTCAAGATGAATCCCATCTCAGAAGATTAAGGTTTTCTATTTAAGATCCATCGTGATTGATTGACATTCTTAAATGTGGTGAGGAAATATTGTTTGCAAATGAGTCCTCTGCAGACTACATATTTCAGTTGGTGAATGAACTGTCAGTGTTCTAGTTATTAAATGTGGAAGTAATGATTAACCTGAATTTGGATGAAAACAATGAATTTCAGACTTTGGTTGTGAACTGTTAAGCCAGTTGTCACTCCCCTATTTTGCCTCCGATGTTGGTTGTTGGGGATAGTTTTCCCCATGGGACCAGGCTCATCCTGTTGCCATAGCGACGCTGAACTTTGGTCAGACCTCCCCAGGAGCTTTCAGCAGTAGTCCCTGCACCTCAGGAAGGATATGTTGGCCTCAGAAGGAACATATGCAATGTAGATTTGCCAGAACAACACCAGAGCATCAAGAGCTTAGTAGTTATCTATCAGTCATCACCTAACTGGTGCATCGTCCTCATGGAAACACCCCTGCCAATTAGAGTCTAATCAATCAACACACTACCTGTCCAAGCTACTTTCCCCCACCTTCCTATTTATCTCTTAGCCCCCTTCCCACCCACCCCACATTCCTGATGAAGGGCTTATACCCGAAACATCAACTCTCCTTCTCTTCGGATACCATCGACCTGCTGTGCTTTTCCAGCGCCACATTGTTCGACTCTGATTTCCAGCATCTGCAGTCCTCACTTTCTGTCACACTGCCTGTCCTTGCCTATCATCCATCTTCCTACACTATCCAGCACAGGTTGTTGGATAGTTGCAAGCTACTGTGATATTTTGTTCCTGGCCAGACCAATCGTGTCCCACCCTACCCTTGTAACACTGAATTTCCCATGGCTAATCCACCTAGCCTGCACATCACGAGACACTACAGGGCAAATAGCATGGCCAAACCACCTAACATCTTAGGAATGTGGGAGGAAACCGGAGCACCTGGAAGAAACCCACACAGACATGGGGAGAAGATGCAAACTTAATACAACCAAAGCTAGAATTGAACCCTGATTTTAATCCCTCTTCCATTGGTAACCGCAACTTCTGTTGTATTGTATAATGGCCAGGAAAAGGTTAATCTTGTTGTTTATCTGAAACCTACCCACTCTGACACACAATACTGGGTGGAGAATTGGGTAGCTCTGGACATTTGAAGTTGGAGACAGTCATGTCTCCTTCCATTCACAAATGTCATCAGTATTATGTAACCTGTAAGTAGTTACTCAGATATAATTAACCTGATCTTGCTGCCAAGGCTAATTGCCTGTTCAAACAGAAACAGAAATTGCTGCAGAAACTCAACAGTTCAAGCAGCCTACACGGAGAGAAAAACAGAGTTAACATTCTGGGTCCAGTGACCCTTCCTGTTACTGATGGTATCTAGGAAAAGATGGTACAGACACTGAAATGTTGTGTTCTTTAAACTTCACCCTATGAACAATTCACACTTTGAAAGCTTGTGATTTCAAATAAACCTGTTGCACTATTAGCTGGTGTTGTCTGACTTTATACGCTGAAGGCAAGGGGTAGGGTGGGGATAGAAATATGTGATGGGTGGCCCAGAGAGAGAGAATGAAAGTTAGACAGACAAATGAATTGATAATGGTAAACCACAGAGAAAGAAACTCTGATAACAGGGACCATTATTAAGTTGCTGACTCATTTGTGGTTCACCCTTCACCATAAACTATTAGAAAACCCATCATCTAGACTAGGGTGAAGGATTATTGGCAGCAGTATATCTGAGGTCCAGGCCTTATCATTCATGATTATAATAACTCGAATTGCCAAGCTTCCCAAAATCTGGAATTCATTCCCCACAGACCTCCTTTAGAAACTAACTCTGCTGACGGATGACTGACAGATAACTACCAGATTTATGTTTTGTTTTTTTTGGTTAATTTTGTTAAACAGTTTTATGGATTATATCTGGTTGTCCACTTGACATTGTGAATCTTATATTTAAGATATAATGTCATTGAGAATTCTTTCAGTCATTTCTTAAAATGTAGCTATTTGATCAAGCATTCAATCATGTGACTGAAAATCTCCTCATACAGCTCGATGTCACACTGTTTTATAATGCAACTATGCATTATATCAAATGCACTGTGTAAATGTAGGTTGTGTTCCTAAACTAACTTGGGTTGTGAAATAACTGCACAAAGACCGGTATCCCATCAACAAGTCACCTCCCCCTCCCCCCTTTCATTTATGGCATAGTGGCACGTTAGTTAGCACTGCTGTCTCACAACACCAGGGACCTGGGTTCAATTCCAGCCTCGGGTGACTGTCTGTGTGGAGTTTGTACATTCTCCCCGTGTCTGTGTGGGCTTCCTCCAGGTGCTCCGGTTTCCTCCCACAGTCCAAAGATGTTAGGGTGGTTTGGTTACGCTAAATTGCCCATAGTGTCCAAGCGTGTGCAAGTTAGATGGATTAGCCATGGGAAATGTAGAGTTGGGGTGGGATCATCCCTCGAGGATTGGTGTGAACTCAATGGGCTGAGTGGCCTGCTTCCACACTGTAGGGATTCTATGGTTCCACCTGTGCAAAGTCCCCTGAACTGTGGCGATTCTAAATCCCTTGTTTATATTGGTCAGTCGAGTTGACCCAGGGAAACAACCCCAATCAAAACCTCACCGTCAACAACATCCACCTGGTTCCAATCACTACACCTTGTTTCAATTTAATTTTCACCAATGAACATACATCAGAATTCTCCCCCATTGCTAAATGAGCAGAGTCTAATTGCACAAAATCTACATTTGTGTTCATTGCTCTGCTGTTCTGATGTTGAAATACCAAGTATTCTGGATTATATTCATTATTCCTTTGTCAGTTGTTATGAAATGGGTCACTGTGTAGTGGAAGCAGAAATTGACACTTCAGTTAATGAAAATCTAAATATGAACTGAAGTTAACGCCTCTGAGGGGACTTCTAAATATAGTGGGAAGAAACAGTGATATCACTTGATGAAGGAGCATCGCTCTGAAAGCGAGTGTGCTTCCAATTAAACCTGTTGGACTATAACCTGGTGTTGTGTGATTTTTAACTTTGTACAATGAGTAGGGCTGCCAATCTTCCAGACGTGTGCTGGAGTCATAGAATGATTTGTGGCACACAGGCAGGCCATTCATCCTACCTACTCTACGCCAAGTTCTAAATAGGACTCCATGGAAAGCAACTCAGGAGAAAAAAAAATTACAAGGCCAGATAGAGTCGTACAGATGTGCAGCATGGAAACAGACCCTTCGGTCCAACCCGTCCATGCCGACCAGATATCCCAACCCAATCTAGTCCCACCTGCCAGCACCTGGCCCATATCCCTCCAAACCCTTCCTATTCATATACCCATCCAAATGGCTCTTTAATGTTGCAATTGTACCAGACTCCACCACTTCCTCTGGCAGCTCATTCCATACACGTACCACCCTCTATGTGACAAAGTTGCCCCTTAGGTCTCTTTTATATCTTTCCCCTCTCACCCTAATCCTATGACCTCTAGTTCTGGACTCCCCAACCCCAGGGAAAAGACTTTGTCTATTTACCCTACCGATGCCCCTCATAATTTTATAAACCTCTAAAAGATCCCCCCTCAGCCGCTGATGCTCCAGGGAATACGGCCTCAGCCTGTTCAGCCTCTCCCTATAGCTCAAATCCTCCAACCCGAGCAATATCCTTGTAAATCTTTTCTGAGCCCTTTCAAGTTTTACAACATCTTTCTGATAGGAAGGAGACCAGAATTGCACACAATATTCCAACAGTGGCCTAACCAATGTCCTGTACAGCCTCAACATGACCTCCCAACTCCTGTACTCAATACTCTGACCAATAAAGGAAAGCATACCAAACGCCTTCTTCACTATCCTATCTACCTACGACTACTTTCAAGGAGCTATGAACCTGCACTCCAAGGTCTCTTTGTTCAGCAACATTCCCTCGGACCTTACCAGTAAGTGTATAAGTTCTGCTTAGATTAGCTTTCCCAAAATGCAGCACCTCACATTTATCTGAATTAAACTCCATCTGTCACTTCTCAGCCCATTGGCCCATCTGGTCAAGATCCAGTTGTAATCTGAGGTAACCCTCTTCGCTGTCCACTACACCTCCAATTTTGGTGTCATCAGTAAACTTACTAACTGTACCTCTTATGCTCACATCCAAATCATTTATGTAAATGACAAAAAGTAGAGGACCCAGCACCAATCCTTGTGGCACTCCACTGGTCACAGGCCTCCAGTCTGAAAAACAACCCTTCACCACCACCCTCTGTCTTCTACCTTTGAGCCAGTTCTGTATCCAAATGGCTAGTTCTCCCTGTATTCCATGAGATTTAACCTTGCTAATCAGTCTCCCATGGGGAACCATGTCGAACGCCTTACTGAAGTCCATATAGATCACATCTACCACTCTGCCTTCAGCAATCTTCTTTGTCACTTCTTCAAAAAACTCAATCAAGTTTGTGAGACATGATTTCCGAAACACAAAGCCATTTTGAGTATCCCTAATCAGTCCTTGCCTTTCCAAATACATGTACATCATGTCCTTCAGGATTCCCTCCAATAACTTGCCCACCACCGATGTCAGGCTCACTGGTCTGTAGTTCCCTGGCTTGTCCTTACCATCCTTCTTAAACAGTGGCACCACGTTAGCCAAGCTAGCTCTTCCGGCAACTCACCTGTGACTATCGATGATACTAATGTCTCAGCAAGAGGCCTAGCAATAATTTCTCTAGCTTCCTATAGAGTTCTAGGGTATACCTAATCAGGTCCTGGGGATTTATCCACCTTTATGCGTTTCAAGACATCCAGCACCTCCTCCTCTGCAATATGGACATCTTTCAAGGTGTCACCATCTATTTCCCTACAGTGTATATATTCCATATCCTTTTCCACAGTAAATACTGATGCAAAATACTCGTTTAGTATCTCCCCCATTTTCTGCGGGTCCACACAAAGGCCACCTGAAAACGGTTACATTAATTTTTCCAATTTTCTTTGATTATTGATTTTGAAAATGGGAAGCGGTAATGCATGGGGTGAGACTCGAGGATCAGTGAGGAGCTGGAAGTCATGTGCTGAAGCCTCCAGGAATACACCCACCAAGAGTTGGGAATTCTAAGGTCCATGCAGAGTATGATGGCTGAATTATTGTAGGTTAATGAGAATCATTGGCAGCAAGACGATGAGAGATTTCTTGTGCAGGGATCAAGGAATACTCAATAATGTCTTTATCTTACCGTACTGACTCAGAAATATGCGACAACAGGTGTCAGCTGCATGGAATTTCAAATCATTCGGGTTTAGAAGGATAAGAGGAACTCAGAAACCCAGAAGTTCTAACAGGAATAGAGAGGGTAAACACAGAAAAGATGTTTCCAATGACCTGGGAGTCCAGAATCAGGGATCACAGTTTAAGGTTACAGGGTAGACCTGAGATAAGGAGAAATGTCTTCATCCAGAGAGTGGGGAGCCTGTGGAATTCTCTGCCATAGCAAGTGGTTGAGGCCAAAACATTGAATGTTCTCAAGGTGTTAGATGTAGATCTTAGGGAGAAAAGGGTGAAAAGGTATGGGGAGAAAGCTGGAACAAGCCATGACCACACTGAGTGTTGGAGTAGGCTCGAAGGGCCGAATGGCCTCCTCCTGCTTCCATTTGCTATGTTTTTCTAGAAGGGATGACCCCTTCACTCGCCTCCAACACACCCCATCCATTTTCTTTGATTATTAATTTTGAAAATGGGAAGCGGTACCCCGTGCTGGCCTCTTACCCGCCCTCGATCTCTTCATATCCAACTGCTGCCGCGACATTGACCGTCTCAACCTGTCCTCCCCTCTCACCCGCTCCAACCTCTCACCCTCACAACACGCAGCCCTCCACTTCCTCCGCTCCAACCCCAACCTCACCATCAAACCGGCAGAGAAGGGAGGCACGATGGTAGTTTGGCACACCGATCTTTACACCGCTGAGGTTAAACGCCAGCTCGTGGACACCTCCTCCTACTGCCCCCTTGACCATGACCCAACCTCCCACCACCAAACCATCATCTCCCAGACCATCCATAACCTCATCACCTCAGGGGATCTCCCAACCACCGCCTCCAACCTCATAGTCCCACAACCCCACACCGCCCGTTTCTACCTCCTGCCCAAAATCCACAAACCTGACTGCCCCGGCCGACCCATTGTCTCAGCCTGCTCCTGCCCCACCGAACTCATCTCTGCATGCCTCGATACGGTCCTGTCCCCCTTAATCCAAGAACTCCCCACCTACGTTCAAGACACCACCCACACCCTCCACCTCTTCCATGATTTTCGCTTCCCCGGCCCCCAACGCCTTACCTTCACCATGGACATCCAGTCCCTGTACACCTCCATCCCCCATCACGAAGGACTCAAAGCCCTCCGCTTTTTCCTTTCCCGCCGTACCAACCAGTATCCTTCCACTGACACCCTCCTTCGACTGACTGAACTGGTCCTCACTCTGAACAACTTCTCCTTCCAATCCTCCCACTTCCTCCAAACCAAAGGAGTAGCCATGGGCACCCGCATGGGCCCCAGCTATGCCTGCCTCTTCGTAGGATATGTGGAACAGTCCATCTTCCGCAGCTACACTGGCACCACCCCCCACCTTTTCCTCCGCTATATCGATGACTGTATCGGCGCTGCCTCGTGCTCCCACGAGGAGGTTGAACAGTTCATCCACTTTACTAACACCTTCCACTCCGACCTCAAATTTACCTGGATCATCTCAGACTTCTCCCTCCCCTTCCTAGACCTCTCCATTTCTATCTCGGGTGACCGAATCAACACGGACATTTACTATAAACCGACCGACTCCCACAGCTACGTAGATTACACCACCTCCCACCCTGCCCCCTGGAAAAACGCCATCCCATATTCCCAATTCCTTCACCTCCGCCGCATCTGCTCCCAGGAGGACCAATTCCAATACCAAACAACCCAGATGGCCTCCTTCTTCAAAGACCGCAATTTCCCCTCAGACATGGTTGACGATGCTCTCCACCGCATCTCCTCCACTTCCCGCTCCTCCACCCTTGAACCCCACCCCTCCAATCGCCACCAGGACAGAACCCCACTGGTCCTCACCTACCACCCCACCAACCTCCAGATACATCGTACCATCCGTCGTCATTTCCGCCACCTCCAAATAGACCCCACCACCAGGGATATATTTCCCTCCCCTCCCCTATCAGCGTTCCGGAAAGACCACTCCCTCCACGACTCCCTCATCAGGTCCACACTCCCCATCAACCCAACCTCCACTCACGGCACCTTCCCCTGCAACCGCAAGAAATGCAAAACTTGCGGCCACATCTCCCCCCTCACTTCCCTCCAAGGCCCCAAGGGATCCTTCCATATCCGTCACAAATTCACCTGCACCTCCACACACATCATTTACTGCATCTGCTGCACCCGATGTGGCCTCCTCTATATTGGGGAGACAGGCCGCCTACTTGCGGAACGTTTCAGAGAACACCTCTGGGATACCAGCACCAACCAACCCAACCACCCCGTGGCTGAACACCTTAACTCCCCCTCCCACTCCACCAAGGACATGCAGGTCCTTGGACTCCTCCATCGCCAGACCATAGCAACACGACGGCTGGAGGAAGAGCGCTTCATCTTCCACCTAGGAACCCTCCAACCAGAAGGGATGAATGCATATTTCTCCTGTTTCCTCATTTCCCCTCCCCCCACCTTATCTCAGTCCCAACCCTCGGACTCAGCACTGCCTTCTTGACCTGCAATCTTCTTCCCGATCTCTCCGCCCCCACCCCCTCTCCAGCCTATCACCCTCACCTTCACCTCCTTCCACCTATCGCATTTCCAATGCCCCTCCCCCAAGTCCCTCCTCCCTACCTTTTATCTTAGCCTGCTTGGCACACCTTCCTCATTCCTGAAGAAGGGCTTATGCCCGAAACGCTGATTCTCCTGCTCCTTGGATACTGCCTGACCTGCTGCACTTTTCCAGCAACACATTTTTCAGCTTAAATAAGGAGGCCAACACCGACCACTGCAGATGTGGCTCTGTATGTCCTCTATAAGTGAAGTATAATCTTGCAACTTTTGTATTGATTTACTTCACAACAAATAATTAAATTCAATAAGCTTTCCCAATTACTTGCTACACCTGCAAACTAATCTTTTGAAAATCATGCACCAAGACACCCAGATCCCTCTGCATCTGAAAGCTCTTCAATCTCTCACCATTTAGACAAAATGCTCCTTTTTTGAGTCTTTCTGTCAGAATGGATAATTTCATAATTTCCCACATTATGCTCCATTTGCCACACCATTATCCACACACTTGATCCATCTTTACCCCTTTGTAGCCTCCACATTAACCTCTTCACAACTTACCTTCCCACCTACTTTCATGTTATCAGAACATTTTGCAAACATACCATCAGCCCCTTTGTAGTGATTGGAACTCATTGACTATGTGATCCTTCATTGGAGTTGTTAACCTGAGCCACTCAGGGAGCCCTGGCTGACAGATGGGCCGAAGGCCCCTGATTCCACACTGTAGGGAATCTAATCTAATCAAAGAATAATTTATTAAACTGCGCTATAAACAAACCCAGCTTTGGAAAAAAAAATCAACAGAAGTGTCGAGGACTGGCTCTGAGCTGGCTGGTCAGAACCCATGTACTGTGCACATATAAATCAAGGGTGAGTTGGTGATGGGATACCCCAGCCTCTGTGCATTTATTTCACTATTCATCCAAGTATTTTAGAAAATTTGCAATAGACTTGAGGGCCCAGCCCTGATCTCTGTGGCGGTATACCACTTAATACGTCTTGGAGAAAGTGGGGACTGCAGATACTGGCAATCAGATTCGAAAAGTGTGGTGCTGGAAAGGCACAGTAGGTCAGGCAGCATTCGAGGAGCAGGAGAATCAATGTTTCTGGCATAAGCGCTTCCTGATGAAGTGCTTATGCCTAAAAGTTCGACACCCTTTTCACCACACTTTTCAACACTTGTTACACCTTGCCTACCAGTGAAATTACTCAATTGTGCCTCGACTCAGGTTCCTGTTAACCAAATAATCTTCTAATCACCTCCGAGACAATGAATTTTAATTCTTGTAACATTTCATGTGGTACCTTCGCAACTTACAGCAAAGCATTCTCAACATTTAAATGCAGTACATCTATCAGTTCTGCTTTATCCAATTGTTACTTCTACAATGAACACTAACAAATTGATTAAATGCGATTTCCCTGTGACAAAATCATATCGACTTTGGTTGATTACATTGTATATTTCTAAGTGCCCTGCTCTGATATATAGTCATAGAGTCATATGTTGCAGTTGTACCAGCCTCCACCACTGGCAGCTCATTCCACACATGCACCACTCTCTGCGTGAAAATGTTGCCCCTTAGATCTCTTTTATACCTTTCCCCTCTCACCCTAAGCCTATGCCCTCTAGTTCTGGACTCCCCGACCCCAGGGAAAAGACTTTGTCTATTTATCCTATCTATGCTCCTCATGATTTTATAAACCTCTATGAGGTCACCCTTTGATGCTCCGGGGAAAACAGCCCCATCTTTAATAATAGTTTCTAGCAGCTTACTTATAACAGTTGTTAAGTGAACTGGTTTGTAGTTTCCTGCTTTCTGCTAAACTCCCTTTTTGGATAAAGAAGTTAGTCACAATTTCTCGATGTAATTGTACCTTCCCCAAAGCTTGGGAATTTTGGACAATTAAAGTCTATGCACCAAGCACAGTCACTCGGAGAATCCACACACAGCTTACGGACTCATTGACTTCCGGTTCCGTACAAGGACCTCAGAGATTCGCGCAGCGGTAGGAAAACTTCGAGGCAATATCATTCACTGACCACATCTTTGAAAATGCTAACCTAATCTCCATCAGTAACTGGGGACTTGTTAACGCACAATTCTAACAATTTACTCAGTTCCACTTTCCTGGTGATTTTTCATTCACATGAGAACATCCTGTCCTTCCAGATTGGGAGCAGGTTTTCAGAGGGTCTTGGAGGAAGCTGAACTCCAAATCATGGTAACGCACAATTTCCTGTGTGGTTACCTGTTTGATGCATGGGCTAACAGGTTTTGATATCTGAAGAGTGGTTGGATCAGTTAGGCCTCTATTCACTGGATTTCGGAAGAATGGAGGAAGATTCTAACATGACTAGGCAGGTTAAACACAGGAAGGCTGTACCAAAATACCAGGGAAGTCCAGAAGCAGCAGTCACTGTCGAAGGATACGGGGTAGGTCATTTAGCACTGAGATGAGAAGAAAACTCTTCATCCAGAGAATGGTAAGCCTGTGGAATTCTCTGAAACAGGAAGCAGTTGAGGAAACTGTTTTTCACTCTCTGCTCTATCCAACCCATTCATGATTTTGAAAACCTTGATCAGATCAATTCTCAGCCTTCTTTTATCCCAGGAGAACAGTCCCAATGTCTACACTCTATCCTCATCACTGAAGGTCCTCTTCCCTGCAACCATTCTTACAAACTCTGCACTCTTTCTGCAATGTGTTCACATCCTTCCTAAGATGTGGTGCCCACAACTGTACTAAAGCACTGCAGCTGAGGTCTCACAATGATGTCAGAGACATTTCCTCACACCAAGGAAAGTGGAAATCTGTAACTGTCTTGCCTCCCAAAAACTGTTTGAGGCCGGGGTCAATTAAAAGAGTAAAATAGACCTTAAAATGATGTTACTTGGGCAAAGTCAGTAAGAGCGACAGAAAACAACAAATGCTGGAGATCATAGTGGGTCAAGCAGCATCCATGGAGAGATAGAGAGAGAGAGAGAGAGCAAGTTAACGTTTCAAGTCTAGGTGACTTGTTATCAGAACTGGTTATTAAGAGTTATGGACTCAAAGTTGGCTACGGGAGTTAAGGCATGGATCAAACATGAACAAAATGAATTGCAGAGTAATCTCGCAGGGCTCAGTGACATCTTACTGTTCCTCTTCAGATTGCATTGCAACATTTGTCCTTAGTTGTGCTCAAAACCTCCCAATGGGGTTCTCCAACCCCATTGCAGGCTCCAGTCCTCCACTGCAGGGAACTCTAATTTGAATATAGTGTTACAGCATGCCTATTTCGGGCACTGCTAGTTGGCTATTTACATGCCCACATGGAAATCATGTCAGGCATAGTTTGGACTCCTGTTTGCCTGCCCACTTTGGATGCAGGCACCCTGCCAATGGTCTCGGGTTTGTTCTTTCTGTCTGAGATTGCTGAAAATTGTTCATGGAATAAGGCTGGATAGCCTGGGACTTCTTTCACTAGAGTTTCAGAGGTTGAGAATCAACCTTCCAGAAGTTCATAAAATAATGAAGGGTACTGATTGGAGTTTTGGTAGTTGTCTATTCTCTCAGTTGGAGACTTCAAGACTAGGGGGCAAGAGACAGCAGGTCAAGACAGGCTGAGGCTGAAGCCATGCTCCTTCTAGGTCAATGCATTTCTGCCGTCCCATCAGATCAGAGATACAAAAATAACTCGTACTTAATCACATTGTTCAATCTCCATTTCAAGACGTACTTGGTTCTGTCACCTTCGTGAGAGTATTGAAGGATTCGGGTTTTCAGCTCAGTGGGTAGTCTTCAACTCAATATCGAGGTGGAACCATACCAGAAAACACTACCAATACAACAGCAGTTAGCTAGCTAACAGGCAATGGTTGACCATTAGATTTGCCGTTGATGAATTGATTTCTCCACCTTCCTCCCCCATGATCCTCTTGTTGTTGATCTGTCATGCTTTGAGTGCAAATTGCCAGGTTTTATGTATGTTAGCTCAAAAAGGTCAACTGTAATGTGCAAGGGAACTAGAAGCAGGTAACCTTGCCTTTTGATCTTTCAAAACAATAAATCTCACAGCTACAGATCAGAGCTGTGGCAACACTGAGAGACACTCCAGAACTGAGCATGCTCAGCACACTCCAGAAGGACAAAATATAAAACTTCAGAAACTCATTTAATGCAGTTTCAATGTTAATTTTAAACAATGGTCAATGTGGACTCTTGATGGTCTCTGACTTTTACCTTTCTGGATTCATATTGGATTTTTTTCTCTCTTCTGGAATACTGTGTCCAGTTCTGGTTGTCCACTTACAGGAAGGATATTATTAAGCTGGAGAGAGTTCAGAAGAGATTTACCAGGTTGTTGCCTTGCATGGAAGGTTTGAGTCATAAGGAAAGTCTGGATATGCTGGGATTTTTTTCACTAGAGTCTCGGAGGTTGAGAATCGACCTTCTAGAAGTTTATAAAATAATGAAGGGTACAGATTGTTTTGTTGGTAGTTGTCTTTTCTCTAAGATGGAGACTTCAAGACTAGGGGGCAAGATGAGGGGAGAAAGATTTGAAAAAGGCACGAGGAGCAAATGTTTTACGCAGAAGGTGGTTTGCTTGTGGAATGAACTTCCTGAGAAAGTGGTGGATGGTGTGGGTACAATTACATCGCTTAAAAGACATTTGGATAAGTACATGACTAGGAAAGGTTTGGAGGGATGTGGGCCAAGTGCAAGAAGGTGGGACTAGTTTAGTTTTGGATTATGTTTGGCTTGGACTGGGTGGACCGAAGGGTCTGTTTCCGTGCTGTATGACTCTGAAGCCCACTACTTGAGCCTTTTTGCCAAACTGTGAAGGTGGGGAGTTCATCCATTGAACTCAGTGAAGAGAAGATCCTGTGGGCCTCAGTAACCACCATAATCCATCAATGGAGGAGCTAAAAGAGGCAAGACAGATTCTCTCCACATTGAAACCTTGAAATGCTACTCTCCTCCTGCTCATCTTGAAGGGTTTTGAGACACCTATCTTATTGCTATCAAACCAATAACAGCAGTTTGAGATGCTTGGGTGAATTTGACAGTTTGAGAAGCTGGTATATTTTCAGGAATATCCATTTTAATGCAAACACCCTCTGGTGGGTGCGAGCCCATTCCCACAATTTTTATTGCTGAATGTAGAACTTGTTCTTGTAAGTGTGTTAAAGCAAGTTGTTTTCATTTAAGCACGGTTTCTAATGTGATCCAGTTTATAGGACCAACTGAAGGTAAGCACTGTTGACTAGTGTAGGATGTTTTTGAAATGTTTATCTGCAAATTTTAGCCTAAAGCCAGATTTGCAGCGATTGAACAGGAGGAGGATTAATGCTGGGATTAAGGAACATCTGACTACTGCCTGGAAGGGTTCTGATTCACCACTTGCTTGTTGTAAGCATTGAATTTACACATGATGTAAATATTGGGAATTAACAGCGGGAGCTTGGGAGCCTTTTCTTCCTCTAGCATCTTGATGAGAGACAGCATGTCTTTCCTCGGGCAATAAACATAATAGTTCCTCTTAACTTCTCTATTTACAGGCATCAGAAGAGGGAAGGCTAAGGGCTGATCTAATGGAGAGGCAAAGAAGTGGGGATATTGATGAGTGCAGATAAGGGACTATGTGCACTAGCATCATGATTGGGAACCAGGGGATACAGATTTACATGGCAAATGAATCCAAGGTGAAATAGGGAGACATTTTCTTTAATGCGACAGTTTTGGGCTTCTTATCTAAAGAAAGATATACTGTCATTGTAGGCAATCCAGATGAAGTTCACTGGGTATAGAGGGGCAGCTTTATGAGGAAAGTGTGAACAAACTGGGCCTGTACTCATTTGAACATAGCAAAATGAAAGGTAACCTTACTGAAACATACATGATTCTAAGAGGATTTGGCAGGATAGAAGCAGAAAAGTTGTTTCCTCTTGTGGGAGAGTCCACTGTCCAGAGGACATAATGTCTTAATAAAGGGGTCACATATTTTAGACAAAGAGGAGGAGGAATTTCTTCTCTCAGAGAGTTGAGAATCTGTGGAATGTTTTACCATAGAGAGCTGTTGAAGCTGGGTAGTTACGTATACTCAAGGCTGTGTTAGATTATTATCAGAAAGAGAATCAAGAATTATCGGGAAAAGGCAGGAAAATGGAGTTGAGGATGATCAGATCAGCCATTTCTCATTGAATGGTGAAGCAGATTCAATGGGCTGAATGGCCTCCTTTTGCTTCCTGATGAAGGACTTACGCACGAAACATATATTCTCCTGCTCCTCGGATGCTTCCTGATCTGCTGTGCTTTTCCAGCACCACAATCTCAACTACTTCTGCTCGTATGTCACATGGTCTTGTTATGATCTCGAACACGCTGTGTGAAAAGATGCTGGAAGTGGAATTTGACAGGGAAACCAGAACAGGGGAAACTTTGTCAGGCTAGAAAGAAATGGCAGAGTAATGGCACATATTGAATCACTGTTAAGAGCTGGTACACTCACAGTGGGCTGAATGGCCTCTTTCAGTGCTGTTGCACGTTATTCCATAAATTATTGTCAGAATAAAATGATTGCATCTGGATTCCACTCTTCACTGTGCAAGACTTATACCATTATACACTGTCAGGTAAAATGTGCTGCAAAATGTACTAGATCATGACTCTTTGTCTCTCCTTTTGTTTCCAACAGAAGATGACATCTTTGGGGAACTTCCTGAGTTCTTCCCATCTGATCCTCCAGAACCCCTGCCTCATTTCCTGATTGAGCCCAGGGACGCGTACATTGTGAAGAATAAACCAGTGAACCTTTACTGCAAGGCCACTCCTGCTACTCAAATCTACTTCAAGTGCAACAGCGAGTGGGTTCATCAGAAGGAGCATGCCACTGGCGAGCGTGTGGATGACACCTCTGGTGGGTGTTTGTTGTATCATCATCACTCATTGCCTCACTTGTTGGAATTTTCACTCTGTAAAAAAAAAATGAACTTGCATTTAGAACCTAGAACATAGAACAGTACAGCACAGAACAGGCCCTTCAGCCCACGATGTTGTGCCGACCATTGATCCTCATGTACGAACCCTCAAATTTCTGTGACCATATGCATGTCCAGCAGTCTCTTAAATATCCCCAATGACCTCACTTCCACAACTGCTGCTGGCAACGCATTCCATGCTCTCACAACTCTCTGCATAAAGAACCGACCTCTGACATCCCCTCTATACTTTCAGCCAAACAGTTTAAAACTATGACCCCTCGTGTTAACAATTTCTGCCCTGGGAAAAAGTCTCTGGCTATCAACTCTATCTATACCTCTCATTATTATGCCTCTCACCTCAATTAGGTCCCCTCTCTTCCTTCTTTTTTCCAATGAAAAAAGTCCGAGCTCAGTCAACCTCTCTTTGTAAGATAAGCCCTCCATTCCAGGCAGCATCCTGGTAAACTTCCTCTGAACCCTCTCCAAAGCATCCACATCTTTTCTGTAATAGGGCGACCAGAACTGGACACAGTATTCCAAGTGCGGTCTAACCAATGTTTTATAGAGCTGCAACAAGATCTCATGGCTCTTAAACTCAATCCCCCTGTTAATGAAAGCCAAAACACCATATGCTTTCTTAACAACCCTGTCCACTTGGGTGACTATTTTAAGGGATCTATGTACCTGCACACCAAGATCCCTCTGTTCCTCCATACTGCCAAGAATCCTGTCTTGAATCCTGTACTCAACTTTCAAGTTCGACCTTCCAAAATGCATCACTTCACATTTATCCAGGTTGAACTCCATCTGCCACCTCTCAGCCCATCTCTGCATCCTGTCAATGTCATGCTGCAGCCTACAACAGCCCTCTATACTGTCAACAACACCTCCAACCTTTGTGTCGTCTGCAAACTTGCTGACCCATCCTTCAGTCTCCTCATCCAAGTCATTAATAAAAATTACAAAGAGTAGAGGCCCAAGGACAGAGCCCTGTGGAACACCACTCACCACTGACTTCCAGGCAGAATACTTTCCTTCCAATACCACTCGCTGTCTTCTGTCGACCAGCCAATTCTGTATCCAGACAGCTAAATTTCCCTGTATCCCATTCCTCCTGACCTTCTGAACGAGCCTACTATGGGGAACCTTATCAAATGCCTTACTGAAGTCCACATACACAATATCCACCACTCAACCCTCATCGACTTGTCTAGTAACATCCACAAAGAACTCAATAAGATTTGTGAGGCATGACCTGCCCCTCACAAAGCCGTGCTGACTGCCTTTAATCAAGTCATGCTCTTCCAGATGGTCATAAATCCTATCCCTCAGAATCCTTTCTAACACTTTGCAGACGACAGACGTGAGACTGACCGGTCTGTAATTGCCGGGGATTTCCCTATTTCCTTTCTTGAAGAGAGGAATTACATTTGCCTCCCTCCAGTCCACAAGTACGACTCCGGTGGAGAGCAAGGATGCAAAAATCTTCGCAAGCGGCGAAGCAATCACATTTGTCACTTCCCAAAGCAGCCGAGGACAAATCTGGTCTGGCCCTGGCGACTTGTCAATCTTAATGTTTGTCAAACGTTTCAACACATCAGCTTCCTCAATCTCTATCCGTTCCAGCATGCTTACCTGCTCCTCAATGGTTTCATTCACTAACAAGGTCCTTTTCTTGAGTAAAGACATAAGCAAAAAACACATTTAGGGCTTTCCCTACCTCCTCAGACTCTATACACAAGTTCTCTATGCTATCCCTGATCGGCCCTACTCTTTCTTTGATCATTCTCTTATTCCTCACATACGTGTAAAATGCCTTTGGATTCTCCCTAATTCTTCCTGCCAAGCCATTTTCATGCTCCCTCCTGGCTCTCCTCAGACCATTTTTGAGCTCCTTCCTCGTCTGCCTGTAATCCTCTAGAGCTGAGCAAGACCCTTGCTTCCTCCACCTTACGTAAGCTGCCTTCTTTCTTTTGATGAGAAGCTCCTCCGCTCTCGTTATCCAAGGTTCCTTTATCTTACTCCTTCTTGCCTGTCTCAGAGGGACACATTTATGCATCACCTTAACAACAACTGTTCCTTAAACACTTTCCACATTTCATAGTGCCCTTTCCATGGAACAATTTCTCCCAGTCCATGCTTCCCAACTCACATCTGATAGCATCATAGTTTCCTTTTCCCTAATTAAATATCCTCCCATTGTGCCTGCTTCTCTCCTTCTCCATAGCTATGTAGAATGTGAGGCAGTTGTGGTCACTATCACCAAAATGATCTCCCACCCCAAGATCTGACACTTGCCCCGGCTCATTGCCAAGCACCAAATACAAAATGGCCTCTCCCCTCGATGGCCTGTCAATGTACTGAGTTAGGAAACCCTTCTGAATACACCTTACAAAAACAGCTTCATTCAAATCTTCTGCTCGAAGGAGGTTCCAATCAATATTGGGAAAGTTAAAGTCACCCATTACAACAACCCTACTACATTCACACTTTTCCAAAATCTGCCGACCTATGCATTCTTCCATCTCCCTGCTGCTATTGGGGGGCCTGTAGTAAACCCCTAATGAGGTGACTGCTCCCTTACTGTTCCTAATTTCCACCCATTCTGACTCAGTAGGGAGACCCTCCTCGACAATGGTAACTTCTGTAGCTGTGAAACCCTCTCTGATTAGTAGTGCTACACCCCCTCCTCTTTTTCTCCCCTCCCTATTCTTTTTAAATGCTCTAAACCCTGGAACATCCAGCAACCATCTCTGCCCCTGAGAAACCCATGTCTCTGTTATGGCCACAACATCATTGCACCAGGTACTGATCCATGCTCTAAGTTCATCACTTTTATTCCTGATACTCCTTGTGTTAAAGCAAACACACTTTAACTGATCCCTTGGTTCTTTCCCAGGAAATTCCTTCCCACTGGCTGCGCTACCTCTTGCTTTTGCCTCATCTCCATCAACTCTCACCACCAGTATATAGCTCAGGTTCCCACCTCCCTGCCATACTAGTTTAATATGTCCCAAACCACTTTACAGCTGAGGAAAAATCATTGTAGATTAGGAAACAGAGGGCAACCAAATTAATGCACAGAGGGTCCCACAAACAGAAATGTGATCATGATCATTAAATCTGTTTTAATGATATTATTGGCCCAGCAAACCCAAGATACATAGAGTCACAGAGTAATAGAGTCCTACAATATGGAGACAAGCCCTTCAGTCCAAAATGGTCCGTGCCTACCAAAATGTCCATCCACGCCAACCCCATTTCCCTGCACTTGGCCCATATCCTTCTAACCCTTTGCTATCCATGTATTTGTCCAAATGCCTTTTAAATGTTGTTAATGTGTCCACCTCAACCACTTCTGCTGGCAGCTCATTCCATATGCATACCAACCTCTATGTGAAAGAATTGCCCCCAGGTTCCCTTTTATTCTTTCCCCTCTAACCTTAAAAGGATGCCCTCCAGTCCTCGATTCCCCCACCCCAACTACTTACAAACCTTTCTTTGAAGTAGCGCCAGGGGATGTTTTGAACATACCAGAGAAGGCAGGTGGGTCTGATCTGAGAAGGTGCACCTCTGACAGTGCAGCACTTGCTCAGTGCTTTACTGGAAGGTGTCAATCAACCTGAATTTACACTCAAGCCCTAGAATGAATGTCAAACCCACAACCTCTCAACTCAGACACATGAGTGCCAGCCACTCAGCCTGGCCTGGAATCACTAACGTTCTACTGGTGTCACAACACAACTGTACGTTGGTGCATCCTACCAGGGTCACACCATGTTGAAAAACATTGAACCACTTTTCCTTCCACCCTGTCAAATCACAGCCTCAATGGACTCTCCTCGAATTGTTCCCTATGAGAGATAAGATATGTTGGCTTATTTACGTGTTGAACTTGTTGGATCCAATGATCCAATCCTGTTGCTAATCTGTAACTATTCATGATCATCATCATTGGCGGGGGCCCTTGCAGACAAGGATGACTCTCTCAGGGTGAGTCTGTAGATGGCTGTGCAGACTGATGTGGTCACCACAGACTCTGTTACACTGGGGCAGGAGGTGGTGGCGGAAAGGGGGTGGGTGGGGCGTGGGTGTGGCAGTGCGCTCCTTGCCCTGCTTCCATCCGGCTTCTGCGTTTTCCCAACGGCAAGTCTCGAAGTGTTCAAAACTTCCCAGATGCCCCTCCTGCACTTTGGACGGTCAGTCCGTCACCAGCCTTGAGTGATTCACAGCATTAAATTCAACAGCCCATCCCATCCCATCCCATCAATAGATTCATAGAATAGAATCCCTACAGTGTTCAAATAGGCCCTTTGGCGCATCAAGTCCACAATGACCCTCCGAAGAGCATCCGACCCGGACCCACCCCTTTACCCCATTCCTTGATTCGGTGAGCCATGAGCCAGCGGTTTTCACATTCATGGTGTTAGTCTGTTTCACTCTGATTTGTTCAGATCTCCGTTTCCCCAGCATATTGCCCCCCCAGCAATCCTACTGCCCCTTCCCCACCCTATTGCAGCCCGGCAGCTTATGGTGATAATATTTCATCATAGGGCAGCTATATTCAGATTCAGATGTGTGAAGGTAAAACAGCTGAACTGTCGGCGTTAATCTGTTTCTCTCCTTTAAAAAAGATAATGAGCAATCTGCTTGGATAAGGCGCTTCAACATCTGACATGATTCTACATCTGCTGTTCCAAAAATGTTTGATCAGACGACTTTCAAGTTGTGTGTCAAAAGATTACCATTTGTAGTCTGGAAACCAAAGGCTTGTAAAACTGATCCCATATTTTATATTTAAAAAAAAAACTGGTGTTTCAGTTTCTACAAGGTGCTGTTGCTGATATTAGCCTTTGGGATCATTTCCTTTCATTCCTCCTGTCATGGTTTCTTGTGAACCCATTAATAGAATCCCTATGGAGTTGAGAGTGTGGTGCTGAAGGGCTTATGCCCAAAACATCGATTCTCCTGCTCCTCGGATATTGCCTGACCTGCTGCGCTTTTCCACTCTGATCTCCAGTCCTCACTTTCTCCACAGAATCCCTACAGTGTGGAAACAGGCCATTTGGCCCAACAAGTCCACACCGACCCTCTGAAGACTGCTCCAACCAGACCCATCCCCCTACCTTAACCTTGTATTTTCCGTGGCTACTGCCCCTTAACCTACACATCCCTGAATACCATGGGCAATTTAGCATGGCCAATCCACCTGACTTGCACATCTTTAGACTGTGGGAGGAACCCCACACAGACACAGGGAGAACGTGCAAACTCCACACAGACAGGGTGGAATCGAATCTGGATCCCTGGTGCTGTGAGGCAGCAGTGCTAACCACTGAGCTGCCCCAATGTTATAACTGTCCCATGATGGGCCCTTCAATTGCCCAGACCCCAAATTCTGAAACTCCCTCTCTAAATCTTCTGAATCCTCAAAACATCCCACTTTGACTAAACTTTGGATCACTTGATCAAATATCTCCTCTGTGTGTTAATTTTTCAATGATATGTGGTCTAATTTTTTTCAAAAATAATAAACAAAAGCATTCTTTATTTTATAAGAAAGACAATATTTTTAATAACCTATGAGTTTTCACAGAATTGCTACAGCACAGGAGGAGGCCATTTGGCCCATTGTGCCTGTACTTGTTCTATTCCTTAATGCCAACTTACTACCTTATCCCTTTATCCCTGCACACTATTCCTTTCCAAATAATCACCTTGAATGCCTCAGTTGAATCTGCTTCCACAACATCTTCCAGCATTGCATTGCTTTTCCTAACCACTCATCGTGTAAAAACATGTTCCTTTTCACTAATCGCCCTTACTTCTTTTGCACGTCCCTTTAAACCTCTGCCCTCTCATTGATTTTTTTCTGTCTATTACAGAGGGAGCAGCTTCACCACGTGTACACCGTCCTGGGTCATGATTTTGAAAACCTCTATCAATTCCCTTCTCACCCTTCTTCTCTCCACTAGATTAGGTTAGGATATCTGGTCGGCATGGACAAGTTGGACCGAAGGGTCTGTATCTGTGCTGTACATCTCTATGATCTAAGAACTTCTTCAATCCATCCCATTCATTGGAGTTTCTCATTCCTGGAACGATTTGTGTAAGTCGCTTCTGCATTCTCTCCAATGCCTTCACACCTTTCCTGTAAGGTAGTGCCCACAACTGACGTCAGTTTCCTTACAGCAGTCTATTGGAGATGAGTTGTTTTAATTTCTGGAGACTCCAGGCTTACCACTGAGGGTTTGATAACCCTATGTTTGTAGTACAATATGCAAAACAAAAAGCATAGCAGAATTAGGCTGGGATTGATTACTTGGAGTTCTTTATATAAAAGAATAGATAGTTCCAGAAGGCCAGCTTGCTGATACACGGATGTTCCTTGGAGAGCCTTGCAATTCCTAAAAGACCTTCATAGCTCATCAGAGCTTGACCAAGTGCTACACTGGAATGTCTGAGTGCCATTACCAGTGTCCAGGTGGCCCAGGTCATTAAGTCACCCAGGTTTCATTCTGTGAACCTTAAATAAGCAGCTCCAAGATTTTTCCCTTTGTAAGGGAGAGGTTGGACAAGCTGAGTCATAGGAAACTGAGGGGGGATCTTATAGAAGTGTATAAGATCATGAGAGGCACGCATAGGGTGAATGCACTCAGTCTTTTTCCCAGGGTTGGGGAATTGAGGCCGAGAGGGCATCAGTTTAAGGTGAGAGGGGAAAGAATAAAAGGGAACCCGAGGGGCAACTCTTTTACACAGAGGGTGGTATGCATATGGAATGAGCTGCCAGCAGAAGTGGTTGAGGTGGGTACATTAACAACATTTAAAAGGAATTTGGACAACTACATGGATAGGAAAGGATTAGAAGGATATGGGCAAAGTGCAGGGAAATGTGGATGAACATTTTGGGCGGCATGGACCGGTTGGGCCTAAGGGCCTGTGCCTGTGTTGTCAGACTCTATGACTGTCTAAGTGAAATACTTGAAGCAATTGAAGACTTAGGAGATGTGAGTCGAGAGTGAGGTGCTGGAAAGCACAGCAGGTCACACATTCAAGGAGCAGGAGAATTGGTGTTTCGGGTATAAACCCTTCGTCAGGAGTGAGGCTTGTGGGCAGGGGGGGTTTGAGAGGTAAGTGAGGCAGTCCTCAGTTTCACGGAGGAGATGTGACTGTCTTTGTCTTTATGTTGTCAATTGAGCTAGAAAGTAACTCAAGCAACATGTTTACTTCCCTGTGTTTAAGAGAGAGGATCTTGAAGACAATGAAAGGCGCATTTTTCTTGGTTTTTACTGTAGGCAGACTTTGGAAGGCCCTGCTTTTGTTGTGATGCTTCAGTAAGCAAGTCAAAGGTAGGAGTAGAAAATCACATGCCCAATTTTCGGTCCCAGTCCCATAGAGCAAGACCTTTTTTCGTTTATTTATGGGATGTGGGTCAGCAGGGCCAGCATTAATTGCCCATCCCTTATTACCCAGAATTCAGGTAAGAGTCAATCACATTTCGGTGGATCTGGAGTCACATGTAGACCAGACCAAGTTAGGACAGAATTGCAGAAGGTCATTAAGGGCATTACAGGTCAACCCCAACATATGAACACTTGTACTTATTAACAAGATCCAATCTTACTATTAATTTTAAAGATCCAACGTGTGAACATGTGCTCGTACATACAAACAAATATTTTATATTATAATATACTGTGTTCAGACGTAGGTACAAATCAACTTCTGACCACTGTCAGGAGCAGAACCTTGGGGTGGCATGGTGGCGAACACTGCCCTCACGTTGCCAGGGACCCAGGTTTGATTCCACCCTCAGGTGACTGTGTCGAATTTGCACGTTCTCCCAGTATCTGTGTAGGTTTCCTCGGGGTGCTCCGGTTCCCTCCCACAGTCCAAAGTTTAGGTGCAGCTTAGATGGATTGGTCATACTAAATTGCCCATAATGTCCAGAGATGTGCAGGCTCGGTGGAGTAACCATGGGAAATTCAGGATTACAAAGATGGGGTGGGTATGGATGGGATGCTCTTTGGAGGGTCAGTGTGTATTTGATGGACTGAATGGCCTGCTTCCACAATGTAGGGATTCTGTTCTATGAAAAACCTGTTCATAATCTGGACACTGCCTGTAGTGAACCAGATGGATTTTTCCTGACAGTTGTCAATGGATTCATGGTCACCATTAGACATCTAATCCAGATTTTTATTGATTTCAAATTCTACCATCTGCTCTGGCAGGGTTTGAACCCAAAACAGGACCTAAATCATTAGATTAATAGTCTAGTGATAAGACCACTCTGCCATTACTCCCCTCCATTTGTCTCACACTCTTTCTGGTTCTTGTGACCTCCAAAAGCAAACTAAAATGGCTTCCTTTTGTTGTGGATGTCAACAATCCACATCTGCTTGAATTATTGGCATCACAGGCTATCATCAGTATTCCACTGGACTGGCACAGTGGATGGTCTCCTGTTTCAACTCTGGCTTCATATGATACTCCAGGTATGGGGGAAAATGCCCAGTCACTAGTCTAGACTATGCTAATGTAGAATCACAAAATTACTGCATTGCAGACAGAGGCCATTCTGCCTATTATCCCTGCATTGGATCTACTATCTAGTGCCATTCTCCTGCTTTTTCCCCATATCCCTGTGCACCATTACTGTCCAAAACAAAAATCCTATGCCCTCTTGATCCTGTCTCCATCACATTTTTAGACAATCCATACTTTAACAACACACTGTGAATCATAGAATCCCTACATCATGGAAGCAGGCCGTTTGGCCCATCAAGTTCACAATGACCCTCTGAAGAGCATCCCACCCAGACTCAACCCCATGGTTAATCCACCCAGCCTGAACATCACTGGACACAATAAGGCAATTTAGCATAGTCAATCTACCTAATTTGCACACCTTTGGGCTATGAGAGGAAACCCATGGAGACATGCAGACAGTCATCCGAGGCTGGAATCGAACCAGGGTCCCTGGCACTGTTAGGCAGCAACACTAACCACTGAGTCACTGTGCTGTCCTGCCTGCGAAGGCTTTCTCTTATATTATCTTTGCTTCATTTGAACATCACTTTAAAAGGACTATTGTGGAACTTCACTCCATTGGATGGTAGTAAGCTTGGTAGAAAGATGCCAGTTTAGAGATTACTTTCAATCAACCTGTCTAAACATATCACCTTACAATGCTATAGAGGGTAGGACCTGAACCTGAATTTTCTAGTCCAGATGAAGGGACAGTACCATTGCTCCACCTGGCTAATACCAGTTCCCAGCTGAAAATGATGGAGTGATCAACCAGCATGGAGCTTCTCCATGTAATTGGGAAATGGAGGAGGAAGGATGTTCTTGATATGGTTTTCTACAAAGTTTATATGGACTTTATCTCCTTTAGTCTATGCCATTTCCAGCTTGAAAACATCAGTCAGATCAGGGGCAAGGAAATCTCATTTCCACCTTGAGAGCCAGTCAATATAATGACATGAATAGTTTCACCACAATATTGACTCCGACCTGATGAATGTTGGGCTAATATTGATACATTGGAACAATGGGCCATTTAGGATATCACATGTGCCAGGCATAATATGTAATCCTACCCACTATTTCCTTCTGTCAAAATAAATATTGAACTACAAACAGACCAGGGAGAGTTTATTAGTTTCAATTCTAGTCTTCCATTATTGGCAAATGTTAATTCTCTGGCAAATTATTGATCTATGTTACATAACTTTTCATTATATGCATTGAATCTTTTTGTTTCCTTACTCTTTCATGGGTTGTGGGTGTCACTGGCAAGGCCAGCATTTGTTGCACATTTCCAAATTTCCTGTGAACTGAGTTGTTTGCTAGGCCACTTCAAAGGGCAATTCAGAATCAACTACTTTTCTGTGGTCTGGAATCACATGTAGGCCAGACCAAGTAAGGATGGTAGATTTCTTTCCTTAAAGGACAAGAACATTTGAAGATTGTTTCATGGCACTATTACTGCAACTAAGTCTCTGTTCCAGGTTTATTAATTACACTTACTTTCTACCATAGTGGGATTCGAACCCCTATTTCCAGGACACGTGTCTGGGCTTGATAGATAACTAGTCCACTGTTCCTCCACTTGCATCCAATCTTCAGTTTGAGTGATTGCATTTATGCCAAAGATCGAGGCAAAAATCAAGGTTGACTCTTGAGTGCAGTACAGGGAATCCCTGGTTTATGAATGTCTCACTTCTGAAAGTGATCCCATACAGGAGTGTAATTTTAAAGATTTGACATACAAACATTTCCTGTACTTAAGAACGGCTTCTTTATATTGACCTGCACTGTGCTCCAACTTGTCTACGAATCCATTTGCAAATGTACTCAAGCATGGAACCCATTCTTGCTGTACTGGGGGAGGGCTGCACTGTTGCAGGTGCTGACTTTCAGATGGCATATGAAAGTGAAGCCTGCTTGGGTGGATGTAAAAGAGGAACCCCAATTATCTGGCATTTGATTAACCGAATTTGGGATTATCTGAACAAGATTGCAAGATCCCAATGTGTGGTTAACTATGTTATCCGGCATTCGATTATCCAACACTTGATTAACTGTACAAAATACTCTGCCCAGGGTCCTTCAGTAATCAAGGTTCATACTTTGAAGGAGAGAACAGCACAATTTCTTGGTCAATTATCCTTCAATCAACATCACAAGTACAAGATGTCTAGTCATTATCACGTTCCTGTCGCTGGCTGCAAATTGGCTTCAGCATGTACAATACATTAAGGACAAAAGGGTAACTAGGGAGAGAATAGGGCACCTCAAAGATCAGCAAGGCAGCCTTTGTGTGGAGCCACAGGAGATGGGGGAGATACAAAGAGTATTTTGCATCAGTATTTACTGTGGAAAAGGACATGGAAGATATAGAATGAAGGGAAATAGATGGTGACATCTTGAAAAGTGTCCATATTACAGAAGAGGAAGTACTGGATGTCTTGAAACACACAAGACTGGATAGGTCCCCAGGACCTGATTGAGTGTACCCTATAACTCTGTGGGAAGCTAGGGAAGTGATTGCTGGGCCCCTTGCTGAGATATTTGTATCATCGATAGTCACAGGTGAGGTGCTGGAAGACTGGTGCCACTGTTTAAGAAGGGTGGTAAGGACTAGCCAGGGAACTATAGACCAGTGAGTCTGATGTCATGGTGGGGAGGTTGTTGGAGGGAATCCTGAGGGACAGGATGTACATGTATTTGGAAAGGCAAGGACTGATTAGGGATAGTCAACATGGCTTTGTGCTTGGGAAGTCATGTCTCACAAACTTGATTGAGTTTTTTGATGAAGTAACAAAGAGGATTGATGAGGGCAGAGCAGTGGATATGATCTAAATGGACTTCAGTAAGGCGTTCGACAAGGTTCCCCATGGGAGACTGATTAGCAAGGTTAGATCTCATGGAATACAGGGAGAACCAGCCATTTGGACACAGAACTGGCTCAAAGGTAGAAGACAGAGGGTAGTGGTGGAGGGTTGTTTTTCAGACTGGAGGCCTGTGACCAGTGGAGTGCCACAAGGATCGGTGCTGGATCCACTCATTTTCATTGTTTACATAAATCGAGTCATAGAGTCATAGAGATGTACAGCATGGAAACAGACCCTTCGGTCCAACCCGTCCATGCCAACCAGATATCCCAACCCAATCTAGTCCCACCTGCCAGCACCCGGCCCATATCCCTCCAAACCCTTCCTATTCATGTACCCATCCAAATACCTCTTAAATGTTGCAACTTAACCAGCCTCCACCACATCCTCTGGCAGCTCATTCCATACACGTACCACCCTCTGCGTGAAAAAATTGCCCCTTAATCTCTTTTATATCTTTCCCCTCTCACCCTAAGCCTATGCCCTCTAGTTCTGGACTCCCCGACCCCAGGGAAAAGACTTTGCCTATTTATCCTATCCATGCCCTTCACAATTTTGTAAACCTCTATAAGCTCACCCCTCGGCCTCTGACAGTCCAGGGAAAACAGCCCCAGCCCGTTCAGCCTCTCCCTGTAGCTCAGATCCTCCAACCCTGGCAACATTCTTGTAAATCTTTTCTGAACCCTTTCAATTTCACAACATCTTTCCGATAGGAAGGAGACCAGAATTGCACACCATATTCCAACAGTGGCCTAACCAATGTCCTGTACAGCCGCAACATGACCTCCCAACTCCTGTACTCAATACTCTGACCAATAAAGGAAAGCATACCAAACGCCTTCTTCACTATCCTATCTACCTGTGACTCCACTTTCAAGGAGCTATGAACCTGCACTCCAAGGTCTCTTTGTTCAGCAACACTCCCTAAGACCTTACCATTAAATGTATAAGACCTGCTAAGATTTGCTTTCCCAAAATGCAGCACCTCGCATTTATCTGAATTAAACTCCATCTGCCACTTCTCAGCCCATTGGCCCATCTGGTCCAGATCCTGTTGTAATCTGAGGTAACCCTTTTCGCTGTCCACTACACCTCCAATTTTGATGTCATCTGCAAACTTTCTAACTGTTCCTCTTATGTTCGCATCCAAATCATTTATGTAAATGACAAAAAGTAGAGGGCCCAGCACCAATCCTTGTGGCACTCCACTGGTCACAGGCCTCCAGTCTGAAAAACAACCCTCCACCACCACCCTCTGTCTTCTACCTTTGAGCCAGTCCTGTATCTAAATGGCTAGTTCTCCCTGTATTCCATGAGATCTAACCTTGCTAATCAGTGTCCCATGGGGAACCTTGTCGAACGCCTTACTGAGGTCCATATAGATCACATCTACACCTCTGCCCTCATCAATCTTCTTTGTTACTTCATCAAAAACCTCAATCAAGTTTGTGAGACATGATTTCCCACGCACAAAGCCATGTTGACTATCCCGAATCAGTCCTTGCCTTTCCAAATACATGTACATCCTGTCCCTCAGGATTCCCTCCAACAACTTGCCCACCACTGAGGTCAGGCTCACCGGTCTATAGTTCCCTGGCTTGTCTTTACCACCCTTCTTAAACAGTGGCACCACGTTTGCCAACCTCCAGTCTTCTGGCACTTCACCTGTGACTATCGATGATACAAATATCTCAGCAAGAGGCCCAGCAATCACTTCTCTAGCTTCCCACAGAGTTCTCGGGTACACCTGATCAGGTCCTGGGGATTTATCCAACTTTAACCGTTTCAAGACATCCAGCACTTCCTCCTCTGTAATCTGGACATTTTGCAAGATGTCACCATCTATTTCCCTACAGTCTATATCTTCCATATCCTTTTCCACAGTAAATACTGATGCAAAATATTCATTTAGTATCTCCCCCATTTTCTGTGGCTCCACATAAAGGCCACCTTGCTGATCTTTGAGGGGCCCTATTCTCTCCCTAATTACCCTTTTGTAAAACCCCTTTGGATTCTCCTTAATTCTATTTGCCAAAGTTATCTCATGTCCCCGCTTTGCCCTCCTGATTTCCCTCTTAAGTATACTCCTACTTTCTTTGTACTCTTCCAAGGATTCACTCGATCCATCCTGTCTGTACCTGACATATGCTTCCTTCTTTTTCTTAACCAAACCCTCAATTTCTTTAGTCATCCAGCATTCCCTATAGTTCCCAGCCTTCCCTTTCACCCTGACAGGAATCTGGTCTATCCTTTTCCATCACTGTTTTGAAATGAATAGAATTATGGTCGCTGGCACCAAAGTGCTCCCCCACTGACACCTCAGTCACCTGCCTTATTTCCCAAGAGTAGGTCAAGTTTTGCTCCTTCTCTAGTAGGTACATCAACAGACTGAATCAGAAAATTGTCTTGTACACACTTAAGAAATTCCTCTCCATCTAAACCTTTAACACTATGGCAGTCCCAGTCAATGTTTGGAAAGTTAAAATCCCCTACCATAACCACCATATTATTCTTACAGATAGCTGAGATCTCCTTACAAGTTTGTTTCTCAATTTCCCTCTGTCTATTGGGGGGGTCTATAATACGATCCCAATAAGGTGATCATCCCTTTCTTATTCCTCAGTTCCATCCAAATAACTTCCCTGGATGTTTTTCCGGGAATATCCTCCCATAGCACAGCTGTAATGTTATCCCTTATCAAAAATGCCACTCCCCCTCCTCTTTTGCCTCCCTTTTTATCCTTCCTGTAGCATTTATATCCTGGAACATTCAGCTGCCAGTCCTGCCCATCCCTGAGCCATGTTTCTGTAATTGCTATGATATCCCAGTCCCATGTTCCTAACCATGCCCTGAATTCATCTGCCTTCCCTGTTAGGCCCTTTGCATTGAAATAAATGCAGTTTAATTTATTAGTCGTACCTTGTCCCTGCCTGCCCTGACTGTTTGACTCACTTCTGTTCTCAGCTGTACCCGTCTCAGATCGATCTCTTTCCTCGCTATCTCCCTGGGTCCCACCTTACTAGTTTAAATCCTCCCAAGCAGTTCTAGCAAATCTCCCTGCCAGTATATTAGTCCCCTTCCAATTTAGGTGCAATCCGTCCTTCTTGTACAGGTCACTTCTACCCCAAAAGAGATTCCAATGATCCAAAAATGTGAATCCTTCTCCAATACACCAGGTCCTCAGCCATGCATTCGTCTGCTCTATCCTCCTATTCCTGCCCTCACTAGCTCGTAGCACTGGGAGTAATCCAGATATTACCACCCTTGAGGACCTCCTTTTTAAATTTCTACCTAACTCTCTGTAATCTCCCTTCAGTGTCTCAACCTTTTCCTTCCAATGTCGTTGGTTCCAATGTGGACAATGACCTCCTGCTGGCCCCTCTCCCCTGTAAGAACATTCTGCACCCTCTCTGAGACATCCTTAACCCTGGCATCAGGGAAACAACACACTTTTTCTCTGCTGGCCACAGAAACGTCTGTCTGTACCTCGGACTACAGAATCCCCTAACGCAATTGATCTCTTGGAAGCCGACGTACCTCTCATTGCATTAGAGCCAGTCTCAATACCAGAAACTTGGCTGTTTGTGCTACGTTCCCCTGAGAATCCATCACCCCCTACATTTTCCAAAACAGCGTACCTGTTTGAAATGGGTATATCCACAAAAGACTCCTGCACTAGCTGTCTACCTCTCTTACCCTTCCTGGAGTTAACCCATCTATGTGACTGTATCTGAGACTTTCCCCCTTCCTATAACTGCCATCCATCACATACTGTTGCAAATTCCTCATCGCTTCTATTTGTCTCTCCACTCGATCTGATAAGATTTGCATCCAACAGCATTTATGGCAGATATAATCCGCAGTAACCCTTAAACTCTCTTTAAACTCCCACATCTGACAAGAAGTATATATCACTGCAAAGGCCATTTTTTTTTTGCTCCTTCACAATCTACAGACCCAGAAAATAACACCGTCTTATTCCTCTACAAACACTGCTCCAGGTTAATTTAATAGCTATGGCTTATATTTTAAGTTTAATCAAGAGACTTATCTTTAAAAACATATCATCAAGAAAGAACCCACTGTACCCACTACTGCAGCCTTTCTCTTGGACAGACTTAAAACAACAATTAACTTATCTGATTCTGTGCTGTGAACTTCACCCAACAGTTCCTCCAAGATTAGTTGTGAATTTCACTGTTTGTTAATTTTCCCAGATGCACTCCGATGTCCAGTGATACATGAATTCAAACAGCAAAGGCAGTAACTGTGCAGGTTTTCTCTCTCTCTCCTGCACTGTCCTCACCAGGTGCTTCCTTTGTCTGCTCTTCTCCCTTTTAAACTGCTGTTGTTTTGACTTTTTTTTTCCTAAGTTCCAAAACAATGCAACAGCATATAAAACAGTAAGTGCTGCTCCTGGGATTCGAGGAAATCACCTCCAACACCTAAAATACCTCAAAAAAAGGAGCAGCTCTTACAGCCAGAAACTTTTCCCGTTCTCCATCTTGGATTACCCAGAATCCAAAATGATTTGGATGCGAGCATAAGAGGTATAGTTAGTAAGTTTGCAGATAACATCAAAATTGGAGGTGTAGTGGAAAGCAAAGAAGGTTACCTCAGATTACAATGAGATCTTGATCAGATGGGCCAATGGACTGAGAAGTGGCAGATGGAGTTAAATTTAGATAAATGTGAGGTGCTGCAGTTTGGGAAAGCAAATCTTAGCAGGACTTATACGCTTAATGGTAAAATCCTAGGGAGTGTTGCTATATAAAAAAAGACCTTGGAGTGCAGGTTCATACTTCCTTGAAAGTGGAATCTCAGGTAGGTAGGCTAGTGAAGAAAGCATTTGGTATGCTTTCCTTTATTGATCAGAGTATTAAGTGCAGGAATTGGGAGGTCATGTTGCGGCTGTACAAAATGTGGTTAGGCCACTGTTGGAATACTGCATGCAATTCTGCTCTCCTTCCTGTTGGAAAGAATGTTGTGAAACTTGAAAGAGTTCAGAAAAGATTTACAAGGATGTTGCCAAGGTTGGAGGATTTGAGCTATAGGGAAGGGTTGAATAGGCTAGGGCTGTTTTCCCTGGAATGTTGGAGGCTGAGGGGTGACCTTATAGAAGTTTATAAAATCATGAGGGGCAATGGATAGGGTAAATAGACAAAACCTTTTCCCTGGGGTAGGGGAGTCAAGAACTGGAGGGAATAGGTTTAGGATGAAAGGGGAAAGATATAAAAGAGACCTAAGGGGCAACTTTTTCACGCAGAGGGTGGTACCTGTATGGAATGAGCTGCCAGAGGATGTGGTGGAGGCTGGTACAATTGCAACATTTAAAAGGATCTGGATGGGTATATGAATAGGAAGGGTTTGGAGGGATATGGGCCGGGTGCTGGCAGGTGGGACTAGATTGGGTTGGGATATCTGGTCGCTATGGACAGGTTGGACCGATGATGTCTGTTTCTGTGCTGTACATCTCTATGACTCTATGACAGCAATGACTATTCTCAGAAAGTTTTCATTGGTTAAAAAGTACTTTGAGACATCCACAGAAAATGTATGATAAAAATGCAAATCTTTCTTTTGTTCTCTCCAACCTGCCAAAGGCAATGATCATTTGCAAAACGGGGCATAATCCCAACACTCCCTGTCATTGTCCTTGGATTACCCACTCCTGAATACATTAATGCAAGTGTCACCATGTGATTTTCTGTCTCCAGCTATTCTGTCCCAAGCTCCAGCCACAGGTCAACAACATGACCATGTGACATTGCTCAGTCATCCTGCAGCCAATCAGGATAAGAACAGTCTGGTAACCTGCCAATCGAATGGCTCCTGACAGCCAATCAAACAACTTGTCTCCCCCATTCCAAACCTCAGCCACAAAAGTGGTCATTGAAACTTCAGAACAAATCTGTGACTTTTTAAATCCTGCTCCCCAATTTTGCTCACAGAAGGATTCTGGAAATAATTGAGTTTCAAATTCTCAAGCGTCCTGGAAGGTTGGCAATCATACTTCTGCTCAAATGTGCGTGCGTCCAAATTTAGTCTATTTATGTGATGTGCAGATGTCCTTGATTTGTTCCTTGTGCTGCTCATCAAAGGTGGGTTTTTGTCTCTATGATGCCCCTCAGCAAAGTACTTAACCATTCTGGCTGTAGGATCACTACGCAGCGTACAGCACCACACACAGATTTAATGAAGTGTAACAAATGGTTTGGAGCAATTACAAGCCTTTGACTTAATTGGAGGGCTTCAGATAAAATCCCAAACCACCAGAGCTGAAGCTTCAGCAGAGGTGGTTCTTGCTATCATGTGAAGCCCAAGATTAGATTACTGCCTGCAAACTGTACCTTGAGGCATGCGCATGTCATAATTCTGTAGGCCTTACTGGGAGGCACTTTTAATTTTTTTGATCTATTTCCTGGTGTCAAAGTTTTTGGATTAATCATCACAGTGAACTTGTTACAAACATGTATGACTCATTGAGTCATATGGAAATAGACCCTTCAGTCCATGCCAAGCATAATTCCAAACTAAACCAATCCCACCTTCCTGCTCCTGGCCCATATCCCTCCAAAGCTTTCCTGTTTTTTTTAGATTACTTATAGTGTGGAAACAGGCCCTACGGCCCAACAAGTCCACACCGACCCACAACCCACCCAGACCTATTCCCCTACATTTACCCCTTACCTAACACTACGGGCAATTTAGCATGGCCAATTCACCTAGCCTGCACATCTTTTGGACTGTGGGATGAAACCGGAGCACCCGGAGGAAACCCCCGCAGACATGGGGAGACTGTGCAAACTCCACACAGACAGTCGCCTGAGGTGGGAATTGAACCTGGGTCTCTGGCGCTGTGAGGCAGCAGTGCTAACTACTGTGCCACCATGCTTATCCACATCTACTTATCCAAATATTTTCTTAAATGTTGTAATTGTACCCACATCCACCACTTCCTCAGGAAGTTCATTCCACATGCGAACCACCCTCTGTGTAAAACATTTACCTCTTATGTCTTTTTTAAAATTTCTCTCCTCTCACCTTAAAAATGTGCTCCCTACTTTTGAAATCTCCCATCCTAGGGAAAAATACCACTACAATTAACTCTATCGATACCCTTCATTATTTTATAAACTTCTAAAAGTTCTCTCAAGCTCCTATGCTCCAATGAAATAAAGTCCAATCCTATCCAGCCTTTCTTTATAACTCAAGCTTTCCATACCTGGCAACACCCTGGTAAATCTTTTCTGAATCCTTTCTAGTTTAATAACATTCTTCCTCGAACTGGGGGACCAGAAATGGACACTGTGTTCACACAGTGCTGGGCTCAAAACATTTCCTATTGCCTTGGGGTGTTGTAAATAAGATTATAGAAGGTAGGAGTGGGAGTAGGCTATTCAGCGCAGAATGGCCATCTCTGCCATTCAGTGGCTGATCTGATTATCCTGAACTCCACATTTGCAGGCTTTTCCCCATAACCCTTGATTCTCTCTGATTGATTAAAAATTGATCTATCTCAGCCTTGACTATACTTAATGACCCAGCCTCAACAGCTCTCTGTGGAAAAGAATTCCACAGATTCACTCCCCTCTGAGGAAAGAAAACTATCCTCATCTTTGCGTTAAATAAGTAACTCTTTATTCTGTGGGTAAAGGTTAAGGCGAAATGAGGCTAGTGTGGCATCAGGGAACTTCAGAAATAATGACTCCAACCAACATTTTCCTTAACCCTCGACAATTACGCATTGGGAAAGAAACTTAGGAATGGGCCAACATTTTCCTTAATTTTTGACAATTAAGCATCGGGAAAGAAACTTAGGAATGAAGGAAAAGAGAGTAAGGACAGTTAGAGTCCAACCATGAACAGAAAGTGAAATCAAGTGAGGGAAAAGCAGACCAGATCCAGATAGAGGACAACAAGATTTAAAAAGTAGGGCTTTTTTTTTAAACAAAAATAACTTTTTAAAAACATCTGGAAACAAATCTTCCCACAGTTTCAGTTGTTCCTTTTCCGGGTCAGAGATGTTGAGTGGAGTAATGAGAATACAAATCTCATCGTTGAACATATGAAGATCAAATTAGTTACAGGAGTAGGCAAGCCGGCACCATCAGTCAATAAGATCATGGCCACTCTATACATGCTCCAGTTTCCACATTTCTATCCATTCCAGACTACCTTTGGTTCCATTGCCTAACAAAAGCCTATCAGCTCCACCTTAAAAATATTCACCAGCCTCCACCTTCTCAACCTCCTAATGTAAACGGTTTCAAAGTTGTACAACTTTCTGAGAAAAAAAAGTTCCCTCCATCTCTCTCCCAAAAGAACCAGCACTAATTTAAAACAGTGCCCATAGTTCTGGATTCACTCACAAGAGGAAGCATTATTTCCTCATCCTTCTTTTCAAGAAAGTTGAGGATTTTATTCACTTTAATGAAATTCTTCCTCACTCCTCAAAACAACGTGTGCACTTTGGTTCAAAGAACAGAAACGTAGACTATTTTCCACTTGGGAAAAGGCTTTGGAAATCTAAAGCACAAAGGGACTCCGGAGTCCGAGTTCAGGATTCTCTTAAGTGCAGGCTCAGCTCATGGTTAGGAAGGTAAATGTAATGTTAGTATTCATTTCAAGAGAGTTTGAATACAAGAGCTGATATGTACTGCAGAGGCTATATAAGGCTCTGGTTAGACTGCATTTGCAATAGTGTGAGCAGTTTGGGCCCCGTTTCAAAGGAAGGCTGTGCTGGCAGTGGAGGAGGGCTCAGAAGAGGTTTACAAGAGTGATTCTGGGGATGAAGGGCTTGTTGAATGGGGAGTTGTTGAGGACTCTGGGTCTGTCCTCAATGGAGTTTAAAAGGATGAGGTGGGATCTGATTGAAGCTTACAGAATGCTGAGAGGCCTGGATAGAGCAGACATGGAGAAGATGTTTCTACCAGTAGGAGAGACTAGGACCTGAGGGCACAGCCTCAGGGTGAAGGGACAACACTTGAGAACTGAGATGAGGAGGAATTTCTTCAGCCACAGAGTGGGGAATGTGTAGAAGTAATTGTTGCACAGGGCTGTGGAGGCCAAGTTGTTGAGTGTCTTTAAGATTAGATTAGATTACTTACAGTGTGGAAACAGGCCCTTCGGCCCAACAAGTCCACACCGACCCGCCAAAGTGCAACCCACCCAGACCCATTCCCCTATACCTAACATTACGGGCAATTTAGCATGGCCAATTCACCTAACCTGCACATTTTTGGATTGTGGGAGGAAACCGGAGCACCCGGAGGAAACCCACGCAGACACAGGGAGAATGTACAAACTCCACACACAGAGTCGCCTGAGGCGGGAATTGAACTTGGGTCTCTGGCGCTGTGAGGCAGCAGTGTAGATAGTTTCTTGATTAGTGAGAGGGTCAAGGGTTACGGGGAGAAGGCATATCAGCTGTGATTGAATGATAGAACAGACTTGATGGGCCAAATGGCCTAATCCTGCTCCTATATCCCATAGTCTTGTAACACTAAAACCAAGCCCACTCTGACCAATCCTTCCTCATAAGACAACCCACTCACTCTCGCTATCAATACCTTCTCTGAACTGCCTCCAATGAATTTACTGCCATTCCTCCTTAAATAAGGAGACCAAAGCTCCACACATTATTTGAGATGTATTTGCACTGATCCCTTGTATAACATCCGGCGGGGATCAGTGTGAATACATCTCAAAGGGGTTGCACGGTGGCTCAGTGGTTAGCACTGCTACCTCACAGTGCCAGGGACCCAGGTTCGATTCCGGCCTCTGGTGACTGTCTGTGTGGAGTTTACACATTTTCCCCATGTCTGCGTGGGTTTCCTCCGGGTGCTCCGGTTCCCTCCCACAGTCCAAAGATGTGCAGGTCAGGTGAATTAGCCATGCTCAATTGTCCATAGTGTTTGTTGCATTAGTCAGGGATAAATATGGGTTACTCTTCGGAGGGTCAGTGTGGACTTGTTGGGCCTGTTTCCATACTGTAGGGAATCTAATCCTTATCTTTATGTAAAAACAGGAAGTGCTGAAGAAATTCCTCCCAGCCCTCTGAGTGCAGCCTGGATAGCATCAACCTTGGGGCTGACAGTACAGTACCAAGCTGGTCAAGTCTTTACCATTGAATCAGGAAATCAAACAGCACAGAATCAGGAGGCCATTTGACCCATTGTACCAATGTCAGCTTTTTGAAAGAATTATCCATATAATACCCCTCTCCACGTGCAATATTCCCCTAGCCCTGCAAATGTCTCCTTTTCAAGCACTTTGTCCAATTCTCATTTTGAAGCTACTTTTGAATGTGCTTCTCTCACTGTTTCTTAGACAGCAAGTCCCTCAGTTCACATCCCCGGGGGAGGGGAAAGAGTAATTCAAATCAAAAATAGTCAAAAATATGGAAATCTGAGACAAACACAGAAAGTGTTGGAAAAACTCAGCAAGTTCACTTGAAACAGAGGTAATGTTTCAAATTCAATATGACTTCTTCAGAACTAAATAACTGAACCAGTTCTTAAGAAAAGTTATATCAGACTCAAAATGTTAACTCTGTTTCTCCCTCCACAGATGCTGCCAGACCTGCTGAGTTCCACTAACACTTTCAGCTGTTGTTTCAGATTTCCAGCATCTGTACTATTTTGCTTGCATCCTTACTTTTATGTTCAGTTGCTTTCTTAGTCTTTTTAATTGCTTGTTCTGCCCACATGTTAGCTTGTGTCTAAAAGTATCTTTAAAATTGCTGAATTCCAGCCCTACATCTCTGTCCTGACTTCAGACGATAATAAATGCAGCAATCTATCGAAACACTCTGTTCGGATGTGTTGCCATATTTGCCTGACAGAGTAGTAGAGGTGAGAAACCTCAAAACATTTCAAACGTACGTGGATAGACACTTGAAATGTTATAACATTCAAGCTATGGACCAAATGCTGGAAAGTAACATTAGTGTGGGTCTAATAAACAAAATAATGCGCATGCTGATAATCACAAAATCATATGAAACATACCATTCGGTCCAACCAGTTCATGCCAACCATAATCCCAAACTAAACTAGCCCCACCTGCCTGCGCCTGGCCCATATCCTCCAATCCTTTCCTATTCATGTGCGTAACCAAATGACTTTTCAATGTTATAATTGTACCTGCATCCACCACTTCCTCTAAAAGTTCATTCCACGCATGAACCACTCTCTCTGCCTCTCATGCCTGTGTTAAATCTTTGTCCTCTCACCTTAAACATATGCCCTCCAGTCTTGAAATCCACCCCCTCCCACCTTAGGGAAAAGACACCTGCCGTTCACCTCATCCAAAGAGACAAAAAACTGCAGATGTTAGAATCGCAAGTAGACAGGCCTGGCTTACTGTGGTCTTTCAGCTTCCTGCCCATTTACTTTATTAATACCTCTCAATATTTTTTACCCTCTATAAGGCCACCTCTCAACCTCCTACACTCCAGTGCAAAAGTCATAAAATAGTCATTAAATAATCGTAGAATCCCTACAGTGGGGAAGCAGGCTATTCAGCCAATAACCCCTCTCCTAAGAGAATCCCACCAAGACCAACTCCCCTATTTTATGCCGGTAATCCTGTATTCCCCATGGCTAATCCACCTCGCCTGCACATCCCTGGACACTATGGGTGATTTTAGCACAGCCAATCCACCTAACTGCCACATCTTTAGACTGTGGAAAGAAACTGGAGTACCCAAAGGGAACCACAGAGTCACAAACTCCACACAGACAGTCACCCGAGAGTAGAACTGAACCCAGGTCCCTAGTGCTATGAGGCAGCGGTGCTAACCACTGAGCCACCATAATCTGACACAGAAACAGACTGTTGAAAAATCTCAGCAGCTCTGACAGAATCTGTGAAGAGCAAGCAGAGTTAACATTTCTGAGTCCAGTGACCATTCTTCAGAATTGATAGAATGTGGGGAAAAAATGGTATTTATCTTGATGAAAAATGAGTGAGAGAGGCGGGGAAGGAGCAAATGGATGGGTGGAGATGAAATCCAGGGAAAAAGAAAGTTTAAAAACCGGAAGAACTGTGGATACTGTAAATCGGACACAAATACAGAGGCTGCTGGAAAGGTGCAGCAGGTCTGACAGCATCTGTGAAGAGGAATCAAAGTTAACATTTTGGGTCCAGTGATCCTTCCTCAGAACTGATGGTAGCTAGGACAATGTCAGTTTATATGCAGAAGATAGGGTGGGGATGGCAGAAAAAAGAAAACAATAGGCAGGGATAGAGCACAAGGAGAAAGAAGAACAGTTGAACAAACAAGGAGTTGATAGCGATCTGGCTGGGCGGGTGAATGGTTGTTAATGGAGACTGTTAGTGGCCAACAATAGGTAGTGTGCAATAGCAGACAATGTGATAACAAGGCCTGGTGTGTGGGGTAGGGGGGCTAAGACATGGGAGAGTTCAGGCCCTAAAATTGTTGAACGCGATTTTGAGTCTGGAGGGCTGTAGGGTCCCCAAGTGGAAAATGAGGTGCTGTTCTTCCAGCTTGTGCTGACCTTCACTGGAGCACTGCAGCAAGCCTGAGATAGAGAGCTTGGCCAGGGAACAGGGTGGGGTGTAAAAGTGGCAGGCAGTTGAAAACTCAAAGTCTTTTTTACAGGCAGAACGCAATGTTCTGCAAAGCTGTCACCCAGTCTGCATAGGTGGAAGGTTTGTCAGGCATGGGTGGCACGCTGGCTCTGTGGTTAACACTGCTGCCTCACAGTGCCAGGAACCTGGGTTCGATTCCAGCCTCAGGCGACTTGTCTGTGTGGAATTTGCACATTCTTCCCGTGTCCGCGTGGGTTTCCTGTGAGTCCTGCGGTTTCCTCCCACAGTCCAAAGATATGCAGGTTAAGTGAATTGGTTATGCTAAATTGTCCGTAGAGTTAGATGTATCAGTTAGGGGGAAAACGGGTCTGGGTGGGTTACTCTTCGGAGGGTCGGTGTGTTCTAGTTGGGCTGAAGGGCCTGTTTCCACACTGTAGGGAATCTAATCTAATCAAAGCTTTGTTGATAGTAAGCCAGAGAGAAGGGCAAAAAAATCTGCAGATGCTGGAATCCAAGGTAGACAAGCAGAAGGCCAGGCAGCATCAGGAGGTGGAGAAGTCAATGTTTCGGATGTAACCCTTTTTCAGGACAAGGAGTGAGAGAAGTGAAGCTAACTATGATGGGGATGATGAGTGGGTGAACATGGGTTGTCTGTGCTGAATTCTACCCATTTCATGGTAGGGTTTGAGGTGTGGGGGCTGTTAAAGGGCACGGAGGGAGGTTTTCAGGCTGTAACATTACTGAACTCGATATTGAGTGTTGGCACAAACTGGATGGGCCGAAGAGCCTTTTCCGTGCTGTATGACTTTCTTCACAAGGTATGATGCACCGGTGAACCAGCAAGATGTGGCCATTGGCGAACCCCAGGGGAACGTCATCCTCACTGCGAGTCGATGGGTTATTTGCACATACTGCTCGGATCCTTTTCTGCCCAGTGTTGCAGTCAGTTCTGCAGCCAACATATGCCAGTGTGTTATTAAACCGTAAATAATGTGAGGGAGTTAAAGAATGCTTCACAACCTTGAGATTCAGTTGTTCTGCAGAAACCAATTTCGCTGTACTTGTACGCTTTGTCTGAGATGTCAGAAGAATGCAGCAATTGTGCTGGTGTCTGAGAGAACTGTGGTGGTGAGCAGGCCATTGTTCTAAATATCACACCACACATAACCTGACATTTTTTTGATTACATTCTTCAGTTGCAAAAATCTGAATTTTGCAAATCCAGAAAAAGAAGGGTTGCTACAGCCTTTGTCTGTCTCCTGATGGTTGCTAAGGATCGCTTCACTATTTTGTCAGTGAGTCAGCCCCAGCAGCTGTACATGCAACGTTCACTGGTTTGTCTGTGAGGGATGTGCTGATGGGGGTGGTGGTGGTGGCGGGGGGGGGGGGTGGTGGTGGGGGGGATAGTGAGGGGGATGGTGGTGGAGGGGGGTGGTGATGGTGGGGGTGGTGGTGAGGTGTGGTGGTGGGGTGTGGTGATGGGGGTGTGGTAGTGGGGGTGGTGGTGGGGCGTGGTGATGGGGTGTGGTGGTGGGGGTGTGATGGTGGGGGTGGTGGTGTTGGTGGGGCATGGTGGTGGGGGGAGGTAATGGGGGTGGTGATGGGGGGTTGGTGATGGTGGGGGTGGGTTATTGGAGGTCAGGTGGTGGGGGATAGTGATGGGGGTTGGTGTTAGTGGGGCATGGTGGTGGGGAAATGGTGATGGTGGAGTGTGGTGGTGGGGGTTGGTGGTGATGGTGGGGTGTGGTGGTGGGGGTGGGGGAATGGTGATGGGGGTTGGTGGTGGGGGTTGGTGGTGGGGGTGTGGTGGTGGTGGGGTGGTGATGGTGGGGTGTGGTGGTGGGGGTGGGGGAATGGTGATGGGGGTTGGTGGTGGGGGTGTGGTGGTGGTGGGGTGGTGATGGTGGGGTGTGGTGGTGGGGGAATGGTGATGGGGGCTGTGGTAATGGGGAGTGGTGATGGGGGATGATTGTGGGAGTGGTGATGGGGGTGGTGTTGATGGGGTGTGGTGATGGGGGTTGGTGTTAGTGGGGCGTGGTGATGGGGGTTGGTGTTAGTGGGGCGTGGTGATGGGGAATTGTTGATGGGGATGTGGTGGTGGGGGAGAATGGTGGTGGTTGGGGGTGTGGTAGGGGGTGTGGTGATGGGGGTGTGGTGGTGGGGGAGTGTGGTGGTAGTTGGGGGTGTGGTGGGGGTATGGTGATGGGGTGTGTGGTGATGGGGGTGTGGTGATGTGGTGTGGTGGTGGTTGGGAGTGTGGTGGGGGGTGTGGTGATGGGGTGTGTGGTGGTGGTTGGGGGTGTGGAGATGGGGTGTGTGGTGATGGGGGTGTGGTGATGGGGTGTGGTGGGGGTGTGGTGGCGGGGTGTGTGGTGATGGGGGTGTGGTGATGTGGTGTGGTGGTGGTTGGGGGTGTGGTGGGGGTGTGGTGATGGGGTGTGTGGTGATGGGGATGTGGTGATGGGGTGTGGTGGGGTGTGGTGATGGGGGGTGTGGTAATGGGGGGGGTGGTGATGGGAGGGCGGTGGTGATGGGGGTGGTGTTGTTGGGGAAACGATTAGGAGTGAATCACCAGACAGCTTTGGAGAAAGCAAACATTTTCACGACTGCCCACACTTCACTTCCACCCATTGTTCCTGTGCTCTCAGCTCCTGTGTGTCTGTTGATGCCATGTACAAAGTGCAGGTCTCCTCCCAATTAATTAAACCAGGAGATGGTTTTTTTAAAAAAACTCTCAATGCCACCAGCCTAGGAGGTTACAACAACAACTTATATTGATGTAGCACCTCAGGACATTAAAAAAAACCCCAAGGTGTCTCAGAGGGACGTTGCAAAGCCATGTCAGACACAACCACAGTAGGTCATGTTAGACAGGAAGAAAGAGAGGTCAAGAGGTTTAGGGAGCGAATTCCAGAGTTTAGACTTCAGGCATCTCCATGCACAGTCAATGGTGATGGACCAAATACAATCCAGCGATCCACTGTATCTGTTGCCAATGCCACAATGGTCAGCAAAGATGGTGACTGACCACCTGTAGAGATGGTGATGCTGATGTTACATTGCTGTGGCAGGGCCTTCTGGTCACTCTCTTGACTGGCCTCCTAGTTGCCTGATTGGTCATCCTCTGGCCCCCTCTTCACTGTCCTGCTTTCCCCCCTCCCCTCCTCCATGGCCGCTGCTACCCAACCCCTTCCCTGCCCTCTGTGCCACTTCATTCAGAGACTGAGGCACTGTCTGGTCCTTTGAGCGCTCCCTGAGTCAATGGTTTACTTGTTCATTTCCGCAGTGCCAGGCTGCTGAGGGAAATAAACAGGAACAGGAGTAGGCCATTCAGCCCTTAGAAGGAATATATCATGTGTAAAGCACACAAACTGACTACTTGTCCAAACTGATCCATACTTCACATCAATCTGCTCCTATCCCCCTTCACCTAGCTATTACCATTCCTTTTGGTACATGTCAGTCTTTGCATATGGCATCAACAGACACACAGGAGTTGAGAACACAATCTTCTATCCCTCACTCCCTCTGGAGATTTTTAATCAATCTCCCCACCTGCATTACGATACACCACTGGAGCGAGTGGGACCTGAAACTGGCCCAGAGGGAGGGACACTATCACTGCACCACAAGATCCCTGAAATGAACACATCAGTCTCCGGTGGGAAAGTCAACATGATCCCAGCTGACTACAAGGCTGCTCACTCATTAGAGATAGGCGACTGGTGGTGGTTTAATGTGAGGGTCTCTTTGTCACAGGGTGAGGGGAGAGGTTGAGAAGGAGTGTCCTTTATGGTGATCTCAGCTGGTGTGGGAATTGAACCCATGTTGTTGGCATCACACTGCATTGCAAACCAGCCAACTAAACTAACTGAACCCCTCTCCCTTGCTCCATCTATCAAACTGAACGAACCAATCCCCTCTCCCTTGATCCCTCTATCGAACTGAACTAACCAACCCCCTCTCCGTTATTCCCCCTATCGAACTGAACTAACCAACCCCCTCTCCCTTGATCCCTCTATCAAACTGAACTAACCATCCCCCTCTCTCTTGTTCCCTCTATCAAACTGAACTCACCAACCCCCTCTCCCTTGTTCCCTCTATTGAACTGAACTAACCAACCCCCTCTCTGTTATTCCCCCTATCGAACTGAACTAACCAATCCCCTCTCCCTTGTTCCCTCTATCGAACTGAACTAACCAACCCCCCTCTCCCTTGCTCCCTCTACTGAAGTGAACTAACCAACCCCCTCTCCCTTGTTCCCTGTATCGAACTGAAATAACCCCAACCCCCTCTCCCTTTATCCCTCTATCACACTGAAATAACCAACCCCCCCTCCCTTGTTCCCTCCATCAAACTGAACTCACCAACCCCCTCTCCCTTGTTCCCTCTATCGAACTGAACTAACCAACCCCCTCTCCATTATTCCCCCTATCGAACTGAACTAACCAACCCCCTCTCCCTTGATCCCCCTATCGAACTGAACTAACCATCCCCCTCCCTGTCCCCTCCATCGAACTGAACTAACCAACCCCCTCTCCCTTGTTCCATCCATTGAACTGAACTAGCCAACCCCCTCTCCATTGTTCCCTCTATCGAACTGAACTAACCACCACCCCCCCCATTCTTCCTATCGAACTGAACTCACCAACCCCCCCCCGTTCCCCTATCGATCTGAACTAACCAACCCCCCCCCCGTTCCCTCTATCGAACTGAACTAACCAACCCCCTCTCCATTGTTCCCTCTATCGAATTGAACTAACCACACACCCCCGTTCCTCTATTGATCTGAACTAACCAATCCCTTCTCCATTGTTCCCTCTATCAAACTGAACTAACCAACCCCCTCTCCCCGTTCCCTTCATCGAATTGAACTAACCAACCCCCTCTCCCTTGTTTCCTCTATCAAACTGAACTAACCACCCCTCCTCCCTTGTTCCCCCTATCGAACTGAACTAACCAATCCCCTCCCCCTTGTTCCCCCTATAGAATTGAACTAACCAACCCCCTCTCCCTTGTTTCCTCCATTCGAACTGAACTAACCAAGCCTCCCTCCCTTGTTCCCCCGATCGAACTGAACTAACCAACCCCCTCTCCCTTGTTCCCTCCATTCGAACTGAACTAACCAACCCCCTCTCCCTTGCTCCTCCTATAGAACTGAACTAACCAACCCCCTCTCCCTTGCTCTCTCTATCAAGTTTTCCCTTAAGTATGTCTCTGTCCCTCATTACAATGCAATTCCGAATTCCACATTCCACATTGTCTGAGTGAAGAAGTTTCTTCTGAATTCCCTGTTGGTTTTTATTTTGGTGAAAGTCGGATATTTATAGTCCCACTGTCCTCCTTCAAATGAATGCTGAGAGCGTGGAGATGAAGAGAAAAGAGAAAAATCAAGCAACTTTTGATCTGACAACAGATATTTTGTTGGTCATTTTAACGGGCTGCTGTGCTTGCAGAACCCCAGGGCATTTGCGAGAATGACAGGTTACTTTCAACACATGGGGCAGGAACAAGGCAACCTAACCACAGGAGCCTGCAATGACAGAGGCCAGGCTAACAAGGCTGTCTGAATGGAGCCAGTGTTTGTGATTAAAGAGGATGAAAATTGAAAAAGAGGGAGGGGGGTTGACTCAGTTTCAAAGGCTGGCAGTGAAATCTCTGCAATACAATTGGAAACATTCATATAACAAGCTTCGCTCTGTAATCCCATTCCACTCGCCTGAATTTTAAGTTCTCTGACAGTGCCCTGAGTCTGGTGGCAGTCTTCAGTTGCAAGCAAGTTGATAAAAGTCACGTCAGCTGCTCAATGCTCACTTAATGCCATAATCCCCTGCTAATCTTCCCCTCGGTGCTATCAAAGGCAAAACACTCCTTTACTGTGAATAGTTGCTCTGTAATCCAACAGGTTCTCCTCAATCTTTGAGCTTCTTACACATGTAATTTGAATTTGAGGTGAATTTCATGCATGTGCAATTTTAACTGACAAATGTATGAAATCAGCACCATCACTGAGCAGGTTAAACATCTGAGATTTTGTAATTTAAAAAGAACAAAGTTTGGTTCCAATTTCCCTTGATGGAGTCGCGTTAAAGCTGAATAGCGTTCACTGATTTTCAAGTAGCCAGTCCTACATTTTCTGTCTGCATTTTAACCTGTTTAATATAAGTAGTGGTGTCCGATGTCTAGTAGCAGTGTATCTAACAGCATCTGCTTTGTATTAAGACTTATCCCCTTTACATAATTCAATTTTTAGACTTTTCTACAGGGTAATGTGTTGAGAGTGAAGGAACAGAGAGGACCTAGGTCCTGAATAGGCAGTGCCAGCAGCTCCCAATCCCCTTTAGTTTTCACAGTGCAGGATTGTGAAAATGGCAGATTCAGAAGGAAGTGTAAATGACAGTGGCAGAATCTAGTTTGAGACCAGATACAGAAAGAGAAATAAATGGCAGTGTTATATAACCTTCCACAGCTGCTTTGGGAGGGGGATGTAAATTGCCAATAGCACTGTGCCAGTCATCTGCCCATCTCTTCCTTCCCCTTCTACAGCTAAAGATAATTGAATGAAGAACCTTGTCCCCAATGCTGATGAATTCGACCAGTACTGGGAGAGGCCAAGCATGGATTGGAGAGCCCACTCCTTCTCACCCCCACCCTCAGGTCTCCACGCCACCTCCTTTCCCCTGACTATCTGCTCCACCACACTCAACATTGCATCCTGCACCCCCACCCCAGCAACCCCACTCATCTGGCCCTGTGTTCCAACATTTATTAATTCTGACCTCCCCCCCCCCCCCCCCCCCCACCACACACACACACACACACACACACACACACATGGCATCAGGCATTAGGTGCAGTCCTAGCAGTGGCCACTGTCCCTGGTGGCTCTGCTGAGTCTGAAGAGCTGACAGCATTTGATTGGTTGGCTGCTGTCAGAGGAGGGACTTGCTGCCCAGACAGAGGTGAAAGCTCAACCTGAAAACATTTAAAAGCTGCTACACAGCAGAGGGGCTGTAGTGATAGTGTTCCTATCCCACAGCTGGGAAGTCACATCTCTGAGAAGTTTAATTAGAAAATACCTTCCTTACAGAGGTAGGCTCTTGTGACACATTGGTAATGCCCCGTCTTTGATCTAGGAGACCTGGATTCAAGTCCTACCTACTCTAGTGGAATATAATAACAGGCTGATTAAAATTACCTTAGAGCCTTTATAACAGGATGGGGACTGGGGACACAAATCCAGCCCAGAGTGAGGAAAAGGAAATATGGAGTTGAGATAGAAAAAGACCAAACGTCATAGCATTAACATACTGCAGTAGTGATGAGCTGTGACGCTCCACTTGGAAACATTGATTGGCAGCAAAAAATATTTAATACATTGTTAAAAAACAATAACAAATTGAAAATTGTTACCCATGCCACTTGCTAGCGAGGCGAAGGAGAGGAGTTGAACACGTAGCTACAGGGATGGTGCAGGAGGGAGGGATTTGGATACTTGGATAATTAAGGCTCATTCTGGGGTAGGTGGGACCTCTACAGATGGGATGGTCTACACCTGAACCAGAGGCGTGCCAATATCCTGGGGAGGGGGGGGGGGGGGGAGGGGGGGAGAGGGGGGGTTGGAGGGGAGGTGGGAGGGGTGGGGGGGGGTGGGAGGGCGGGAGGTGGGGTGCGGGTGTGGGGGAGATTTGCTCATACTCTTCATGTGGGTTTAAATTAATTCAGCGGGGGAGTTGGAACCTGAATTGTAGCTCTGGTGTACAGGAGGTTGAGAGTAATAAGGTCATAAATAAGGTTTCAAGGTTGCAAGAATGTACCGGCAGACAGGAAAGTGGTTTGAAGTGTGTCTACTTCAATGCGAGGAGCATCTGGAATAAGGTGGGTGAATTTGCAGAATGGGTTGGTACCTGGGACTTCAGTGTTGTGGCCTTTTCAGAGATATGGGTAAAGCAGGGACAGGAATGGTTGTTGCAGTTTCTGGGGTTTAGATGTTTCAGTAAGAACAGGGAAGATAGTAAAAGTGGAGGGGGTGGGGCATTGTTGATCAAGGACAGTATTATGGTGGCAGGAAAGAGGTTTGAGGACTCATCTACTGAGGTAGTATATGCTGAGATTAGAAGCAGCACAGGAGAGGTCACCCTGTTGGGAGTTTTCTATAGGCCTCCGAAAAGTTCCAGAGATGTAGAGAAAAGGATTGCAAAGATGATTCTGGATAGGAGTGAAAGTAACAGGGTAGTTGTTATGGGGGCTTTAACTTTCCAAAATTGATTGGAAATACTATAGTTTGAGTACTTTAAATGGGTCAGTTTTTGTCCAATGTGTGCAGGAGGGTCTCCTGACACAGTATGAAGACAGGCCAACAAGGGGCGAGGCCATATTGGATTTGGTACTGGGGAATGAAGCCAATCAGGTGTTTGATTTGGAGGTAGGTGAGCACTGTGGTGATAGTGACCATGATTCGGCTACGTTTACTTTAACGATGGAAAGGGATAGGTATATACCACAGGACAAGAGTTATAGGTTCCTGGTTACAGATGTTTCAGTAAGATTAGGGAGGGTGGTAAAAAAGGAGGGGGGGTGGCATTGCTAATTAGAAATGGTATAACGGCTGCAGAAAGGAAGTTTGAGGGGGATCTGCCTCTGGAGGTAGTATGGGCTGAAGTCAGAAATAGGAAAGGTGCAGTCACCTTGTTGGGGGTTTATTATAGGCCCCCCAATAGCAGCAGAGATGTGGAGAAACAGATTGGGAAACAGATTTTGGAAAGGTGCAGAAGCCACAGGGTCGTAGTCATGGGCGACTTCAACTTCCCAAATATTGATTGGAAGCTCTTTAGATCAAGTAGATTGGATGGGGCGGTGTTTGTGCAGTGTGTCCAGGAAGCTTTTCTAACACAGTATGTAGATTGTCCAACCAGAGGGGAGGCCATATTGGATTTGGTACTCGGTAATGAACCGGGACAAGTGGTGGGCTTGTTAGTGGGTGAACATTTTGGTGATGGTGACCACAATTCTGTGACTTTCACCTTGGTTATGGAGAGAGATAGGTGCGCACAACAAGGAAGATTTTACAATTGGGGGAAGGGAAATTACGATGCTGTAAGACAGGATTTGAGGAGCATAAGTTGGGAGCATAGGCTGTCAGGGAAGGATGTGGTGGAAATGTGGAACTTTTTCAAGGAGCAGATACGACGTGTCCTTGATATGTATGTACCGATCAGGCAGGAAAGAAACGGTCGTGTGAGGGAGCCTTGGTTGACGAGGGAGGTTGAATGTCTAGTAAAGAGGAAGAAGGAGGCTTACTTAAGGTTGAGGAAACAAGGTTCAGACAGAGCAGTGGAGGGATACAGGATAGCCAGAAGGGACCTGAAGAAAGGGATTAGGAGAGCTAAGAGAGGGCATGAAAAATCCTTGGCGGATAGGATCAAGGATAACCCCAAGGCATTCTATGCGTATGTGAGAAACCTGAGAATGACGAGAACGAGGGTAGGTCCGATCAAGGACAGTGGTGGGAGACTGTGTATTGAGTCGGAAGAGATAGGAGAGGTCTTGAACAAGTACTTCTCTTCAGTATTTACGAACGAGAGGGACCGTATTGTTGAAGAGGAGAGTGTAAAATGGACTGATAAGCTCGAAGAGATACCTGTTAGGAAGGAAGATGTGTTGGACATTTTGAACAACTTGAGGATAGACAAGTCCCCCGGGCCTGACGGGATATATCCTAGGATTATGTGGGAAGCAAGAGAGGAAATTGCAGTACCGTTGGCAATGATCTTCTCGTCTTCACTGGCAACGGGGGTGGTACCAGGGGACTGGAGAGTAGCGAATGTTGTGCCCCTGTTCAAAAAAGGGAATAGGGATAACCCCGGGAATTACAGGCCAGTTAGTCTTACTTCTGTGGTAGGCAAAGTAATGGAAAGGGTACTGAGGGATAGGATTTACGAGTATCTGGAAAGACACTGCTTGATTAGGGACAGCCAGCACGGATTTGTGAAGGGTAGGTCTTGCCTTACAAGTCTTATTGAATTCTTCGAGGAGGTGACCAAGCATGTGGATGAGGGTAGAGCAGTGGATGTAGTGTACATGGATTTTAGTAAGGCATTTGATAAGGTTCCCCATGGTAGGCTTATGCGGAAAGTCAGGAGGCATGGGATAGAAGGAAATTTGGCCAATTGGATAGAAAACTGGCTAACCGTCGAAGTCAGAGAGTGGTGGTAGATGGTAAATATTCAGCATGGAGTCCAGTTACAAGTGGAGTTCCGCAGGGATCAGTTCTGGGTCCTCTGCTGTTTGTAATTTTTATTAATGACTTAGATGAGGGAGTCGAAGGGTGGGTCAGTAAATTTGCAGATGATACGAAGATAGGTGGTGTTGTGGACAGTGAGGAGGGCTGTTGTCGGCTGCAGAGGGACTTAGATATGATGCAGAGCTGGGCTGAGGAGTGGCAGATGGAGTTCAACCCTGCCAAGTGTGAGGTTGTCCATTTTGGAAGAACAAATAAGAATGCGGAATACAGGGTTAATGGTAGGGTTCTTAGTCAGGTGGAGGAACAGAGGGATCTTGGGGTCTATGTACATAGATCTTTGAAGGTTGCCACTCAGGTGGATAGAGTTTGTAAGAAGGCCTATGGAATATTATCATTCATTAGCAGAGGGATTGAATTCAAGTGTCGTGAAGTGATGTTGCAGCTGTACAGGACTTTGGTTAGGCCACAGTTGGAGTACTGTGTGCAGTTCTGGTCACCTCACTTTAGGAAAGATGTGGAAGCTTTGGAGAGGGTGCAAAGAAGATTTACCAGGATGTTGCCTGGAATGGAGAGTAGGTCGTACGAGGATAGGTTGAGAGTTCTCGGCCTTTTCTCGTTGGAATGGCGAAGGATGAGGGGTGACTTGATAGAGGTTTATAAGATGATCAGAGGAATAGATAGAGTAGACAGTCAGAAACTTTTTCCCCGGGTACAACAGAGTGTTACAAGGGGACATAAATTTAAGGTGAAGGGTGGAAGGTATAGGGGAGATGTCAGGGGTGGGTTCTTTACCCAGAGAGTGGTGGGGGCATGGAATGCGCTGCCCGTGGGAGTGGTAGAGTCAGAATCATTGGCGACCTTTAAGCGGCATTTGGATAGGTACATGGATGGGTGCTTAATCTAGGATAGAAGTTCGGCACAACATCGTGGGCCGAAGGGCCTGTTCTGTGCTGGATTGTTCTATGTTCTATGTTCTATAGCTGGGGGAAAGGCATTTACGATACGATTAGGCAAGATTTAGAATGCATAGGATGGGGAAGGAAACGGCAGGGGATGGGCACAATTGAAATGAGGAGCTTGTTCAAGGAACAGCTACTGCCTGTCCTTAATATGTATGTACCTGTCAGACAGTGAGGAAGTTGTCAAGCGAGGGAGCCGTGATTTCCTAAAGAAGTTGAATCTCTTGTCAAGCAGAAGAAGGAGGCTTATGTAAAGATGAGATGTGAAGGCTCAGTTAGGGAGCTTGAGAGTTTCAAGTTCACCAGGAAGAACCTAAAGAAAGAGCCAAGAAGAGCCAGGAGGGGATACAAGAAGTCTTTTGCAGGTACGATCAAGGAAAACCCTAAAGCTTTCTGTGGGTATGTGAGGAAAAGAAGAATGACTGGAGTAAGATTAGGGCCAGTCAAGGACAGGAGTTGGAAGTTCTGTATGGAGGCTGAGGAGATAGGAGAAGCGCTAAATGAATATTTTTCGTCAGTATTCATACTGTAAAAAGACAATGTTGATGAGGAGAATACTGAGATACAGGCTATTAGACTAGATGCGATTGAGGTTCACAAGGAGGAGGTGTTAGCAATTCTGGAAAGTGTGAAAATGAATAACTCCCCGGGACTGGGTGGGATTTATCCTAGGATTCT